>NW_022196913.1:91690270-91719584 GCF_008632895.1 Mastomys coucha
TATGAACTAACTAGTACCCTCAGAGCTCCCAGGGACTAAGACTCCAACCAAAGAGTACACATGGGGGGCCGTGGGGACGGGGACTCATGACTCCAGCAGCATGCGTATAGCAGAGGATAGCCAAGCTGGTCATCAATGGGAGGAGAGGACCTTGGCCCAGTGAAGGTTCTATGCTCCAGTGCAGGGGAATGCCAGGGCCAGTAAGCAGGAGGGGGTGAGATGGTGAGCAGTGGGAGGGGGGAGGGAACAGGGGATTGCTTTAGTTTTTTCTTTTCTTTTACTTTTCTTTTTTTCTTTTCTTTTTTTGGAGGGGAACCTGGGAAAGGAGATATTATAAATAAGAAAACATCTAATAATAAAAAAAAGAAATTCCTCCAAGAATTTTATTATGATGGTGAACTTGGAAAGAAGCAGTTCAAGTATAGGACCCAGTTGGTTCATCTGGCTCATCGGGAACAAGTGGCACTGTATGTGGACCTAGATGATATAGCTGAAGATGACCCTGAGTTGGTTGACTCAATTTGTGAGAATACCAAGCGCTACCCAAGGCTGTTTGCTGATGTTGTACAGGAGCTTCTACCTGAGTACAAGGAAAAGGAGGTGGTAAATAAGAATGTCCTGGATGTTTACATTGAACACTGGCTGATGATGGAGCAGCGAAGCAGAGACCCTGGGGCAGTTCAGAACCCCCCAAACCAGTATCCTTCTGAGCTCATGCGAAGATTTGAGTTGTATTTCCAAGGCCCAAGTAGCAGCAAGCCTTGAGTGATCTGGGAAGTAGGAGTTGATTCTGTGGGGGAATTGTTAACTGTGCGTGGCATTGTCACTCGTGTGTCTGAAGTCAAGCCCAGGATGGTGGTGGGTGCATACACTTGCGATCAGTGTGGGGCAGAGACCTACCAGTTGATCCAGTCTCCCACATTCATGCCTCTGATGTGCCCCAGCCAAGAGTGCCAAACCAATCGCTCTAGAGGGCGGGGGTCATCTGTACCTACAGACTCGTGGCTCCAAATTTGTCAAATTCCAGGAAATGAAGATTCAAGAACATAGTGACCAAGTTCCTCGTAGCATCACAGTGGTTCTAGAAGGTGAGAACACAAGGACTGCCCAGCTTGGGGACAATGTCAGCGTCACTGGCATCTTCTTGCCAGTCCTGCGCACGGGGTTCCAACAGATGGCACAGGGTTTACTCTGTGTGGCCAAATCTCAGCTCCTATCTTACATTGACCGTTTGGAGCCCGGAAGTCAGTACACAACAGGCCGGGGCTCCTCTGGTGTAGGACTCACAGCGGCTGTGTTGAGAGACTGTGAGTGGGGAACTAACCTTAGAGGTGGCGCCCTGGTGCTGGCTGACCAGGGTGCGTGCTGCGTTGATGAGTTTGACAAGATGGCTGAGGCTGACAGCACAGTCATCCATGAGGTTAGGGAACAACAGACCATCTCCATTGCCAAGGCAGGAATTCTCACCACACTCAATGCCCGATGCTCTATCCTGGCTGCAGCCAACCCTGCCTATGGACAATATAACCCCCGCTGCAGTTTGGAGCAGAATATAGAGCTTCCAGCTGCTCTGCTTTCTCGGATTTGACCTCCTCTGGCTGATTCAAGACCGGCCCAACAGAGATAGTGACCTCCGGTTGGCCTAGCACATCACCTATGTCCACCAGCAGAGTCGGCAGCCCTCAGTGCCTGAATCTCTGGCTGACTACATCACTGCAGCATATGTGGAGATGAGGCGAGAGGCCTCGGGCTAGTAAGGATGCCACCTATACTTCTGCCCGGACCCTGCTGGCCATTCTCCGACTTTCCACTGCTCTGGCTCGCCTTCGGATAGTAGATATTGTGGAGAAGGAAGATTTAAATGAAGACGTAAGGTTTATGGAGATGTCAAAGGACTCCCATCTAGGTGAAAAGGGACAAACTGCTAGGACCCAGAGGCCAACAGATGTGATATTTGCCACCGTCCATGAATTGGTGTCAGGGGGGCGGAGTGTCCGCTTTTCTGAGGCAGAACAGCGCTGCATATCAAGTGGCTTCACACCAGCCCAGTTCCAGGCAGCTTTGGATGAGTATGAGGAGCTAAATGTCTGGCAGGTCAATACTTCCCGGACACGGATCACTTTTGTCTGATAGCCAGTTTTTTAAGTCCTGTTGCCTACGCCAGAGGGTGTGCCAGATGCCCCCTCAAGAAAAATCTCATTTTCCCATGCTGCACTTTTTTATTTTTCCAATAAAGTATTTTGACTGCCAAAAAAAAGTTAATGATTTGTTAGTTTTTGTTTTGTTTTGTTTTGTTTTTGGTTTTGTTTGTTTTGAGACACAACGTCACTGTGTAGCCCTATCTGGCCCTGAGCTCCCTTTGCATGCCAGTCAGGCCTTGAACTCACAGAGATCTGCCCGAATCTGTCTCCTGAGTGCTGGGAAAGGCATGTGCCATTGTGCCTGGCTCTAGCCCTTCAAATTTTTTAAAAAGATTTTTAGAATATGAGGCTACCCACCAGAGCACAGGCAATTTAACAGAAGCCTGTAAAGAAAAATGACTCCCTTTCCCACAGCAGTCATTAACTGCCAATGACAAGCCCCTTGTGTATGGGGAGATATTCCTAAGCTTCTCACCCATCCATGCTGCCACATTGCATGGTTTGCTTTTAGGCAGGTAGCTGCATTCCTGTGGTTTCATGAGTGCAAGTGCCATTTCGGATCTGGAAGGCAGCATTTCTCCTCCTCATCCTTGTGCTCCCCCATTCTTTCTGCTCCCTCCATGTTCCCCGAGCTTTGGGTAGTGGAGGGGGGGCTGCAAGACGGAGTTAATATACAAGTTCCATTTAGTTCAGGTGACATGACTGCCACGTTATTGTCAACCCTTTGACCAGTTACGGGTCTCTTTATTAACTATTGAACACTGTAAAAAGGCACTTCACTGACCTAGACTGAGAGTACCACTAGTCTATGAGAATAAACATAGTTAAAAGGCAATCAGAGAGTATGTACATTTGGCAAAAACAAAACAACAAACAAAAAAACCCCACCCAGAACAATAATATGCTCCCCACATAGTATCCGTGACCTCCCAAGTCGTTATGTTTACACAACTAGATGAGAATTCCTCTTTTGGATGAGATTTCAGATGCAATCAAAGCTGTTGGCTAACTCCACAACTGCCACGCCATTAGCATATCAGAGCATGTGTATGTCTTCCTTGGTTCATATTCTAGCATTCGGGGTCCCTTGCTGGGGAGATCGCTAATGACATTTCTCCCACAACTACCTGCACAGCTCCTCCCATTAGCGTGGAAGATGGCCAACAAGAATGAAGTTTCCGAGTCATTCTGAGATTGGGTTTTCTATCTCCCGTAACCACCATGAGTGGTGTTTTCAGCAATGGAGTCTTATTACCTACTTATAGTAGGCAACCAAGAACAATACCCTCTAATTGTTTTTAAACTAATACAGTGACACATTTAGTATTTGGCTTATAAAAATAAAATTTTGGCTTTCAAATCATGACATGAAGAAAAGGCAAATAACTGAAAACTGTTAGCTGAGAGTAGATAGAAACCAGTCATGCTTAGCCATCAGCAATTACTCCATGCTTGGGGCTAGAAAGGGAGCACAAATCCAGCAGGAAGTGAAGATGCATTGCTGGCTCACCGAAATCATCTTGAGAAACTGCTTAAACCCCAAAGGCTATTCGTTCAACATATACTGCAAAAGAATCCTTCCTTTCTTATGATTTCCCCTGTCCTCCCCCTCCTTTCCTTAAGATAGTCGATAATGTTCTGATGCTAGTTTTGCTTAAACACGTTTAGCTTGCACGTTTTCAGCCCTTTAACAAATAAAACTGCCCCAAATCAACGCCAAGCAAAAGCCATTTCTATTTTTAGTTTCTTTGCTGCTGTAGGCAGACTTCGTGTGGGAATCAGTTATGACTTTTTCCTAACAGGCTCAAGAACCATCCCCAGCCAAATCTTCAGCAAAGCCTCATTTCTCATGTTGATTATTGTGGCTTTTTTTTTTCCACAAGCGCTCTTGTACACTTTTTGCAGAATTTCATTTCCCCTTTTTGTCTCGAAGTTTTCATTATAAAAGTCTCCTGTGATGTAATTTAGTGCACTATGAGTCTTGTTTTCTCTTAACAATCCTTTTGGTGTTGTTACCGTCTTTACTGATGATACAAGGCTCCTGCTCCTTCCCTGGTTTCTAGTTGATACTGCTATTGCTTTCTCTTCTCTTCTCTTCTCTTCTCTTCTCTTCTCTTCTCTTCTCTTCTCTTCTCTTTGTTTCTCTTCTCTTCTCTTTGTTTCTCTTCTCTTTGTTTCTCTTCTCTCCTCTTCCTCCTCCCTCTCTCTTCCTCTCTCTCTCTCTTCTCTTTCTCTCTTTTTCTCACCCCCTCTCTCTCACTCTGTGTGTATGTGTGTGTGTGTGTGTGTGTGAGTGTGAGTGTGAGTGTGTGTGTGCCATAACCAGAATCAAGATCAAACAGTTCTGGGTAACACATACAGGGCTACACGCACTAGGATACCAGCCCTTCCTTTGGAGTTTCCAAACATATGGATATTTTACTAAGTATTTTTCCCTAACTTACACGATTCCC
This sequence comes from Mastomys coucha, assembly GCF_008632895.1. Lineage (NCBI taxonomy): Eukaryota > Metazoa > Chordata > Mammalia > Rodentia > Muridae > Mastomys > Mastomys coucha. The sequence goes on from NW_022196913.1 coordinate 91,694,865, forward strand.
TGGTCCTTGAGAAATTATTTCTGGTTTATTTGTGCTCCATTTTGTTTAATTTCTATAGTTATGTCTTTATCTTTATGTTTTCCTAATTTTTCTTATCAATCATTTAACCTGCTTATATTCCTGTCAAGGAATATATTTTCATCTCTAATACTTTATTTAATTTCCCCTTATATTGTTTCTATCTTTTTATCCTATTTCTTTACTATGCTATATATATATGTATATACATATATAGTATAGTAAAATGCCATCTACCTATTTATCAGTTTATTATCACCTACACATCATCTTCCACATAGCTAATATTCTTATTTAATATCTCCTTAAAAATATGACATTTAGTTACAATGACTAATTTAAAGCCCTAGGTTCAATCCATGACTTTTCCATTCATGCCATGAGACCACTGGCACACTAAACAAGACACTTATAATCAAATACTGTCTCTTGCACTGTTTTTCCTCACATATACCCTGTGCTTTGTCTATGACTAAGGCATCTAGCCATAAGATATGGAAGTTGCTTTGTATTGGGATTCTCATCTGTGTTCTGCAGAGTCTTGAAAGTATACGAAAGTATCTCAAACAATTAGGAAAACCACTTATTTTCTATATTAGCCTTTGTTTTAGGAAAGATTTCAGTGGTTCCATATACATTTAAAAATAAGTACAAATAAACATTGGATAGAATATGACTTGCTATATAAAAAAGAAGTAGACTCCAGGACTAGAATATCTGGTTTTGAACATCTGTAAATTATTGATTGATAGCATGAGTTCAGGCAATCTTCACATACACTTTGGTGTTCTCAAATGCCATGTAGGTTATAAAATGATAGTGAATAGTCGCATGAATTATGGGTGTATGATTGAGTGTAAGGCCCATTCTACAGGAGGGAACTCATGTCTGGTACTGTAAAGCTGGCTAAGCACCCTGACTGGTGAAGTTATAGGTCCTAGGGGAAAACCTAGTGTCACTATTTTTCTAAATGGACAAGTATTAAACCGCCTTCTAAATTTTTATCTTTATCTACATAGATTAGCGCAGCTCTTTGTCCTCATCAGAGAAATGGTTTGCAGAAGTTGCTCATCAATATAGAGACCCACCACTGGTCAAAGAGAACATGTGACATGTTTAACCTTAAATAAGATCTCTGTATCATCCAGCAGCCACAGTACAAGCAACAAGGGAGATGTGGCAAAAAGACCACCATAAGAGCCACAGGTTGAGAGGACTGAAGTTAAAGTGTTCTCCTAACATGGCACAGCCACTGCATTCATAAATTCGCTGCACCCATGGTACTTACAAGTTTGAGCGCATAAACATTTTCATCACTGGGTGGGAAGAGCTGATGAGTTTCCACTCTTTCCTGAATGACTAATGTTAGCGAATGGTGACTGGGAGAGTGTATCTCTATAAGATTAGCCTGTAGGCAAGTCTGAAAGGCATTTCCTTGACTAATGATTGATGTGGAAGGGATCCATTTACTATGGGTAATTCCATACCTGGGCAGATGGTCACGGGGCAGGTGTTTTTTCTGCTGTCATTTTCTTCTGTGGTTATGCTGACTAATTTTATGTCAACTTGACACAAGATAGAATCATTTGGAAGGTGGTAACCTCAATTGAGATGATGCTTCCCTAAGATTTTCTTAATTTCTTTATTTCTTCCTAAGGTATTTTCTTAATTAGTGATTGATGGGATAAGGACCAACTCATTGTAGGTGGGGTTATCCTTGGGCTCTTGGTCCTGGATTTTATAAGAAAGCAGACGGAGCAAGCCTTGAGGAGCAAGCCAGTAAGCAGCACCTCTCTATGACTTCTGTATCAGCTCCTGCCTCCAGCATCCTGCCCTTTTTGAATTCCTGTCCTGGTTTCCTTCAATGATGGACTACAGAGTTGAAGTATAAACTAAATAAACCCTTTCCTCTCTGACTTGCTTTTCAATTATTACGTTTTATTACAAGCATAGAAATTCTAACAGAAACAGTGATATAACTACTTCTAAGGTACTCATGGTCCAAAAAATAAACCCCTACCCCATGACCATCTATCAGCTCAGATATGATACCATCCACAGTAGGTTGGTCTCTTCCAAATCAATTATTTATCAAGAAAATGCCTTTCAGGCTTGCCTACAGGATAATCTTGTAGAGACAATCAGTTATGATTCTATTTTCCAAGATATGTCTAAGTTTGTGACAAATTCACAGAAACTAACTAGCATGCTTGGTATGACCATCAGAATGAGAATGATCCTCATAGGATCATTTATTTGAATAGTTAGTCTCCACTTAGTGGAACTATTTGGATTCAACAAGGACTGCGAATTTTGTCCTTGTTGGAAGAAGTAGGTCCCTGGGGATGGACTTTGAGGTTTCAAATCATCTCCCCCTGCCTCATATTTGTGTATCAAGATGCAGGCTTTCAGCTACTGCTTCAACAACAGCCTATCCTCCGCTGCCATGCTTCAGATCCTCAGGATGATCACCATGGACACTAACCCTCTGAAACTGTAAGCCTCAAATGAACCTTTTCTTCTATAAGTTGCCTTGGTCATGGTGTCTTGACATAGTAATGGAAAAGTAATTAAAGCATCTGGCCTCTTTGTACTTCCAAAGGTATCTGCCTAAACATCTTTCCAACAGATTCTTCTTAAGCTGCTAGATCTTATCTGTTCATGCAGATGTGGATATGCATGTGAACTCATTCACCTTCAGAGCAATGGAACAGATGCAGTGATCCTATCTGGGAAATACTGAACTCTGGCCTCAAGCCTGAAGGTGTCTGATAGAAGTCTTCCTGAAGATTCACCCCTTGCTCAGTGTTTAACATTTCCCTCTTTCAGTTCCTCTTTCTTTACTGGGATATCTTTAATAAATGATCCATATCAATTCCTTGTCTATCAGTCTTCTTGTACAGAATCTAATGTAAGAAATGAACACAACACAGTGCCCAGAACAGTGTTAGTATTCAATAAACATGAGTCTTTATTATGGCAATAATTTTTCTTAGGTTTCTCATCCATTTGGGGGCACATTTTTACAGAAATTGTGTCATTTTTTTTTTAAGTTTTATCTTTGAGTAATACTAAACCATGTTTAGTATTGTAGCATGATGTATGCCCAGTCTGAGTATACTATGTGGTCTTCCTTACATTTAAAAAGCATAGATCTAGATTCAGTATAGCACAGTCTTAGCAGAAAGAATACAAATATAAAGAATAATTAGCAACTTGGAGTCACCATGGAAGAGACAAAATACAGATTAAGATTTTGAAGCCTTCAAACTAACACCAAATATTTAAGGTATGAAGGAAGTCTGGGAAAACTGAAGAGAGGCAGACCCTTCTCCATAGCCCTGAATCTCAACTTGGAGAAGTCTGGTTGATACTTTCTCAAAGATCAACCCAAGGGTGAAAGGTTATTATTTGGCACCAACTGAGACATAAAGACCATGCTGAATTTTTGGTTTTATAGCTTAGAAGAAGAAATATAACAGAGCAGAAAGCATTTGGAAAATATCAGGGAGATGGCCAAATAATTGGCAAACAGAACCTCTGGGAGAGCTTAAATGAGTTTGTGTTGTTTACCTAGAGAAAGAAAGGTCAAAGGTCTACTTAATACTTGTCTCCAAGAATTTAAATTAAGAACAGAATTCCTTAGGAAACAAAATGAGACAGCCCCACCCCTAACTTCTTACCTAGCCTAAGTAAAAGTTTTAAAATTTAGAATTGGAATAAGAAGTTATGACTTAAATAGCGAGAATTTCTTGATTTAAGAGTAATAAAGACTTGGAAAAGTCCAGTGCTGATAGTGGATTTCTGTTCTGCTATAAAGTGGAGTATAACTCCATTCATTATCAGAAACAGATTTTTTAATGGTAACTGAAAATCTATGAAGGGTCACGTAATTAATGTGACTACATTTGACTTTGATCTTGCCAAATGCAGCTGCCGTCCAGAGCAACCAGTGATTAAACAGACACCTACCTTAGGCAGGCTGACGGGATTGCTAAGGCAGTCCAGCAGGTCACTACTCCCTTTACTGAATGGATTGTATTAGTTATTCTTCACTATATAACTAAACATGACAAAATTCCATAGTGTAAAATATTTACTCATGTCATGTTTGGTACTTAGCCTAAAGCTTGACCTGCTGGTTTGGTATAGCTTCATAAATATGCTGAAAAATTCGAGTAAATAAGACACATTTACCCTAAGGAAACCAGTCTTATTTTTACCTATTTTTCCCATAGGAGACTGTTTTTGCTTCTATAGAAGTCTTTTCTTTATCAATGAGATGATTATCTATGCACTGGAGAGAACCAAAAATAGCACAAATGGTTGTTCACTGAAAAGGTTTTTTTTCCCCCCATATCTGAAATTTTAATGTACTTTTTTGTTGACGAATTTCATACGTGCTTGTAATGTGTTGTGATCAAACTCAGCCCATTCCCTTTCTTCTAATTCACCATAACCCCTCTCCATACTTTTCCCTCCCAAATTCATGTTAATTGTGTGTGTGTGTATGTGTGTGTGTGTGTGTGTGTGTGTGTGTAATATGCACTGAGTTTACTTAGTATTATTTGCATGTGCTTGGGTTTGGGGCCATTGACTAGAACATGGTAGCTTCTCAGGAACCTCATCCCTGAGAAAACTGACTTTTCTTCCCTTCGTAGCTACCAATTGCCAATAGTTCTTTAGCTAGGGGTGGGACTTCAGGAGCCCCACCCTAACCCATACTGAGAAGTTTTGCTGCCTTGATCTTGTGAGGTTCTGTGTATTCAGCCTCAGCCACTGTGAGTTCGTATATGTATGCCCTGTCATGTGGGGCAAATACTGTTTAGTCCACTACCTAGAGCTCTCACAACCATTTGGTCCCCTCTTCCCCAAACTTGGAGTCTTGGAGAAGGGCCTGTGATGTTCATGTCTTATTTAATGCTGAGTACTTCCACAGTCTCTTATTCTCTGCACACCATCCAGAGGCTTTGTGTTAATTGTTAGGTACTGCAAGAGTAATTGTCTCTGATAAAGGGTTGAGAGGTATATTTATCTGTGGGTATAAAGTTAAGAACATAGGGGTCAGATTATTCCTAACTTGATTTAACATAGTTGTAGTATTAAGCTCTACCCTGGGGTGTGTGACCTAGTTAGCTATAGTTTTTGGCCTAGTTAATGCTATCAGGAATGGACTTCATTTTGACATGTGCCTTAAATCCAATCAGGAAGTGGTTGGTTACTTCCATAACATTCTTGTCATTTTTGCTCTAGTGAGCATATCTTGGCAGGCAAGACATTAATGTGTCTCACAAGTGGGTAAAATTGTTGATTACTTTTCTACTTTGTATGTGTAGAGCTTTCCAGCACTAAGAAAATTAGGCAGTGATGCTAAGGTTTCTTGGTCAGTATCAGCTTGATTCTCTATGACCCATGATTGAAGGATGTAGTGATTGATGGCAATAGGGTATCACCATCAAGTTCTGAAGGGTTACTCAGAGAAATGATAATAATTTGAAATGTTTGGCAGACTCCACTGGCCAACAACCAGAAAAGATGTACACATACCTGGCAGTGTATATTTGGTGGTGTATGTATAGTTTCTGGGAGACACATTGTCTTCTGTTATGGGGTAATTTATTTATAACTTCTGTGTATCTGTGTTTGGAAATACTTTAGGAAGCTTCTGGGGTAGTAGGTTCAATATGGCCTCTTCAATGGTCTTCAGTACCAGGTACCCTTCCTTCTCTGCCCTCTCATCCCCCACTGAATTTAACCCTTGCCTTTCCATTGTTTCCTCCCCTCCCCTTCACACCATTTTGTTTCATCATTCTTCCCTTGCCATACCTCCATGGCCCCCTACTAGTTTCCTTACTTCTATGAGTACTCCAATTTCAACACCCAGGTCCAAAGACTCAAGGCTAGAATACACATATAAGAGAGGACATGTGGCCTTTATCTTTCTGGGTTTTGGTTACCTACCTCAGAATGATGGTTTCTTGCTCTACCATTTATCTAAGAACTTTAAATTTTCATTTTTTTATTTATAGCAAAATGATATTTTATTTTGTAAATGTACCATGGTATCATTATCAATTGATCAGCATCTATGTAGTTTCCATTTTCTGCCTATTGTGGATAAAGTATCAATTGACATGGATAAGCAAGTGTCTCTGTAGTAGGATATAGAGACTTTTTTTTAATGGTTTTTCAAGACAGGGTTTCTCTGTATAGCCCTGGCTGTCCTGGAACTCACTCTGTAGACCAGGCTGGCCTCGAATTCAGAAATCCACCTGCCTCTGACTCCCAAGTGCTGGGATTAAAGGCGTGTGCCACCACTGCCCAGCTTAGAGCCCTTTTTAAAGGTGCCAAGAAGTGGTACAGCTGAATCATATGATAGATACATTTCTAGTTGTTTTTCAGGAAACGCCATTCTGGTTTCACAATGGCCATATGAGTTTCACTTCCACTAACAGTGAAGGAGTATTTTCCTTTGCCCACATAACTGCCAGAATTCATTGTCACAGTTGTTGTTATTGTAGTTCTTAGCTATTTCAACTGCGCTAGGATGGAATCTCAGAGTAGTTCTAATTTAGATAGTTTTGAGTGAAACATAGAAGGGTGAGGCCTACTGCACAGTCATATTCCAGTTCCTGGCTGGAATCACATTTACTGATACCTTATTAGTCAAACTCAAAGTCAAGAGAAAAACAAATATATTCTGCAAAGAGTGTAGCTATAGAAAGGAAGTAAATCTTTAAAACCACCTCCAGGGATCTTTGCAAAGAAATAATAATAATAATAATTTTACTGATAACTCCCCCTAATGGCTTAGCCTAGAATTATCAGTGGCTCCAAGAATAAACTTGCTTGTATGACTTGAGGAAGCTGGGTTTCTTTGGTTGGCTACAGAACTCAACTTGCTCCTTAATACTGCTTTACAAGAGGGTTGAACATAGGCCAGGCCATGAGTTATGAATTCCTCTAGGCAAAAGTAGCATCTCTAGTCTTCCCATTCTTCCCTATTTTTCCAAATGAAAAAAAATGTTTTGAGTGTGTGTGTGTGTGTGTGTGTGTGCATTTGTATGCATATGTTTGGTGTGCACATGTATGTGGGGGTGCATGTACCCATGTGTGCTCATGTGGTTGATATCAGGTGTGTTCCTCTACCACTGTATGTTATTTTTTGAGACAAGGTTTTTCCTTAAGCCTGGGGCTTTTTAATTTCAATTAGACTGGCTGGCCAGGAAGTTCTTAGGATCCACCTGTCTCTTTCTCCTCCTAGCTGGAGTTGTAGACATATACATCAGCTTTTACTCTGGCACAGTAAGAACTTTACCCACTAAGTCATCTCCCAACCCCTCACCTCCTATATTTTTAATGGGAACTAAGGGTTTCATAACTTATCCAATTGTCTAATTTAGAAGCTTGAACTTTACTCTTGGTTCCTTTGCTTCCTTCACGCTCTCATCCAATTTGTTTTAAATCTCTTTAATCTACATTCAAAATGTCTCTCCCATTTTCTCTATTGCCTTTTCCATTGAGATATTCCTTGACTTTTATCTGGATTGTTCCTGGCATCCTATCTAGTCTCTTGCCTCTGTTGTTCTCGTCTCCAGAGCATCTTCTACACTCAAGTCATTCTCTTTAGAAAAAAACAAGTTACATCATGTCCAAATGTGCTTAAGCAAAAGTCAAAGGCTATCCATAATAGAGAGAGGCATTTCTAATCATTATCATCAAGCATCATTGTTATCTCAGTGTTAGTCATGCTCGGCTCTGTGTTCCCCAGGCACTTTGTTCACATTCTTATGGTAATGTCAGTGTCACATAAACAGGTATGCTCTGATTGCTAGCAGAAACCCCAGGAGGAAGTAAGAGCTGCTTTCACAAAGCAGAAACCTTTTCAGGGTGCATTGGGCCTAGTGCTGGTCTTTCCTTTTCCAAGGTCAAGATTATAAAAACCCTCACACTATCACATGTTTATGTAAACAATGAATTGATGGCTATATCAGGCCACAGTTCAGAAAAGGCACCAGGAGAGAGTGTCTGGGTTCAGAGCTGCAAACACTTGTGCACTATCAAATCGGGAACCTTAAGAATTGGCATTATAGTGAAATATCTAACAAAGATTCAAAACCTGAACCTTGAGAATAGCAAGAGAAAGAATGTCAACTTTCTATAATAGTAGACCAGTCTTTGCTCAAAACCACATTGGGGTGGGGGGAGGGACCAATTTTGTACATCAAAGGTACTGATAAAACCAACAGAACTAGAAGATAAAGAACTCACCTACAAAATGTTGACACTTTCTTAAGTGACAATAGTATTAGCAAGGCTACTCATACTATAATTATATTTTACTTAGATATGTACATTGGTTTTTAAATCTTTAATACCGTATATACTTGTATAATGAATATACACGTATTTATTTATGTATTTGTTTCTGTTTAATGTATCTAACCTATTATAAGGCATGGGTTCAGCAGGCTCTTTAACTTTTTTCATTTTTAAAATTAAGCTCTGGATAGAATATTTTGTTGCATTTTGCCAAACTTAGGAAGAACTCAACTAAATTAAAACAACAATTGAGTTCTTAGAACACACAGTTCTATATCATTGGATAATACTGTGGATGAGAAAGGTATTTGCTTTCTGGGTGATCCAATAGTCAGTAATATTGAATCTTAAAATTTTTTTTTTTTTTTTTTTGTTTTTTTTGTTTTTTTCGAGACAGGGTTTCTCTGTATAGCCCTGGCTGTCCTGGAACTCACTCTGTAGACCAGGCTGGCCTTGAACTCAGAAATCCACCTGCCTCTGCCTCCCAAGTGCTGGGATTAAAGGCGTGCGCCACCACTGCCCGGCGAATCTTAAAATTTTGTTTTGCTTTGCTTTTATGGTGATATGTAACTGTGGGAGAGTTGAAAGCAGAGATAATATTCTATCCATTGTAAATCCTACCTGAGTGGCTAGTCTACTGTAGGCATCCAGTCAGTACTCACTGATCTAAACTGTGTACCAGAAGGATGCTCACTGTCTTGAATCCCAAGGCAGACAGAGAAGGGAACGTAAGGTGCTTCTATCACAAGAGCCTCGGGGTATGGCTGTACAGTAGTGGATGGAGTACAGCATGAGAAAGCAGACTTTGGCGGAGACTTGGTTACCTACAACATTTCTAGTCTGTTCAGTTTTCAGGAAGAGAAATGATTAAATAGTATATGTCCAGATCAATAGTGTCCATGCATACATATTTGAAAAAAGAAAAGCAGCCTGAAAATTTTATTTCGGCTTAAGATTTCTTTTCTCGTTTTACTTTTTAATTAATCTACCTAGGTCAGTACAACTCAGTCTTCCAGTCCTAGAAGTAAACTCAAGTATTCCTGCTCAATGTCAATTGGTTTTGTTTTTTTCTGTATTATATACTTTTGTTTCATAACATGTATCACTCATACATAATTTATTTTTTAGCCTTATGAAATGAATAGTTCTAAAGTCACTATCTTATTTTAGTTAAAGGCAAAGGAAATTGTAAAATGGCATGAGACTTGCATAGAATTAACCGTGGAATCCACGGTGTCCATTATCCCAGCTCAAGCAGGATTGCTTGGCAGCTCAGTGACCATAAAAGAGACCCATTGACAGCAGCCTCTTTCATTGCAGAGTCACTTCACATGGCAATAATAATAACATATAATCACTCACGCCAACACAGAACAAAACGTCTGAGGTCCAAGATAACATCAGATTATATCAGTGTGAAATTTGGTCTAATATCATTGCTGGGATCCAAACCTCTTTCAACCCACTTGCTTTAAGATGTTAATGCTGTTTTCTGTGGGTGGAAGGTCAGAGTTGACATTCCTTTGCTGTTTCGGAGGCTGGTTGGAGAAACACTGGGTATGAAGTCTCCATGGGCTACAACACTGGCTATTTTGAATGTTTGGCCTGTATAGTAAGCTAAGAAAACCTTTTTCTTTTCTATCTTCTCGTCATTTTAAAACTGGTCTCACATAGTTCCAGTTAGCCTCAGACTCATCATTTAGCCAAGAGAGACCCAGATCCAACCTCCCAGTAATGGGGCATTTGTTCTGTTCTCAGCTGGAGGACCCTTTGTACTCAGTATTTTTAAATGAATGAAACTGAACTCAAAACAAACACTACAATATGTGCCAAGTCCTACATTCTCTATGATATCTAGATTTTGAGTGCATAACTTAATTTAATAATTGCTACAAGAGTACTATTATTTGTGAAGGTACTGTGGTAGACATTCTTAGTAACAAAAAAAAGAAAAAGTTACCACATACAAGAAGGGAAGCTTGTATATAAACTATGGAAAATTACCAAGGGAAGAGAAGCAAACTTAATGTGCTGTAAGGTTGAATGGAGTGGCAGAATTTCCTGATGGAAAGAAAGAGAAAAAAAAAAAGTCACTGGTCATCTATTCTTTGTTGTCCTGTCTGACATGACTGAATGAATGAATGAGATGCTTTGCCAAATCAACTTTGAAGCTTAATGTGATTTTTGGTTCATTGAGGCTGGAAGAGGAAGTCATTCCAGCTAGAGCAGAAAAACAAGCAAGGGACAGGAGCAGGAAAATTCACTGGAATGCTAAGGGGGAAAATCAAATGCTTTGTTAAATTTGAAGAGGTTCACAGAGAAGGAATCATTAACTTACATCAAACTAGTGCTTTTCCAGCTTAATAGAGTCACGTGAGAAATGTATTTAGTTCAGGGACAGATGTCAAAGTTGGGATGAGTTGATTGGAACAGTACTTTGACGGCGTGGTAAATGTAGGGAAAATGAGGCTCTGGGCTCCCAATATTAATTTCATTAGTTATAAACTGAATGACCCAACACATGTTACTTAATCTCTCCAAGGTTAAGACTCTTCATATTAAAATGCAGAAACTCAGTTCACTGTAAATACAGAATTCTATGGGCATGAAAATACTCCTGGATAATGGGGACCTCAAAGAGGGCAGTGGGGAAGGTAGGGAATGGGATTCAAAGGAACTTCAGCAAGTGAGACCAATACAGCAAAGGCAGACAAGATTGTTCCTGGGAATATGTATATTACCTTCAATTTTGTTAATGAATATTTCATAAATGAAAAAAGAATAAATGCAGCATGTTAGGCTTAGTATGTAAAATACATCCCCTTAAGACATTAGCATAATTAGAAAGAATGTACTTGTATTGGCAGGAATGAAACAAATCAATTGTGACTCAGATGATGTCACGGTATCGATTTGGAATGATTAATGAGGGCTGTGGTTTTAGAGAAGAGAGAGGAGGAACAGATAAGGAAAGGATAATGAAGAATTCATTTAGAGACATGTTGAATTTGAGGTCCTAATGGGATGCTCAGGTGAAAACGGCCAATAAACAGTTGACTTTTCAAGAGCTATGAGCTTCAGATAAAGATAGTGGAGACTCTTTCAACAAGCCAGTTATTGAATTTCTGCAAATGGATCAGACTGTGAAAGGAAAGTGAAAGTGGTCAGAAAGGAATTTCTGTGACTCTAGGAGGAAGAAAGGATAAACAGGACATGACAAGGAAGCAATGGCTAGTGAACTGTGAGATCCATTATGGAGACGTGTCATCAAATACATTTATCACAAGAGAAAGGTCCAAATATTCAGTGGTCAGTGGTACCAAGTACAGTATCAAAGCTAAGCAAGATGAGGACTGAGAAAAGAGATTATTGGGAAATATATGAAATTATTAATAATTTATGATAAATTAGGCTAAATGAAAACAATGTAACTGATAGGAAAGTAGGCCTGATTTCAAGAGGGTAGATAAAGAATGGATTTAATTCACAGAGATTCACGATGAATGGATTTTTTTCTTTCTTTCTTTTTGATCAGGAGAGGTAGATAGAGATAGGTTCTCATGCAGTATAGCTTTGAACTTGCTATGTAGCTGAAAATAATTGTGAACTCTTGATCCTCTTGCCATCACCTATCAAGTGCCAGGGTACCACGTGCTCCAATATGCTTGGCTTAATAAATGAATCTGTAATTATTATTTGGATACTGTAAACATCTTTTTATGTATAGAAGAGAAAGGTTGAAGGAGAGTATAGTGGTTTGAATAGGTTTGGGCTCCCATAGACTCATGCTTTTGAATGTTAGATCCACAAGAAATGACACTACTAGGAGGTGTGTCTTTGTTAGAATAGGTGTGGCCTTGTTTGAGGAAATGTGTCACTGTGGGGGTGGGCTTTGAGGTTCAATGCTCAGGCTGCCTGCACCTAGTGTAGAAGAGACCCTTCTCTTAGTTGCCTTCAGAAGAGAGAGTATCTCCTGGTTGCCTTTTGATCAACTCTCCTTCTCCAGCACCGTGTTTCTTGGTATGACGATAATGGACTGAACTTCTGAAACTGTAAGCCAACCCCAATTAAACATTTTCTTTTATAAAAGCTGCCTTGGTCAAGGTGTCTTTTCACAGCAATGGAAACTCAAGCTAAGACAGAGAGATTGTAGACAAAAGATGAAATTTGTCACAGTTAGAGAGAACTATGGGAACTCTGAAACAGACCTTAGGCACCGAAAAGTGAGCATGGTCAAAGTGTGTGACATTCCTGATAAGCACGCATTCTTGAAATTCATTATGTATGGGTGGATATTTATCAAATAAAACTTACCTATCAGAAAGAAGAGAAGGAAAACAGATGTGCTAGTGAATCCTTTGGAATCTCTGGGAAGCTCAAAACCTGAAGTCAAACCTTCGCAGGCTCACTATCAAGGGGTGTGCCTTCCCAGCAGCACACCTTGGCATTGTGAACAAATGTCTCTTCCTCATGGGAGGAATTAGAGGCACAGTAGAAGGGGCAGGAGTGGAGAAAAAGGGGCAGGGACCCAGAGGAGAAACTTTTATCTTCTGTTTGTGGTGGTCAGCAGACACTTCCTCGGACATACACCCTCAGCTTGCACTTATCATTGTTATTTGGGGTCAAGAGTCATGGATGAAGTGAGAAACCTTCAAAGAGAAATGGAATTTTGAAACACCTCCTTTCACCTTTTCTCGATTTTGAAGGTGGAACTAGCCAATTTCCGCTCCAGCTGCAACTAAGGGAGGCAGTAGGCAGGCATAGCCACCCACATCACTGTCAAGGGGCATCACAGGCAATAAAAATGCCTAGTTCTACAGAGGGACCCTGCCTCCAGCTGAAGGGGGTCAGCCTATGTTTTCTTTTCCCAAAGTCCTCAGGTCACAAGGCATGTTGTATTCTAGCATGGAGCAGTTCATTTTCAGGCTCTTCCAATTGTAAGCTGGTCTTTTTCACAATTCACAGGTGACTAATAACTTGCAGAGGTAAAGAATGACATTGTACATAAATGTGGCCATTAAGAGAGGCTGACAAGGGTCAGGATTTACTGTAAGTCTCTAGTGCTTACATGCTGTGGGCATTTTTTTTTCTTTCTTCTTTTTTTTTCTTTTTTTAGTAAATATTGTTTCAGCTTAGTTCTGGGCCTTCCTTTTTTCCTTCCTTCCTCCCTCCCTCCCTTTCTTCCTCCCTCCCTCCCTCCCTTCTATCTTCCTTTCTCTTCTTTTTGTCTCTGTCTATGACTTTGATTCTTTATCTCTGACTCTACCTGCCCATCTGTCTCTGTCTGTCTGTCTGTCTGTCTGTCTGTCTCTCTCTCTCTCTCTCACACACACACACACACACACTAGCTTTCCTCATATTCATAGCATTTCTGCCTCGGTTTCCCCAGCTCTAGGATTAGAGGCATGCACTCCATCATGCCTCCTATTGTCTTGAAACAATTCCTCATGTGTTTCACTTGTTTTCATCTCACAATCCTGCTTTCCCTTCTGGATCCTAGGCTTCCTCATAGACCACCACACATACATAGCACTAGGGTTTTGTTTCTTTAACATACAAAACAAAATGTATTTTTTTGTGTGTTTGTACATGGAACTAGAGACCTCCATCCATCAATACTGATACCTATACACATATGCACAATACACACATACACACACACATGCACACACAGACATACACACATGCACACATAGACATACACATACATGCACACATCACACACACATACATACACACACACACACTCCTCTTCCTTATATGCTTACTCATTCTTCATACTTTTATCCTGAGATGTTCTTCTTTTCCTCCTATATCAGTTCTCTGCACACATCAACTAACTGTCTGATAACTTAACTCTGAGACTATCTGACTCGTGATAGCATGAGCTTAAGGTCTCACTCCTACAAGATTGCCTCCATTTCAGATGCTAATCCTGAGGCCCAAATTGTGACTTGTGCTTGTGACTGACTTACTGGATATAAATTGGTGGTACCCGTGACCATTTTTACAATACAAATAATTTGTTACAATGGCTTCAGAACTTGTGCAAACATTTATCTATCTGTACCGATTTTTAAACTTTTGATTAGTATATATTCGATATGCATAGTAATGGCTTTTTATTATGACATTGGCATTTTCATAATTGTACCTAATGTACTTGATCATATTAACCTCTTCCATTCCCTCCCTCGTACTCCTGCTGATATCTTTTTCCTTTCCCACTAACCCCATTTCTACCTTCATGTCTGTTTTTGGAGGACGGGTCGACATGATGAGTTTCATTAGGGTTGCTTACAAGAGCATACAGGAGGGGGATTTTTATAGGGTCATTTAAGAAAAGATGCTTCTGTTTTCTAGTTGCCATAAAATGACTATAGGTGTTTAAAGAATGGTGGTTCCTCTTGAACCTCTTTGGCCCTATATTGACAGGCTCAGTGTTATGTGAGTCTTGTAGAAGGAATCAGAGCTGTTGTGGGATCCAAGGCAGCAGCCATGTCTTACCTGGGGTACAGCATTGCATGGCAGTTTTCTCCTTCCTCTACATCTAACCTTCTTTCCATTCCTCTCTTGTGCTGTTTCCCGAGTCCAACAAGGGATAATAGAGGTGTCCCATTTATGGATGAGCAATCAGTAGTCATATATCCGTAGTACTTTGACCTGTCTATGCTATTAACGACTGCCCACTGGAGAGGGTGGGTTCTCTGACCAAAGCATACAGTAGTACTAACCTATAGGAATAAACTACTTACGAGGCTATAGGATGGATACCTCATGACAATTTAGTTAAGAGCTGTAGCTCCTCTTCTATGGCCTATGACATCCCAAGTCGTCATGCATTCTGAAGAAGTTTATCAAGCTGTATATGAAACCACTCCTGTGGAGCGAGCCTCAGTTCTAATTAAAAAGTGGTTGTTTGCCCCTATAATAAACTTTCCACTACTGTGCATTATGACTGCTTGCCTAACATATAACACCTATACCAATTAAAAGCTACATGGGGCACAGTATAGGAAAAGGCATGCGGAGCAGCCACACCCTCTAGTCTGCTCTGTCTTTCCTAGTCTAGTGCAGGCGTCCTTATGGAGCTTCAACACTCAGGCATAATCACTTATCAGTGAGCCAGCATCTCGCTCTTCTTTTCCTTCCTAGGTAGTGGATATAGAGTTGAAACTTCTGAGTTACTAAAGTGCTTCTAATTATGGCCTGGTGTTCACAGTGACCAGCCTCTTCCACAGGCTATCATGAATCACTCATTAGAACAATGGCCACCTCTGTCATCATTCCTAAAGATGGGGTGCCCTCTGTCAAGAGCTAGAGTCAAAGACCAAATATCAGAACAAAAGATTCTCCTAGCCATCCTGCGTCTCAGGAAATTTCAGGAGACTTAGGAACCCCGTGTCATGGACAAGGGCCAAAATCTATAATGTTAATTTCTCATTGTAAATCAAAATCTGTTCATGTGTGTGTTGTGTGTTTTCTGTAAGAGATGGTTTGAATCACCGTGGCACAATGCATAGAAAGTAAATGCTACCTCCTATTGTTTCCTTTCCCAGCTTTAAATTTAGTTATGTTAGCATTTTAGGGCAGAGATCCTCAACATGTACTCTACAGCGTTGGAATCAATAGGGTACATGCTTGCAATATGAACTCAATTCTCCAGAACTAGTAGATGAGAATTTCTGCTGTGGGTCTCAGTGATTTGTGCTGGAGGAACTTCTCCAGGTAACTCTCTGAAGCACTCCCAAGTGGAAGAAACTCTCACACTTGCTAAAGAAAAATAGGTTATGGAGAAGGGCTTTATAGGCATTGCAAATCATAGTTGGATTTTGGAGATCTGAGATTTTCATCAACTTGAATGAATTCTTATACAGCCAGCAATAGCTGTGCATATAGTATACACTGAGTGGCATGGTTCTTTACTATTTAGCTAGTGCTAATTGCCTATTTCATGCTGGACATTGATTTTAACCAGTGAGTTTTAATGCCTTGTGTTATTTCCTGACCATTATCCTCATATTCCCTACATATATTCTAATTTCTATACTGCTACGCGTCAAGGGCACAGGGTCCCACATAACATGTACAAATACTATTGTGCTTAATAGATGACTGTCACTTGCCATTTAATTGACACATGTTGATAGACTTATCCTCTTTTTTGTAAGAAAGGGATTTCTGAATGTTGTATGATTTTTCCCTTACACTTGAATGATCTGAAACTTTGTGACACGATTAAGCCAGGTGACTCCACCTTGCATCCTTTCCATCCACCTTCAGAACACTATTTTCCTTAGGTTTGTCCTTGAACTATGTCTGCGTGATGAGGTATCTTGGCTTCTGGGTTGATATGTTGGGTTTCTTAACCTCTTCCTATTTCAGTTCCACGTAATAAATAATAGCCATTTTAGATAGAGTTCTTAGCTATGAATAGCTTCTTTCCTCATAACTTCATCTTATATTTATTGCCTAAAATGATAGATTGAGAGTCATCACCTAGCAACTGGCACGTTTTTCTCTTGTGGTATGGTTATTTGTAATGATTGACTATCTTAGCACTTCAAGTGCTTATTCTGGTCAAAAATGGATATAAGGGGATCTATAAATAGAACACCATTTACATACCCTTCACAGTTATCAGCACACCTTTCTTAAATAAATTCATTTGCACAGACTGCTTTGTCCGTCAATGTATTTCTCACCGCTTCAAAAGGAGCAGCTGATTCAAACCTATCTAGGATTGTAGATGTAGAGTAACTTTATGAGCTCTGTTATCTGCAGTCCTTATATCCTATTGAAGACTGGTTTTTGTGGCTTCATAAAAAAAGCAACGAAAAACTAAAAACGAGAAAGAACACAAAGGTTTTATATATATTGCTTCATGTTCATTTCTTGTCACAAAATTAATGCTTTGTGCTTTAAAGGAGCCCTTCATCCCAAACCTCAAAGACCTTTATAAATAAGTAAGTACAATTATCTGCATTTACAGGTTAGGAATGATGCACGAGCCTGTTAAAAGTGCAGTGTGCACTATTGCTAAGCTGAGGAAGAAGTTCATTCTAATTAAATGCACAGAAAATTAGCTGATTTGTTTTTATCAGGTATAATATACATTTATTAGCTATATATGTATATATATATTTATATACATAATATATATGGATATGAATAGAGGGAAAGGAAAAGAAAGGAGAGAAGAGAGATATCTTCCCTAGGCCTCCTAAGACCATGTATATTAACAAAGGTATAACAGCATGAAAATCCTTTACATAATTCAAGACCTCAGCTTCCTCAAAGTCCCCCATGGGGATCTTGATGTCTCAAGGGACCATCTCCCCTGTGCTCAACAACTGTCCATCCCTAATGGGGCTTCTCTGCTTCACTGAGCATCAAAGTTCTCAATCAGGTGTTGGAATGAAATGTTCCCTATGGCTCTGCCAGACACCCTCACAATGTTAATCATGCCTTCAGGTGTGTGAGGTGCACAGTATCCAATGACCTACAACAGCGTGGGTGAGTGTGTTCTCCTACCATGTATGATCTTCTCTTAGGAAGCAGTCCAAGAAAAGCATTTTAAGTTCCAGTCTTTTACAAGTCGATTATTTTTTTCAATGCAAATAATTCTATCGCTTTTGTGTTTGTTTTGTTTTCTGCTTTAGATTTATTTAGTAAGGATGATCATTTCCATGTTAAAGATTTTTATGGTCATTTTTAACTATGAGTGAAAGAAATATTCTTTCCAAGGGAAGACCACACCAATTGGTTATCAGATATCAAATTGTCAACCTTGAAAATATCTGCATACAACATTATACAGACTGAATATGTTTGTGTCTAGGAATATATATGTGTATACATATGTATATATATATATATACATACACACACATATATATGTACATATATACATATATATATATGTGAGTATGTATGTATTTTTTTTTTCGAATCAGGGTTTCTTTGTATAGTCCTGGCTATCCTGGAACTCACTCTGTAGACCAGGCTTGCCTCGAACTCAGAAATCTGTCTGCCTCTGCCTCCCAAGTGCTGGGATTAAAGGCGTGTGCCACCGCTGCCTGGTGAGAATATATATGTATTTAGGAATATATATGTGCATATATTTATGTCTACACATATATAATATGTATGTAACACCAATTAATTAAAAAAGAAGCCATGAATTTGCAAAAGATCAAGGAAGGATATATGAGAAAGTTTGAAGGAAGGAAAGGGAAAAATAGGCCAGATAGTTACCCAAATGGAGGACTATCAACAGTTATAGACATTTTAAAAAGAGGTAGTATGAGGTTGTAGTTACAGTTCAGTTGATAGAGTGCTTGGCCAGCAGGCTTAAAGCCATGGGCTCAGTCCTCAGTTCCATATAAAGTCATGAATGAAGTTGCATGTCTCAACAATGGTAATGATAATCTTAGAGCAATTGTGGACTGGTACCAGGAAATTTAGAAGTTCAAGGTCATCTATCAAAGAGATAGTTGGGTTGATATCATTGTGAAATACAAATGAACCTAATTCAACAAATATGCAGAAACCAAATATACATGTTTAAGAAAGAGTGCTAATATGTATACTTTCTGCAACATTTTGTTTTTAATTGAGAAAAGAGGTAACCAGGTAACCAAGAAATGCCAACGTTTTTTGTTGTGGTGAGAATCAAATCTAGGGCTTTCACTCCTGCCAGGCAAGTATTCTCCTTGTAAGTGGCACCCTAGCCCAGAATCTCTTTCTAATATGTTACCCAGGAGACCAAAAAGCTCCCTGACTATTCCTCTGTGGGCATAATTATCTTCAAAAATCCGAAGAACACCATCTTTCCCCTTATGAGTTCAATGTTTTTATATAAAATGACGATTTTAAACAAGCACATATGGGCTCTGTGGCACAATGGAGAGCACACTGAACTTCTACAATCACACAACTCAAAGAGATGGAACGTGTTGTATACATCTGCAAAGTAGATTGGAGCATTCAAAGAAATCTCAGGATCTGGAGGACTGCACTGTACTGCACTGCATCAGGTCTTAAGTGAACACATGGACTTTTACATCGATGAGTAGGCAATTTCTTCAAGACCCATGTGCCTTCCAGAAGATGGTCATTGTGTTTCAGACTTGGAGATGGGAAGTGACTTATCACCTGTGTGAACAAGTTGCACAACATCTCCTGGCCTCAGTCTCCATGTCTAGACAATGACTCTAACTGGATTCACAGACCTCTTGGGGTGACTGGGTGCCACTGATGCTTAACAAGTTCTTCATGGCTCCAGGCCTGATACACGTTTGCTATCATCAAATTTGCACTTATTGCAGATGTAATACTTCACTGCTTTATTTGAAAATGTATATTTTATAAAATACAGAAAGAACTCAAAAGCAACTTTACAATGTCATGCTCTAACGTTTACATACATAGTAATTACTTTGAATTTCTAAGATGACATACTTACCAACCAATGAAACAAATCGACACAATTAGTTAGTACTTTTAGAGGTTTACATAGTGCATACTAATGTAAAAGCAAACCTAATTTTTACATTTATGATGAATTGATTTTGATGTGGGTGTCAGGATTGGAGGTACATGGTCATTTAAAAATATATTTGACACAACTAAATGTACAAAATAGAACTGGAGTCCTTACTTATTTTTTTATACAAAAATTAACTCAAATTGGGTCACTGACCTAGATATAGAGGCTGAAAACTGTGAATGTCACAGACAGTAACCTAAGAGTAAATCTTTATTTTGTATGCAATTAGGTTATTTCTTTGTTTTGGCAAAACACAGATTATGAAGTGGAGGAATAAACAAATTGTACTACACAAACCGGGATTACACCAAAATAAAAAAACCTCTGTGTCACAAATGAACATGTCCAAAAAGAAAAAAGAAATCTGATAGAATGGGAGAAAATACTTCCATGTATAAATACTTTTATAAAATTAAAGTTTCATTATGATTTATTTCATTGATCACATGAAAATATGACCATATTTCATCAAGAGACCATATTTCTACTGAGTAGATAAGTAACCAATAAATAAATGAGAGAATTTCACTATTATTAATCCCATTGGAGGCTCGGAATAAAACAATGTGGAAATAGCATCTCTCACCAGGCTGACTGTAGTCAGTCAAAGAGTAGCAAAATAGAGTGTTAGTTTGCAGAAGGATCCCAAGCCTCACATACATGTAACATGTATAATATAACATGATTCAGTTGTCCAGGAAAACAGTCTGAAGGTTCTCAATTGTGAACAATGTAGTTCCTCTAAGACTCAATAACTCTTCTCAGGATGTTTTATTCTGTGACACTTTCTGGGGAGACAAGAAGAATGTCTATACACTCCAAATAGGGAGCGCACAATAGACTAAAGTATGATTACTTATCAAGTCCAACTTGGTGAACTAATTAATTATATTGAAATATGGGTGAGGGGTTACTTGGAGGAGGAGAAATTCAAAGATAGTTGCATCACCAATGTCCATTGCTGAATGAGCAATGGCTCAGAAAAGCTGGAAACCTGGAGCACACTCCACAGCCTGGAGGCAGCTCAACAGGTTGGAGAGTGTCCAGTCCAAGTAGCTCAATGGGTCTAAGACCCTTTCAGGAAGCCTGGCAGGTGTTTGTTTCTTCTCTGCAGTTTGAGTGGTCTGCTTCCTTCAAGCTGCTTCTCTTATCTTTGCTTTACCCAGGAGGCTGGTCTAAGCCTCTTCTAGGAACCTCTACTTGTCTGAAAGTAACTCTCAGCTGTCTTTACTTCTTATATACTCTTGTGGAGGGAGGAGCCTAATGAATCTTGTCAGTTTCAGGGTCTTTCTGCAACCTATGAGTTGTTCCTATCTTAATGAACTTTTCTGCAGAGTAGTGTTTAACCTCTCCTTAGATTGTTCTGCTGTTTCACCTCCTGTCTTGAAATATCTACCTGTTTTACTTCTACTTTCCTGTTTTATGTCTTAAGAATTTTTCCTCCAAGATAGAAACTTTAATCTTTTTAATTGGATTTTTTAAATTTACGTTTCAAATGTTATCACCTTTCCTGATTTCACCCTTTGGGAACCCCTTATCCCATCTCCTCTACCCCAGCTTCTCTGATGGTGCTCCCCTACCCACTCACTCCCACTCCCTGCCCCGGCATTCCCCTATACTGGAGCATCGAGTTCTCTCAAGACCAAGGGCCCCTCTTCCCATTGATGTCCGACAAAGCCATCCTCTGCTATATATGCTATAATATACGCTCCATGTGTACTCTTTGGTTGGTGGTTTAGTCCCTGGGAGCTCTGGGGGATCTGGTTGGTTGATGTTGTTGCTATTCCTATGGAATTGAAAACCTCTTCAGCTCCTTTGGTCCTTTCTTCAGCTCCTCCATTGGGGACTCTGAGATCAGTCCAATGGTTAGCTGAAAGCATCCACCTCTGTATTTGTCAGACTCTGTCAGAGCCTCTCAGGAGACAGTTATATCAGGCTCCTGTCAGCAAACACTTCTTGGCATCCATAATAGTGTCTGGATTTAGTGTTTGTATATTCGATGGATCCCCAGGAGGGGCAGTCTCTGGATGGCGTTTCCTTAAGACTCTGCTTGACACTTTGTCTCCATATTTCTCCCCTTGAGTATTTTGTTCCCCTTTCTAAGAAGAACCAAAGCATCCACACTTTGGTCTTCCTTTTCATTGAGCTACATGTAGTCTGTGAATTGTATCTTGGGTTTTCTGAGCTTTGGGCTAATATCTACTTATCAGTGTGTGCATACCATGTGTATTCTTTTGTGACTGGGTTACTTCACTCAGGATGATATTTTCTAATTCTATTCATTTGCCTAAGGAAATTTCATGAAGTCATTGTTTTTAATAGCTGAGTAGTATTCCATTGTGTAAATGTATTATGTTTTCTGTATCCATTCCTCTGTTGAGGGACATCTAGGTTCTTCACAGATTCTGGGTATTATAAATAAGGCTGCTATGAACATAGTGGAGCAGGTGTCATTATTACATGTTGGAGCATCTTCTGGGTATATGCCCAGGAGTGGTATTGCTGGGTCCTCTGGTAGTACTATGTCCAG
Source organism: Mastomys coucha (assembly GCF_008632895.1). Lineage (NCBI taxonomy): Eukaryota > Metazoa > Chordata > Mammalia > Rodentia > Muridae > Mastomys > Mastomys coucha. Next base: position 91,717,286 of record NW_022196913.1, read on the forward strand.
TTTTCTGAGGAACTGCCAAACTGATTTCCAGAGTGGTTTTACCAGCTTGCAATCCCACCAGCAGTAGAGGAGTGTTCCTCTTTCTCCACATCCTCGACAGTATCTGCTGTCATCTGAGTTTTTGATCTTAGCTATTCTGACTGGTGTGAGGTGGAATCTCAGGGTTGTTTTGATTTGCATCTCCCTGATGACTAAGGATGTTGAATATTCCTTTAGGTGCTTCTCAGCCATTTGATATTCTTCAGTTGAGAATTCTTTGTTTACTCTGTTCCCCATTTTTAATATGGTTATTTGGTTCTCTGGAGTCTAACTTCTTGAATTCTTTGTATATATTGGATATTAATCCTCTATTGAATGTAGGATTGGTAAAGATCTTTTCCCAAGCTTTGTGCATGCTCACACATCCTCTTTAAGTTTATATATGCTCTGATGTATCTAGAAGGCCTTGATTTCTTCATGTCCTTCATCCTTTCTGGCTCTTACAATGTAAAGACGTTTTTTTGGAGACATTCTGTTTAATGTGGAGTTTTCCAAGGTCTCTCAGTCTTTGCATTTTACCTGACTGTGGGTCTCTGTATTTGTTTCTATCTACTGCAGGAGGAAGTGTCTCTGTTGATGATTGAGCAAGGCACACATCTTTGTGTATGACAGAATGCCATTAGGAGTAATTTTATTGCTATATCCCTTTAGTAGAACAGTAGTATTTTGTTTTATGTAGGTATAAGAACCTAGTTTCAAGTTCTTGGTTACCCAAACAGCTTTGGATATGGGTTCTGTCTCATGGTGGGGGTCTTAAATCAAATCAGATGTAGGTTGGTTACTCTCACAAGCTTTGTGTGAGTACTGCAACATCATAGCTTGTAGGATGATCACCCTTGCAGACTGAAAGATTTGTGGCTGGGTTGGCTTTTTCCTTTCTTTCTTTGCTAACATATGTAATACCTACTAGTTTCATGAACACAACTAGTCCATAGGAATAAAGTCTCCATGTAGACACCAGCTTGACTTCTCCATGTTCAATGAGTTCTATAGGTGTTGTCTACAGTATTAGGGTCTTGCACTCAGTTTGTGGTTAGGCACTAATAACCCTGGCAATAGCCTGGATTGTATGAAACGTTGAAGGAACGAACCCCTTTGACAAAGAATGGCATCAAATGTAACTCATTACTGGAAGCTTCATTTGCTGACAAGTGATGACTATTTTGGGCTCTGTCTTTTGTTTGGCTATTTTATTTAGATTGCTTTCATATATGTATATATCATAGGAAACCTCTACTCTATTAGGTTTCCACATGACCTGTTAAATGGCCCATTGATTTAGCTGTCCCTCCTTGTATTCCTTCTCTTGAGCCCTTCTTCCCTACTTCTGTTTAATGCTCTGATTCCAGTCTCCCTCATCCATCTATAACCATCTATTCTATTTTTCTCTTCCTAGGGAGATCCATTCTTCCCCCAGATTTCTCATGCTTTCCCTTACCTTTGCGGTTATTTAGAATGTAGCTTGGTTATCATTGCTTATCAGCTAACATCCACATATAAGCAAAGACATACTGTATTTCTTTTTGTAAACATGATTTACCTCAGTCAGGATAATTTTTTCACGGTTCCATCCATTTATCCATAAATTTTATGACTTCATTTTAAACTGCTTAGTAATAAACCATTTTATAAATTTTGCTAATGGTGTTTATTCATAAAGTCTTTTCCTATGCTAATGAATTCAAGACTATTCCCCACTTTTTCTTCTATCTGGTGTAATGTATCTGGTTTTATGTTAAGGTCTTTGATCCATTTGAAATTGAGTTTTATATAAGGTTATAAGTATGGATCCAGCTAGGTGGTGATGGCACACTCTTTAATCCTAGCTCTTAGGAGGTAGAGGCTGTTGGATTTCTGAATTTGAGGCCAGCCTGGTCTATAGAGTAAGTTCTAGGACAGCCGGGGCTATACAGAGAAACGCTGTCTCGAAAAAAACAACAACAAAAAATAAGTATTGATCTATTTGAATTGTTTTATATGCAACTGTTTAGTTTGGGCAGCACTATTTGTTAAAGGTGCCTAATTTCTAGTATGAATTCCTGGCTTTTTTAAAAATCAAAAGTCAGGTGTCTATAGGTGTGTGGACTTACTTCTGGGCCTTCAATTTGATTATATTGACCAATGTGTTTGGTTTTGTCTCAATAACATTCTGTTTATATTCCTATAGCTATGTAATGCAATTTGAGATAGGAGATGATGATATCTCCAGTTTGTTTTTTATTTGTTTGTTTTGTTTTTGTTTTTTGTTTTTTTTTTTTTT
>NW_022196913.1:91719663-91764982 GCF_008632895.1 Mastomys coucha
ACTCAGAAATCCACCTGCCTCTGCCTCCCAAGTGCTGGGATTAAAAGCATGCGCCACCACCACCTGGCTTCCAGTGTGTTTTTTAAATTATTATTTTTGGCGTTGTTTTTGCTATCCTAGTATTTTTGTCTCCATATGAAGCTGAACATTGTCCTTTCTGATTTGTGAAGAATTGTGTTGGAATTTTGATGGGGACTGAATAGAATCTGTAGATTACCTTTGGTAAGATTGCCACATTTACTATATTAACCCTACTTATCCATAAGTGTGAGATATCCTTCTATTTCTGATATCTTCTTCAATATCTTGCTTGAATGTCTTAAATTTTTTTAATACAAGTCTTTCACTTGCTTGGTTAGGGTTTCCCCAAGACATTTTATATTATTTGAAGCTATTGTGCAAGGTTTCCCTATTTCTTTCTCAATCTGTCACTTCTTTATAGGAGGGCTACTGATTTTTGTGAGTTAATTTTGTAACATGTTTCTTTGTTAAAAGTGTTTGTCAGTTGTTAGAGTATCGTGGTGGAAAATGAATGTTTACCATCATATCATCCACAAATAAAGATACTCTGACTTTTTACTTTCCATTTTGTATTTTCTTTATCTCTTTCATTTGTCATATTACTATAGCTGAGAAATCAAGTATTATACTGGTATGGAGAGAGTTGAAAACCTTGTTTTGCTCCTGATTTTAGTGGAAATACTTTGAGTTTCTTTCTATTTAAATTGATATAGACGGTGGGCTTTCAGTAAATTTTCTTCATTATGTTGAGGTATATCCCTTGTATCACTAATCTCTCTGGGCCTTTTATCATGAAGGAGTGTCAAAGACCTTTTCTCCATATAATGAGATGACCATGTGAATTTTGTCTTTGAGTCTGTTCATATGGTAGAATATACATATTTATTAGAATCCCCTTATTGATTTATGTGTGTTGAACCATCTCTACACCTCAGTTGATTGTGGTAGATGATCATTTGATGTGTTCTTGAATTTGATTTATTAGTATTTTATTGAGTATTTTTGCATCTATGTTCATAAAAGAAATTGGTCTCTAACTCTTTTTTGTTGCATCTTTATTTGGTTTGGTTATCAGGGTAACTGTGCTTGCATAAAATGAATTGGGCAATATTCCTTCTGTTTCTATTTTGGGGAATGATTAATGAAGTGTTGCAGCCAGTGTGGGGCATGGTCAGCTCTCTTGCTCTGATGATTCCAGGCTCAAGTCTTGCTGTGGATATGTGTGGAAGGATGAGTGGAGAAGGGCATCTCTTCCTCCCCTACACCACTGTCTGGCAGATGGGTGGCTGGGCCAGCTCTCCTGCACTCATGCCTTTGGGGATGGCTCACCTGCAACCCCTGAAACCAGGGCCAGCTTGAGATGTTTTCTAGGCATAATATAGGGGCTGCTCTTTTGAGTACTGCAGCTGGTGAGGGGGAGGGCCATCTCTCCCGTGATGCTCAGGTGAGGGCAGAACCAGTTCTGCATAGCCCTCAGACACCAACATGACTCCAGGTGGGGCAGCCTAGACCCCTGATGGCCACCTGTTCTTTGGTGGTAACAGACCCTGACTGCTGTACATCCATGGATACAAACATGGCCCTTGGTGCCAGGCCAGGACTTCACCATGGCTTTAGGCGGCATCACCTGGCTATTCATATCAGGTTGGTCCTTACTCCCCTAGACTTTCCAGTTCTGCCTCTCTTCACTGTGTGTATAAACTTCTGACATTCTTTCTCTAACCTCTGTCCACCATTTATTTGATTATCTTAGTGGCTCCTGGAGCCTCTAAGCGTCTGGGGTCATCTCAGGAGTTACTGTGCCCTGCTCATGTTGGGTGACACCAGGCAGGGGTCATTTCAGGCTTGTTCCCTGCCCAGGCCATGGGTAGGACTTCACATTTCATATTTAATTTTGTTAATTTCAATCTTTTCTCTCTGCCTTTTAGTTAATTTGGCTAATGGTTGGCTAATGGTTCTTTTTTGTGTACAAGTATGTGGTCAGTTTTGGAGAAAGTTCCATGAGATGTTGATAAGAAGGTATATTTCTTTTTGTTTAGGAGAAATGCTCTGTAAATACCTGTTAGGTTTATTTGATTTATGATATCAACTCCAGCATTTTTCATTTAGTTTTTGTCTAAATGATAAATCTATTGGTGAGACTGGGGTATTGAAGTCTCCCACTATCAGTATGTGTGGGTCAATAAGTGATTTAAGCTATGGTAGTGATTCTTTTATGAACTTGATTGACCTTGTATTTGGTGCACAGATATTAAGAATTGCAATATCCTCCTGGTGGATTTTTCCTTTGATGAGTATGTAATGTCCTTTTCTACCACTTCTGAACAGCTTTGGTTTGAAGTCCATTTAGTCAATTTCAAAATGACTGCATCAAATCTCTTCTTAGGCTCTTTTTCTAGGGATATCTTTTCCCATTCTCCTACAGTGAGGTTATATATGTCCTTTATGTTAATGTGTGTCTTGGATGCAGTAGAAAAATGGATTCTGTTTTCACATCCATTCTGTTAGCTTGTTTCTTTTTATTGGAAAAATGTGACTATTGACATTGAGAGTTATTAATGAGCAGTGTTTGTTGAGTCTTATTATATTCTTGTTATTGTTGTGGGTGTTTTTTTCTCCATTTGGTCTACTGGCCTGAAATTATTTATTCTTTGTGTTTTCTTGGTTGTGGTTAGCCTCTTCAAATTGAAATTTTCCTTCTAATGCTTTCTGTGGTGCTGAATTTACACAATGATGCTGCTTAAATGTAGTTTTATCATGAGATGTCTTTATTTATTCAACTATTGTGATTGAAAATTTTACTGTCTGTTGCATTCTGGGCTGACATTAGTGTTTGTAGAATATCTCTCCAGGACCATCTGGCTTTTAGAGTCTCCATTGAAATGTCTGCTGTTATTTTAATAGGTCTACCCTAACATGTTATTTAGTCTTTTTTTCTTTCTGCTTTTAATATTCTTTCTTTCTTTTTTATGGTTATTGTTTTGATTATTATGTAATGTGGTTAAGAAAATTCTGGTTAAGGCTACTTTGTGTTCTGTATGCTTCCTGTAACTTGACAGGCACCTCCTTCTTCAGGTTGGGGATATTTTCTTCTAGGACTTTGTTGAAAATGTTTTCTTTGTCTTTGATGTAGATTTCTTCTCCTTCCTCTATTACTATCATTCATAGATTTAATCTTTTCATAGTGTCCCAGATTTCCTAGATGTGTTGTGCCTAGATACTTTTAGATTTAATATTTTCTTTGACTGAGGTAGCCATCACTTGTATCTTGCCTTCAATGCCTTAGATTGTCTTTTCCTTCTCTTGAATTCTATTGATGAGGCTTGCTTCTGAGTTTCCTATAAAAATTCTTAAATTTTTCATTTCCCATTTTCCCTCAGTTAGCTTGTCTTTATTGATTCTATTTCCACTTGCATGTCTTGAACACTCTTAGTTTGTGTTTTCATAGATTTCTTTAAGGGATTTAGTCACTTTATATTTAAGGAACTCTAAGGCATTCATAAAGGCTATTTTGAAGTTCTTGTCTTGCACTTTGGTCATGTTGCACTTCTCAGGCTTGGTGTTGTAGGGTTGTTGGGTTTCTGTGGAAAAATACTGTCTGGGCTCCTACTGATTCTGATTTTACGCTGGTGTCTAGGCATCTAGATTTGGGATTATTGTAATATTTTTAAGTGCTGAAATCTGGGTTTTTCTTTGTTGGTAGATGTTTTGTTTCTTGTTTCTCTTGCCCTCTCTGGTTCTTAGGAGAGTCTGATAGCTATGGCTCACCTAATAGGGAATGCTTCTGAGTTCCTGCCAGGTTAGGACCACTGGTCCATTCTGGTTAGAATGCATTTCTTGGTATTTGGCAGCTGACACTTAGGGATGGGGAGGGGCTAGAAGTGGGTGGGGTGACTGGATGCACAAGAGGGAGGTAAACAGGGTGTGTCACCAGGATCTACTTAGTCCCCTAAGAATGAGGGCAGAGATGGAAAAGAAGCCTAGCCAGTAGTCTGCTACAGAGCTTATGATTAGACTAGGCAGTTGAATTTGGAGGAGAAAAAGGAGAGTGAATAATTCTCTGGCTGTCATGGCTCTTAGGCTCCCCAAGAATCCCTGAGGAAGTTGCCATCTGTGGCTCAAGGATAAGGTAGTGAGGGAGGCTGTAGGAGAAGATCCACAAGATCTTCTGGACATGAGAGGAAGGGGAGGTAGTCTGCTATAGGGATGGAAATTATACTTGGTCTAATTTGGAGGAGAGGGGGGAAAGTGAATGTCTGAAGATTACTTACCTGACCATACATGTATTAGAAGTATTAAATTATGTGTCTGAAATGGGTACACCAAATGGTGCAGTCATCATATCTCAATAACATTACTTAACATGGCAAGAGTCTGTAAGAAATGCAGACCAAAAATAGGAACTGTATCTTAGCAAGTGTCCTTAGGATAGGTTTTTAAAGTGTAAAATATGTAATTTGATCATTCCCTTGGTTTAACTGAACACTGTATTTTACAGCAGTCAGTGTCAGCATGCCAGTTTGAGTATATTGTAAATCATTGGAAATTTGGATTGGAACATAATTATCTGTTCTGCTTTCATTTCCTGTGATGAAATACACTGACAGCCAGCAACTTAGGTGATATGGAGCTTATTTGTGCTCACAATTCCATTTTATGGTCCATCACTGGAGAGGAGTCCCCCCTGGCAGACACCTGAGACAGCTGATCACATTGCATCCATACTCAAGAGCAAAGAGCAGTACTTGGGGCTCAGTTAACTCTTTATCTACTCTGTGCAGTGTAGGGTTCCAGACTGGGAAATAGAGCCACCCACTGTCAAGTTAGTTTTTCTGACTGCAATTAAAGCAATCAAAGAATGCTTCACAGACCTGCCCAACCACTACCCTAATGTTGACCATCTTGAGGCTCTGCCTAAGTGATTCAAAGTTGTGTCAAGTTGACAATTAGTACTAACCATTATTAATTGAAGTTGAACCTCACTCTGAAGTCGTTCTATTTTAGCTGAAAGTATTATAGGGTTTCTTTTAAACAGCCACTTTATTGAGACATAGCTAGTATACAAAAGATTTGTATATTGAATGTGTATCATTAGTTGGCTTTGAACCATCATACACCTATGAAATCAGTAACATAGTAAAGATAATAAGCATTTTATCACCTCTAAAAATTCCCATCTTTCTCTGATGCCCTTTTAGGGGTATGGCAACAATATCTCACTTGTGTTCTAATCTATTTAGTATTTTACTGTACAATGTAGTTTCATTGCCTGATGGCACTGTGTGGCAGAACTGCTCCCGAGCTTCTTAATCTTAAGTAGCTGAAAGTTTAAGCTCACCGAGTCATGTCTCTTAATTTCCCTTCTCTTCAGACCTTGAAAACAGCTATTCTACCTTCTACACCTGGGAGCTTGGCTTTTATTTTAGATGCTTCACATACGTGGGATTGTGTAGCATTACCCTTATTTCACATAGTGCAATGTGCCTGATCTTAGAAATTGGGATGTCTGCGTGTTGCATAGGATGGGAATAATATTTTCCAAACAGCCCCTCCTTCTCTACTGGGCAAGTGCTATTATTGACTTAGAGTCAAAAGCGAAACCTCCTGAGTGAACAACAGGATTCCTTGCTCTGCTCAAAATGTCTTTTCAGTTTTTTGCCTTCCTTCCAAATATTGATCGAAGGAAGGTTCTATTTCTATGTAGCTTACAATGTGTTAGGGATTGTCAGACGATGATGTTAGAGTTTCAAGGCCGCCTACTGAGATATTGTTGACTGCCTTTATGGAGGTGGAAGTGCAAAGGTCAAGCTGGTAGATTAAAGAAGCAAAGAACTTGCTTTAAAGGTGCAGAGGCTTAGCTCAAACCAGCGCCTCTGGACTTCTAGCTCAGCAGGACAGTAAGCATTGTCACTGTGCATCATGAGGCTCTGCAGTTTAGACACAGGAGCTTGGCTTTCTTTTATGGAATGGGTTGTTTTCTTTTCTTTCCCTTTTCACTTATCACAGCTATTTATTAATTCTTCTGAAGATCACTCCCCTCCATCTGGAATAAGCCTAAGTAAGCTTTCTACCCCCCCAACTGCCTCCCCACCCGAACCCTCAATGTAATATTTTATTAGTTATTTCAGAATTCCAAAAACACATTGATCACACTCAATTCCCATTACTCCCAGGTCCACCTTCCCACTGCCCCTCCCCCATCCCTCCCCCTAGCCCCCCCGGAAAAAAAGAAAAAAGGAAAAAAAATCTATTAAGTTCGATTTGTGCTGCCCATGTACTTATTAGTGCATGTTCAAACTTCAGCAGCTGGCCTCTTGAAGAAAACTGAATGCCTTCTCTGCCCTGCCAGAAGCCATCAATTGTGAAGGGCTACACTTCAGCATCTTTATCACAATTTTAAAGGACTCCTTTCAGTACCTTCATTTCTGGACTGTTTCTTTTTCCTTGGTGGAGGAAGACAGCACAGACGCCTTCAGTGTCTCTCGTTCTCAGTTACGAGTCTGCAGTCATCGACATCACTACAAAAGAAGCTTCTCTCCTCATAGCAGCCCGCAGCAACTCAGATCACAGACATCCCTGTGTTGGGGAGGCACCAAGCTCATCGTGGACACGTACTTGGTTGCTAGGGGTAGCACGGATCGTGGACATCAACCTGGCTTCCAGTGACAGCACTGATTCTGGAAGTCTTTCCAGGAGACTCAATCCATTAAACAAACCATTCTTCATCTCCGTTATCCTGTAATGACTCAGAGTCAAGGCGAGAGTGAGGTTGGGCATAGTGTCAGGGGCACGACCTGCCTGAGCTCCAGGTTGCTGTACACCACCTTGCCCTCTGGACCAGCAAGCCTTGCTGAGTACTCCAGCACAGCCATAGTGTTTGCAGCTCATGGACAGTGCTCCGAGGCCTCATGCTCTCCTTCATAGAGCAGGACCAACAGCTTGAGAAGCAGCAGCAGCAGCAGCAACAACAACAGCAGCAGTTTCTAGTGGTGACGCTGACCTAGCAGGTAACTCTAGGCTAAGGCCGGTTCAATGGTAGCCCCAATCATTGATCTGCTCCTTAGCTGTCACCTGTGGCCACACTCCCATACCTGTTGCACCAAATCTCTAGTTCTGATTATCTCCATGGAGAGACCTGTCCGCTATCAGTTTTTTAAATGGGCTGGTTTCACACGTGCGTTTGATTAACATATTACAGATTACCTCCATTCTTAAGTGAAGTTAGAACAGGAACTCAAGTAGGTACTAAAGCAGAAATCATTGGGGAACTGCTTCCTACTTCATTACTTTTTAATTTTAATTATTTTATTTGTTTACATTCCAGTCGTTGTCCTCCTCCCACACTTCCTCATCTGATTCCTCCTTCCCTTGTCTCCCAGAGGATGCTCTCTCTACCCAGGCCTCCATCTTGCCTGGAGCCTCAAGGCTTTCAAGGATTAAGCACACTTTCTGAGGACAGACCAGGTAGACCTCTGCTATGTATGTGCCAGGGGCCTTAGTGTATGCTCCTGATTGATGGATCAGTCCCAGGGAGCTTCCTACCATTTTAGATAGCTTTTATAGTTTAGGACTACCTGCCCAGGGAGTGGTGACTCCCACAGTGGGTTGGTTCCTCCATCAATTAGCAACCAAGCTAATCTCCCAGAGGCCTGTCTGATCTCATCTCTGAGGCTTTCCTCTCAGATGACTTTAGGCCGTTTTAAGTTGACAGTTTAAGTAACTAGGACTGAATTTTAACACATCAGTGCTTTATCTCAAGGTCTCTGCCATTTCCTGGTGACTCTAATATCATGTCCCTACATTTTGTTGAGGCATAGTTTGACTTTTTTGATCAATCATGGGCAGTTATTTTTGCTGCATTACAGTTTGGCGTATGTTGTTGATGAGTGGTCCAAGTTTTTGTTGTACCATTGTTTCACATTTCTGCTGAATCATGATTTTTTTTTTAAACTTTCAAAAGTTCCATATGCTTAATTGTGTGTGCTTGTGTGCTTTAGCAGCTGCCAAGGCATGTGTGTGCAGATCACAGGACAATTTGAAGGAATAGGAAGGAGGGGGCGTTAGAAAAAAGATAAATTTTATTTTAGTTAAAATTTCAAAAAATTTGAAAAGAAGTCAGTATTGCTTGGGGGAAATAAAGTGTCTCTGAAGACCTGATATGTCCTGACGCAAGGTGCAGCTTCTGCCTCATGGTTAAGTATCCTCTAGGTTTTCCTGTTTTTAGGAATTCAAGACTTGAGACAGTTACTTATCTCTGTGCTTTTAGCTTTTCTTAAATAATATGGGCTTACCTGCAGAAGTAAACAAGAATTCAAAAAACAGCTTACATAGAATAAAAGGCACCAGGACATTATTCTATTTTGATGCCTCATGAACTCAAATGAAAATAATAAAATAAAATGAAATACAGTGAAATAAAAAATTTTAAGCAAAATAATTTTAGAAAACATTTGAAATGTCAATAAATAAAATAACCAATAAAAATGAAAAAATGTTTCTTATAATAAGAATTAAATATCTAACAAATTGCTTACTTTAGATTTGTTAGTTAAAAAAGTCATCCCAGGCCTATTTTTGATCACTGCTAGATATTTATAAGTTCTGTGTGTTTTAGATGCACTTTTGATGTTTTCATTTGAATACAAATGTTTGATTATAAAAAAGATATTATGTGTTTACAAAATCTTCCTTAAATAACAAAGATTTATGCTTTAAAAGATAATTAATTTGGGCTGGAGAGATGGCTCAGTGGTTAAGAGCACTGACTGTTCTTCCAGAGGTCCTGATTTCAATTCCCAGCAACCACATGGTGGCTCACAACCATCTGTGATGGAATCTGATGCTCTCTTCTAGTGTGTCTGAAGATAGCTACAGTGTACTGATATAAATAAAATAAATCTTAAAAAAAAAGATAATTAATTTTAGTTTCTCTTGTGTTTGTTGGGCTTCGTACTGCTATTTGCTGCTGGAAGACTTGGCAGGCAGCAACAGCCATAGCCAGGTCAACTTCGGTAAATGGGAGTCTTTGTTGTTAAGTCCTTGCACAATGTCTATCTATAACAACATAACTAATATGTTTATGGGCCTATTGGGCAATAACATAGATGAATGAGGGGAAGAGGTTGACTGATATTAATAAAATGGCTATCCTGTCTGCATGGGCACTTGATTCCTTCCCCATAGAAGTCACTCTTTGAATAGTTACATGGGAGGCATATTATTTTCATGTTTTACCAATTGGGAGTGATATAACCACGTATCTCTTCCATGGATGTCTTTCTCATCATATTTCTCCCACATTCTGTGATTACAGCACATGAATACAGCCTACGGTATATAAACTCACATCTGGCTAATCTTCTTCTATGAAAATGAATAAACTTGCACACTGCCTAAAGTTCTGCCCACTGTGAAGACTTCAACTGTGAAGATTACCAGAAGAAACTAGAATATTGTAGTTATCCACTTTCAGGTGATCCCTGCATGTAATACAGAACCATGGGTAAATCAGGCCCTAGGCTCCTCTTCCTTACAGATTATAGAACATATTCCTTAGGTCACAGATGTCCATGTTTGGGGACAGAAGGCACTACAACACGAATAGAACCATGGACACTTGGGAAACTTCTTCACATAATTGGTTTGTGCTTTCAAAACGTGCTTGCACCTAGTCACATATACACCATTCCCATTTGATGATGGCTTGCTGTTAGGCAGCCCTGACATGATGGTTTGATAGGGCAGAGAACACTCATAATAAGGAGGTCAAGTTGCATAGAAACTGGGTGACCCATTGTGAAATGTTTACTTTTTATTTTACATAAGCCTGCTAGCAGACCATGAGTTGCCTCTAAAAGTAGACTATTCTAATGAAGATAGCAAGCACTCCCTTCAGAATCCTGAGGGCCTGATTTACCCATGGTTCTGCATTACATCTGGGTCTCACTGATGGAGGACTGTAAAAAGCTCTGTACTGGCAGATTTTGCGTGTCAACTTGACACAAGCTAGAGTCATCAGGAGGACCCTCAGTTGACAAAATGCCTCTATGAGATCCAGCTATACGGCATTTTCTCAATTAATGATCAGCTGGAGAGGGATTGGCCCGTGATGGGTGGTGCCATCCTAAGATAGTATCCTGAGTTCTATAAGGAGGCTGAGGAAGCCATGGGAAGCAAGCCAATAAGAAGCACCCCTCCATGGTATCTGCATCAACTCCTGCCTCCAGGATCCTGCCCTATTTGAGTTCCTGTCCCAACTTTCTCAATAAAAATCAGCCATATGGAAGTTTTAACTGAATAACTCCTTTTCTCCTCAACTTGCTTTTTGTTTATGGTGTTTTGTTGCAGCAATAGAAACCCTAACTAAGACAAGTACCAAACAACATTTATTTCTACATTTGACACCTTAACTATAATTGGGTCTGGTGATTCTCATGGCTTAAGTTCTCATAGCAGCCTGAACCTGGTAAAGAGCCTTCTTCTGCTTCAAGACCCATTCGAAACTAATGCTTTGGAGAAACATAACTCGAGTGCAGTTGGTGTAAGCCAAAAATACCAATCAGTAATAATACCTATTAAAAAGTTTGATGTAGTATATTACACATGGATACTTATGATCATACCCAGCCTGTCCCTCTTCTCCATTCCTTAGCTCTCTCCTGGATGTCTTGCAAGTTAAGCAGGGTTAGGAGACTCACCCTTTTTTGATGAGCCATGGTTGTTGATGTTTAACGCCCATTCTTCCTGCTGTTTCATGATCATGGGCTCCACATTTTCCAGGTATCAGTACTTCCTACATCAATGCACATGAGTACTCTAAAGAGGGAAATCCACTAACCAGAGCTGGGGGTAATATACATGCAAGCTGGGGGTAGGATCATGCTTGCTGTGATAACCAATTACAGTTTCAAGTTTTATTCTTTTGTTTGCTTTTGTTTTTTGTTTTTGTAACCACAGCATTATCTAACCATTAATGATGACTGCTATATTTATAATCGCATCTTGGTTATTCTGAGCCTCTTTATATTCTGAGCCTCCATTTTCTAATCTGTAAAGTAGAAATAATAGTGCTTAGTGCAAAGCACACCCGATTGCTTTATCTGCTTTTCTTGCTTGCTTGCCCACTTAATTCCAAGAAATTCTTGTGCTTTCAATCTATGGGCATGTTTTTTTTCTAGCAGAAACGAACCAAATAGAGGGCACCCCAACTAGTGTAGGGCTAGTATTTCTTCAGTTCAGTTCCAGAATTGGTTCAGAGCATCTTTCTCAATAAGCATAGGTCTATGATATATCCTCTTTACCACTTACGAAAGAAGAGAGTATGGGTATCAATATACAGAACCAAAGAGTTTATTTAGCATTGTCCTTTTCCTATTATACCATCCAATGAGCACTCTCTTTTTCTCTGCCTAAGGTTGTTTGAATCACATGCAAACAAATGTCCTGACCAATGCCTGTACCTTGCAGTTATTACAAGGCTTAAATAAAGCAATGCATTCAAGTGCCTGCCACATTACAAAGGCTCCAAACAAGACTGTTATTATGGCTGAGGTGGGTTGCTAGAGGCCTATATTCGTGAGCACAATATCGTGCTCATTCGTGGGTCTCAATCCTTTAGGTAACCTTAAGATTTGATGAGCTCATAAACTGAGACCATATTATTTTGGGCCCCACAGAACTTTCTCCACCTGGCTACATGTAGCTGCTTTGGCCTTCAATGCCTTGGAGGGACTTCAAATGAAACAGCTATTTGGAAACGTTTATTGTATATGCTTCAGGGATGTTGTCTACAGCTTCCTTCAGAACCCCACCTACAAAGACACATTAAGACATTTTTCTCAGACTTGTGAGGGAAGGCAAAGTTGGCTTTCCCTACAGTGATAATTTTCCATTGTTTTATATTAGCATCAAAGATGACTGAACTCACAGAGGTTGGAGTCATAGCTCTAAGCACACTTTCTGCTATTTTATTTTAAAAATTCATGTGACTTTTAAAAAATCATATTCTTCATGATTACAGCCATTTTTATTTTTTATGGACATTTTAAATCCTGCATCAAGCCATGTGTTGATTATTTCCAATGTTGATGTAAAATCTGTGGCTCCTTTTTTGATGAGAATAAAGTGTAGAGGCTACAGTTGAATTTTAGCCACTATCTAATTGCTCTTTCCTTTCTCAGACCATGAGTTTATCTTTAGCTTTTTTTTTTTTATGGCATATTTTCTTATGAATGTCTCAAGTACTTTGTATAAATTATATGTTATAAATAAATAAAAAGCATTCCTATAGCCATAAAAAAAAACAATTGACAAGCTTGAAATCATATTCCTTGAGGCACAGGATACATGCTTGGTTTCCTATTAATAGCTCTCCTATGTCCAATGGTAGTGAAACTACTTTGATAGAAAAGAAGTGCTTAAAATTTTAACAAGAACAAAACACAAAAAGTTATAGTTTATGCTGTCTGTGAAAACCCCAAACCCAAAGTCCTATCCTTAAGAGAAAAAAACATCAATATCAGTGTCAGAAGACAGACTTGAATCAGCATTTGAGAGAACAGGTCTCTCTTTTTTAAACTAAAGATAATAGGAAAATATACTTTGTTGACAGAAGAACTCATTGTAGCATCAACTTCACACAGAAAATATGCAATAGCAATAGTTTTACTAGGAACAATTGACTGTGAATGAATTGGCCTTTTGACTCTTTAGAGGCACTGAACAATTTACAGTTGCATAAAGAGGACTAAAAATTCATAGAATGTAAGTTCCTTGGTTCTTTATCTCAAGCAAGTACAACCATTGTTGTCCCCAAATCCTGGACCTTATCTTGTCTATTTCCTGTTAAAGCCACAGGCTCTCTAACTTGTATCTATCTTCCCATGACAAGAATTTTGCTTTGTGCTGAAGGCCACTTTTTTGTTGTCTACATCTCTGCTTCATCAAATAAATTCTACATTGTTGTTTAAAGCAAGAATTCTCAAAACAGAAAGCACCTGGAAGGTCTTTTCTCCCACTGAAGAACATACACTAAGTTTTGAAAGTTGGGTACTTATTGTGGTTTGAATGAGAAATGTCCCCCACAGGCTCATGGTTTAGCACACTTTGTGATGCCGTTTGGGAAAGTTGTGTGACTTTTAGGTCTTGGAGCCTTGCTGGGGGAAATGTTACTGAGGGTGGCCTTTGAGGGTTTATGACGTCCCCCTACTTCTAGTCTGTGCTCTACTGTCTGCATTTGGTTGAAGATGGGATTCTTCAGCTTCCAGTGCCCACAGCTGCATACTTCCCCTGCTATTAAGGACTCTCCCTTGGATCCATAAACCAAAATAAACTCCTTCTTCTCTAAGTTGCTATTGGTCCCAGTAATTTGTCATAGCAACAATAGTAACTAACGCAGATACATTTCCAAAGAGACTACCTGTGGTTTCTAACAGTGTTCTACAAACATTTTGCATAGGAGCAAGAAGAAAGATTTTAGATGTACTATGGCATAGTAGGGTAACACTAAGGCTGATAATAACTGTATGCCTAAAATTAGCTACTAGAGAGGATTTTTAACATTCTCCAGACAAAGAAATGATAAGTGTTTCAGCTGATATGCCATTGTTTTAACTGATCATTTCATGTTATATAAATGTGTTAAAATATTATTTTATATATACTTCGTGAGTATATGCAGTTTAATACGTCACTAAAAGTAAGAATGTTTATCTAGGCATGGTCTTGCATGAGATAGGAAGATTTGCTACAAGTTTAGAACCAGTTTGTTCTACACAGTGAGCTCTAAGCCTGCTGGAGTGGTAGTAGCAACACTGACTCAAAAAGCCAAAAAATAAATAAAAACTTATAAAGATATTTTGTAATTTAAAGAATTAAGAGCCACTACACAAGGGATTGATCACCTTGCATAATTATGTATACTATATGATCATCCAAGTGGGGGCATATTGTCTCATGGTTGAGAGTGTGTGTTTCCAAGTCAGAAATGCCTGGGGGAGTTGTATGATCTGTTCTAAGAATCAAGACCTTCTCCAAGATCTCTTTTCTGGTAAAAGGGATTATAACATATTGTAGAGATTAAACAAGATGTTTGAACCATAGCAAAGACTCAGTGAATACAGGTATTCTCTTTAATAGAGGAAATCTAGGATCATTTAAGAGACTGTATTTACTCATCACAATTGTTTCTCATTTTAAACATTTTTATTTCTCAAAATGTAGTAAACTGCCTTTAGGATTTTTAAAATTAATTCAATTTTCATGATAGAGTAATATTACTCAACATTTTGGAATATAATGGAACAATATTAAGGGAAAACCAAGTTGGGGATATAGCCAGGCTCAAAAATCCTGAACTCATTGGAAAGTCTGTTAGGTGTTTCTCTGAAACATTCTCTTGTCTCTTGACACTTCCTTCCATCAGTGTTCCTATCATTTGAGAATACACATGTGCATGCACACAAATAACCTTTTCGAAATATCATCTCCTAGGCATTAGAAATACTTCTTTGTTACATAGTCTGAATTCACCTTCTCATTCCCCTGATTTAATTTTTGAATCTATCATCATCAAAGGAAGATAATCCACTGTCAGAGTTGATGTCACTTGTTCGTTTAAACTATTTGAAATATAGCTTTTCCCCTGGTTTTATTGTATCTAAGAGTCATTTTAAAAGACTTTTTTGGCTTCATCAATGAATATCAACACCTGTTCATGATGCTGAAGTTGCCAAATGTATGCCTCAGTGCTTGAGTGATCACTCAAATTGTGGTCCAAGCTCTTGTTTTCAATTGGAAAAACACTTCTGAGACAAAACATATATATATATATATATATATATATATATATATATATATATATATATGATGAAAAGTATATTTTTGTCTTAGGAAGAAAAATAAGCTACAGTGTGCTAGAAGGTTCTAGATTGACTACCTGCAGGATTGTATATTACTTATTTATTATTGTATTTCATGTACATGTTTAGGCTGAATGTTTTTCTGTGTACTACATATGTGCCTTGTACCTGTAGAGTCCAGAAGAAGAAGGACATGGAATCCCCTGGAACAGAAGTTAAAGATAGTTGTGAACTGCTATGTGGGTGCTGGGAATTGAACCCAGGTACTCTGGAAGAGCATCCAGTACTCGTAACTAACAAGCCATCCTCCATTCTAGCTCCCATGGATTGCATAGTTTTTTTTTTTTTTAAGGTAAAGTGAGGGACAAGATTATATTTAGATAAAATTGGGACTAATGTGTGCTGTAAAGGGATACTGGATTCTTGATTCCAAGTCCCTAATATACCAGAACAGAAGGTTACAATCTAGAGGGATGCAAGCCTTGGCCAAAGTTCTCCAACAGTTTGACCACTTTTTATCCATCCCTGAGACAGGGTTAGACCAGGTTGTGACAGGTAAAGGAACTGAGCATGAGGCAGCTGATTCATGCAAACTGACAAATTGTTTCTCTCCCGCTTCCCCACAGCTATTCTGCTCCCAGGCCTGTCTTTTGTACCTCTTTCCTGAGGGATTTGCCCCTTGCTTTACTGTGATAACACTTCTGCTTAGTCATCGAGTGGCATTTCCAAAAAATGCGTTTTCTACAGGTTAATTGCTATTCTCTGGTGGAAAATAGCTGATGCCTGAGTGAATCTTGAAAATGCTGCACTGAACAAACATATAAGATAATTTCCTGCAAGACTTCTCAGAGCCTTTATGATGCTAATGTGCAGTGTTGAGTGTCTAGGGGAACATAAAGAACCTAGACTATGTTTTCAGACTTACTTGACCATGAACAGCCTTTAACCAATTTTTCTCCAATTCTGGTATCTGGCAGCAAATAAAGCTAAAATTATTATCTGACCAGAGGCATTTACTGTTTAGTGAAATATACTTACTCAAGGAAGTATATCCTCGCCCTTTTGACTTTTTCTTCATCTTCTTAGGCTATAAGATTGTGGGTTTGGTTTGTTTTCTTTTGTTTTTAGTCAGGTTTTTGTTTTTCACAATTTCCTGCTTACATACAATGCACTCTGATGATATTCATCCCATTATTATCTTTTCTCACCCCTCTCCCACTCCTATTAATTCTCTTCTCTCCACCTAGTCTGCTAGAGTCTTCCTTCCTTCTTGTGAAATTTTTGGTTTGTTTCTTTGGTTTTGGTGTCAGTACAGGTGTTGTACAGGTGGTGCAGCTGTTGGTTTTGGTGACTGTACAGGTGTTGTACAGGTGGACACAGCTGCTGTATGTCTGTGACACCAATGGCCATGTCATATCCAGAAGGCAGCATCTTTTATAAGTTTCATAGTATTATTTTTCCCTGTTATCTAGCTTTCAGAGTGGAAACCTCCCACCTTCTGGGATGTTCCCTGGACCTCAGAGTAGATGACATAGATGTCTCACTTAGGGTTGAGCACTGAGCAGCCCTTCCCTCTTAGTGATTTGATCAGTTATGAGTCCCTGTGTTGACTATTGCCCACTACCAAAGAAGCTTCTCTGACTAAGGCTGAGAGCTACACAGTATATGACTAAAAGCATAACTATTTAGAAGGTAGTTTAACTACGTGTCTATTTAACAAAATATCAGCAGTGTGGTTTGTGAGCTCCCTAGGTATAGATCTTTGACCAATTTTACAGTACCAGTTATATATTCCCTCTAGTGGAGTAGGCTTGGGGAATGAGGGATCTTTAGACCAGTGTCAGTTACATTTGAAGCAGTCAACACCTTCCCCAGTGCCATGTACAGTTCTGGCTGATAGTGTAATGTCTGACTATGTTCATTAAATGATTCCACATTAAAAACTTGTACATCTTGTTAGGCTTACTTTCTGTGGGTAGAATTTGAGCTACCAGTGACAACCACATCAATCTATCCACTTTGTGGTTATTGATCCTAAAGTCTTGGGAAAAGAATTTATAAGAAAAGTTGATAAAAATATTCAGAGAAATGAATTGAGATAGGCTTTCCCTTCCATTAATCCCTAAAGAAAATTCAATGTTTACTAACTTTGTATGATTTGTGGAAGAAGAATCTGGACAACAAATAAGACCGGAGAAGCAGAAAATGGAGAAGGTATATAGAAAAGAGCTGAGATTTTGAAGGACTCTTCTAAAAGAAGAGTAGAAAAAAAAAAAAAGAAGCAGCTGTCTGTGAGTGGGGGATAAAGGAGATATTTTCTGTGTAACCCACCCAGACACCCTGATGTTTTGAAGGTGGACTTAAACTTACGATGCTTTCTTCTGCTCCTAAGTGCCACGGTTACACACATACGCCCTAGATCCGACTCCAGTATGCTTTCAAAATTTGATGAAGGGCCATGGAAAACCCGGCAATGTTTTCCTATGTATTTTATGCCCCTATTGGATATCCCTACAGAGACTGGGTTTAGGAGGACGTAACACTATTTGAGTTACCAACAAAAATGAAAAGGAAGAGAGAAAAATAGATTCTTGGCAAGGCTGTGTGTGAGTCTCCTGAGAATGAGACCACCTTTCCTTGGGAAACAACTGCTTACAGTTTTCATTATCTATTCCTACCTTGCGCTGTCACAGTCTATACAAAAAGGGAATCATGTGGTTGGCTTTATTCATGTTTCTATAAGCTCATTTTTTCAATATTTATGCACTATTGACAAAAGGTAATAGAAAGTTATTCGACATGTGCATACATCTCTATATGGAAACAGAAAGTATAACAATTCTATGCCTTCAGAATCATAACAAACCTCCTTAACCAGGGACAGTTTTTAGCAGAATGAATCAACTGAAACCTAGAATGCACTTTTGATTTAGAAAAAGGTCGCTAGAAAAGCAGCATTAAGGAGCCAGAAATGTGAGAATTAATTGAAGAGGAGCTAAGGTCTACAAAGGATCTTTTAAAGGGAAGACGGGAAATAGAAAGAAGGAGCTGTCTTCGGGTGGACTATTACTAGGTTTCTCTCACAAAAGGATTTCATAGGATTCTGAATAATCGTACGTCAATAAATTATTTTGATGGTCTCAACTGAACTTCTCACAGATATTCCTGTTCTTGATCTAAGTATAGGTGCCATGTTCATCTAGAGAAGCAGGATGCTCTAAGCTTGGAGATGGCCAGAAGGCTCCCAATTGCACTTGTAAAGAGGCATTGATAGGAATTTGCCCATTTTAGGTCTTGGGAGAACTTGGTACCTGGCACTTTCTTCTTCCTCTGACAACACACTTGACTTTCTTCTTTATTATAATAAGGAGATTTTCCTAAGAGTAGAAGGGTTCAAGATCCAATTAGATAGAGATGAGGAAAATGATCTGAATCAATGGGAGGAGAGGACCTCAGCCCTGTGAAGGTTCTGTGCCCCAGTGTAGGGGAATGCCAGGGCCAATAAGCAGGAGAGGGTGGGGTGGCAGGCATGGGGAGTGGGGAGGCAGCTGGGGTTTGTTTTTGTTGTTTTTGTTTGTTTCTTTGTTTTTTAGAGGGGAAACTGGGAAGGGAGAAATTTACATGTAAATAAAGAAAATATCTAATAAAAAAACAAAAACAAAACAAAAACAAAAACAAAAACAAAAAAACAAAAAAAGGAAAATGATCTGAGAAGACTATAACTCAGAGTTTGAAGTTTGAATCAGCTCTACTGACATGTATTTTCTGGCTTGGATTAGTACATATTTGTACATATTTGGGTTAATTATAACATTTCTTTGCATATGTACAGTGCATTTTGGTCATACATTCCATTATTCTTATTTGTCTCCCTACAACATCCATGATCTGCTTCCCTACTTTAGGTAGTCCCCCATTCTCTTTCTAGTTTTTGGGGGTGTAGGTGGCCTTATGGATTCCAATAGGTTTATTTTAGGTGAAGAGAGTGTGACAGGACCACTGTACCATTGGCTACACCACTTAAAAAAAAGTCTCTTCCTCTCTCAACAACCACAAACTCCAAATAAATCTTCATAGAGGGTTGGGACCTCATGAACCCTTCTTCACACCCTGGCAGCATGTTGACAGGCCCTGTCTTGTCTAGGTCTTGTACAAAGGATCCCACAGGCAGTGAGTTCAAGAGTGCAATGAGCATGTTATGCCCAGAATGCACCATTCCAGAACACTGCAGCCAGTCCTCTACCTCTCATATTATTCTCACCCCTCTGCATTATTCTCTGAACTTTAGAGCTAATGGTATAAAAACTCGATTTATAGCTGAGCATCCAATGATTCTTCTCAGCACTGTGGCTAGTTATGAGTCATTGTTGCTGCTGCTCACTGCGAAAAAGAAGTCATTCTGACAAAATCTGACCATAGCATTAATATATAAGCATAGACATAGCTCTTTATAAGGCAACTTGATGGGTATATCGTGTCTGTTTAGCAAAACAACAGAATGAAGCTTCCTCACCAGGACCCATGACATCCCCAGTCAGAATTTTGGCCAGGTTTACAAGTTTACAGTACCAGATATAGAATGGCCCTAAAACCCAAACCAGGAAGTGATTGATTACTCCCATAGTGCATTTGCCACCATTGCACTAGTGAGCACACCTTACCTGGCTGATCTCCCACAGAATTTTCCCAGCATCAAAGAAAGGTGTAGCAGCCAGGGTCCATTTGACATTTCTTAAGCTGCTATGATGGACCAAGTGGTGGGGCTAAAAGTCTAAATGAGTGTTCCACCTTAAAAAGACAGGAGGAGAGATGAAATAAGAAAGAGAGAGAGAGAGAGAGAGAGAGAGAGAGAGAGAGAGAGAGAGAGAGAGAGAGGATTAAAGAAAAAGATGAGATACTGGAAGAGACAGAAGAGAAATGTATCCAGACAAACAAAGAGAGAACAATTTAAGGGAGGGAAAGGAAGAAACAAGAGAAGGAATAATGGTCAGGAGTGGAGTGGTCCCAGAAACGACAAGATGAGAACGTTTGTTTTGAGATTATGGTTTCAATATCTTTTAAAGAGACTACCTAGCAACAAGACGGCCACATTACCTGTATTCAAACAGAGAAACAGAGAAAAATTTATGTATGGACTTAGAATGTATACAGAGTTCTGAGGATTTCTATCTCCACTCTGAGTTTTTGTGGGGCTTTGCTTTGGGAAATAAAAGCAAAAGCAACAATGTTTGCACAGCAAACATGGGAAAGCAATGTGGGTCTTCTTGTGATGCAGAATTTTTGAGAGCTTTTTTTTCTGTCTGGAGAAGAGGCTTTTTTTTTTTTTCAGCTCTTGGTGAGGCAATCCATAGTTAAAACCTAGTGCCTACAAGTGTTTATTAAAATGTATTATTGAAGCGAGGGACTTAAAGTAAAGGAGGTTAATTTAGAGCAGGTAAAACCATATGTTGCTTATATTTGGTGCATCTTACTATTTTGGAAATTATTTAAGTGTAAATGAAAAGCTTGGTATCTTAAATATATATGAACAAGGAAGGAAGCTATCTAGATGCTTGCTGACCAACATCAGGGCTTATACTGAATGTATCTGACAGCACTGACTTCTTACTCCAGGCATTTGAGGGAGTTGTTATTAAAAGTCAGTATCTATTGATAAAAGACAGATTTCTTATACGTGGTCACCACCTGAAAGAAATGTAGACAGGAGGTGTTTGGAAAAGCCATCATCCATGCTACTGTGAGTATTTAAGACTTCTGGCCACAAGAGAAAACTGGTGAGTCAAGATCTTAGGTCCCCTCTTTCTCTGATATGTTACCATGTCTGAGGATGAAGGGAATTGTGACATTTGTCCAGCTGTGCTCAATACTCAAGTGTTGAACAGACAGAGCAATCAGATTGGTAGGATTCAGTACCGGGGGAATGCTGTGTGGTGGGAGCTAGAGGGAGGCCACCAGTTCATCTCGTATACATTATTTCTCCAGGAAACACAGCATAATCGAGGACAATTTTCCACCATGAATTGCATCATTAGCTAACACAGGGAAAGTAAAACGCTGTTAACTTTTCTTTTTCTTCTGCAGAGCTGATGAGCTGAAGAAAATAGAAATGAAAAGTTTAATGCATATTTTTTTTTGCCAAGAATATATGTTGAAAATCAGAATCAAAACACTTTTACACGGTAATAGAAATCCCACATTTTAATACATTGCCATGCATATAAGGAAGAGAATAATGCCAAATACAAAATAGTCAAATATACAAAATGACAAAGCTGATTTTCAAGCCTGATAGAGATCATGCTTAAGGATACAAGTGGGCAGAAATCTGTACAGCTTTATTCTTACCAATTTAAAAAGAATCATGCCCTCCCCAGTCTTCTTGACGAAAACCCAAAATAGAAAGAAATACTCTAAGAAAATATAAAGGAGACCCAAAGGGCAAGTTGGTAGCTGCTCAAGATACATAAGTCGGTGGCTCAAGATTGTGGTGCAGAATAAGTCTTATGTTTAGAGAAGAAAAGTTTCTAAACATCTGATACCGTGGAGCCCGGGAGCAATGTGGACATCCAATGGAAAAGGCACTCTTGCTTTCGCCACATAACGTTGTTGTGTCTTTCTAAGTCTGGGCCTGGGACCGTTTCTAGAGTAAAAGAAATAGATAAATGAAGAAAGAAAGGAACAGGTGAACAAAAAAAAAAGGAAGAGAAAAGAAAGAAGAAAAGAACAGCAGGACAATTGTGGGTAGTGCATAAGCGGATTCCTATTTAATGAACAAGCCTTGGGATACCAACACAATTAAGACTTGCTATGTACTTAAGGACACTATAATGTCTACAATCTCCATAGATCACTGTTATAGAATGTGCTTTTTAATCATATGGTCAAAGAATGAACCTTTTTTTATTATTTGTTATTCCACCACTGAACGGCCCCCTCACCCCCTCAGCCTCTCAGTTTAATTCATACCATATGATTTTTTTCTTCATTCTTTCCTAGAACAAATACTAACATGCAATAGCTCCTGATTAAAAAATAATCTACCATGCCTATGTAATTATTGATGCCCTCAGCATGCTAACTGCACATGTTCTGCGGCCTTGTTCAATATGAAGGTTGGTAGTCTTAACTGTACTGATCTCTGGGTAGGCCATTGTTCTCTGAACCTTGGAGAGGGGGAATGGAGACAAGTGGATGCTGTCACTAAAGGCTCTTCAGACTATTTGCCATTTCTTTGAAAAAGCTGTGTTTGTGTGTGCATGACAGTACAACTATTCATGTGTATGTATGTTTATGAACACAAGCAGACACACACACACACACACACACACACACACACACGTATAAAATACTATATTTCAGTTTCTCTTCATTCTTTCTTTTCCTCTTTTAATCCCAGAGTGTAGGATTGATGAGAGTTTTGAAGAAAAAGCCAAAAATGAGGAACAGTATCATTAACAAGGTCCATACCCAGTTTGCCATGACAATTATACACAGATATGTGATATGAAGCAACTTTCCCTATTAGCCCCTTCTAGTCCTCAAAACAACCCTGTCTGCTGACGACAGAAAGGATCCCAGACCTGGGCAATTGCTATTAGTCCACCATTCTTGAATTCAGAGCAGTTTCTTCCCCTTTATCATCGAAGTGCCAATCTCTACAAAGTCCCAAGAATAACTTTAGTATATAAACCACAACAGACAGATAGTTTCTTTCCTCAGATGCTCTTTACTGCTAATCTGTAATTTTGTTACAATATCTATCTTTTCGAAACTTTCTTGTAAAGCTATTTAACTTAGCGCCTAATAATATTAAGTAGTCAGATGAACTAAAACTACAGTAGGGTGATTCAGTGGCACAAGAGTTTCCATAGAATTATTTTCAAAACATTTGAGCTGCCTTGGTTTTTCAGCAGACTGGTTTCTTCTGCTCTAGTCACCACTGAGATGCACAATGCAAACGAAAGGGCCCTGTTTATTTAGTTCTCGCAATGTGAATTTCTTTTACTAGATGAACACCAACCTCCTCCAGCCTAACCTTCTCAGGACATAGCTCTCTGGCTGGGAGAGGAAAGATGGAGCCCTCCTATTGCCCAGCGCCAGTACAAGCAAGCAGAAGTCCTCCTTCCCCTGTGGGGTAAACACCCTCACAGAAGCTAAGGCTTCAGTTGCTAATGATCTGAGGTAGGACTGGGAGAAACATGAAAGTGATGGCTTGAGGCTGTGACTCATGGGTAGAAGAAAACTTGGCTAGCATGGCAGAGCTCTGGAGTTAATTCCCAGCACTGTTTCAAAAATAATCAACCAACCGAAGAAGGTTAAAGACAAGGCTCTAGAAATTTGAACATCAATAGCCACCAGCAGCAACTAACATGACCTTCAAGGTTTCCATCAGTAACCAGGGTCTATTTAACATTAATTATTTTTTCTTTTGAGACAGGATCTCATGTAGTACAGATTAGCCTCAAAAAAATTGCTATGCAGCCCTGGATGACCTTGAACTCTTGATTCTCCCTTGTCCCTTTTCTCTCAAGTACTGGCATTTGAGGCATGGACCACTCTACTGGTTTATGTGATGCTGGGGATCCAACTTAGGGCTTTGTGCATGGTATGAAAACACTAGCAAATTAACTACATTCCTCACTCCAACAGAGGCCTTTTTAACATGTAGAAGAATTGGCACACACCTCACCTCTGCAACTCATATGTGAGGAAACACAGGCTTATCTTGAAGTAAATGTATGGGATTCAGACATGGAAATTGTCCAAAGCTTCCTGAGTCTGTGGTCAGTTTCCAATGTACATTTAACTCAACAATCTTCAAGCCAAGGACTATGACAACACTCAAATTCCAAACCCTATTTTTGTGCTTGAACATGGAGTCTATCTAGTGTATTTCATAGGTCTCTTCATGGCCTTTGTGTTATTTTAGAAGCTGGAGTCACTTTTGAGGAGAAGGCAGCAGAACATGCTCAGTTTATGGGTGAGATAGAAGCAACCTGTAAGGGGCTGAGGTATTAAATTGGAGGCAAAATTAGTTTCTCCTTCCCAAGTGAAATAATGATCTATTAAAATAAGAATTTTTTGTTTCAGCATAAAGTCTTTTAATATATTTTCATAGAACTTGAGGAGTGATAGTAATTCAATCCAACTCTTCCAAACAGATTTGTGTGTTCTTTAAAACCAATCAAAACAGATCTACATTTGATAGTTATGTCTATGCTAATATTCAAAAATTTGATTTAATTCTTTATTTCCTTTGATCTAAATGACTGAATCCTAAACGACAGCAAACAAGGTGGCATTAGTATCTCCCCTACACCCTCACACACACTCTCTCTCTTGATTTTTCCAGACAGGGTTGCTGGAGGCCTGGCTGTTCTGGACCTTGCTCTGTAGATTAGGCTGGTCTCAGAGATCAAACTGCTTCTGCCTCTTGAGTGCTGGGATTAAAATGTGTGTCACCACTGCCCAGCTCAATAGATTCCTGAGCATTTGAGCAGAGCTGAAATGCAAACACTAGACAGTTTAGGCAGAAAGGTCCACTTCTAAGATCCTTTCTAAGGCTACTAGAAAGTTCTAAGGTTTGGAAAACAACAATAAAACTATTGATTGAACCAAGTCTCCAAAATTTCAGTTCCAAAATTTGAAAACTTTTATATGATCAAAAAGAATATCAAAAGCCCAACATTTGGCACCATTGTGTCAGTTGAATTGTGATTTGGTGTGAGTCCTGTCACCAGTGACTTTTAAACAGTAGCCAGTGCAGATTTGTAGTGTTGTTTACACTACAAATGTTGTTAATGAGGAGGGGGTTTTGATGGGTGGATTCTTGGATGCTTAAGGTTCTTATGTCACCTTATCTGGTCAATCAAATGTCCTCTTTATAAAACCTTGCATGACCAGGTTCCACTGTTCCGTAGAAGTCATTCCTTGGTCATTTGATTTGAAGCAGGGACCAGCACTGGTCCAATCCTAATGGTCTCTCCCCTTTTCATTTTGTCACCTAGATTTCATGCTACACACTTTAAGAGTTTGGACATAGTGTGTTCCTTCCCACTTCCTCACTCAGGATTTTGCCTCTGAAACTACAGGGATGGACAGAAGTGTCTGCATTGGTACTCAGCCCTCAGTCAGTGCCACAAAGGTCACTGTTTCCCTCAGCAGGAACTTTCAGGAGTATTCTGTATCCCAGCTAACAATCATCACTGGAGGGAAGTAACAGAATCGGCCTTCTTTTATCTTGAAGCTGCTAGGAATTCTGTTTTGTGATAAACCAAAGTTCACAGGACCATTCTCTGGCTCTGGGATTAGAACCAGATCTAAGGAGATTGAGGTGGAGGCTTGCTTGCCTTTGAAATAGAGTCCTCAGCTGTGCTCTAGTAGATATATCTCCTCCTGTCCTGTTCTCCTCTCTAATTCCACTGATGCTGTTTTAAGGATCAGCATGGGCCAGTGACTTTCTGGAGATGAAATGGGGGCCCACTACTGCTTGGATTGCATCAAGGTCAACCTTAAGACTGAATTAATAGTCAGGGTGGGGGTGGTGGTGAGGACTATGTGCTTCTGCTTGAGTTCTTTATAGAATACTTTGAAATATACCTACAGCATTATGTGAAGAGAAGGAGATGAGAAGAAAAAGAATCACACATAAAATAAAGCAAAAAATGGGATGGAGGAGGCTGTGGGAGAGGTGATGAATAGAATCAGCCTTTAAAGAATAAAGCAATTTTTGTCACTTTCAAAGATTACAATTTTAAGCCTATGGCAGCTTTAAGTCTAGTTGTCAAGTAGCAAAATTACTCTAAAGAACACAGAAGAAAACATCGCAAAACCTGCTAGTGTGTGGGAAAGAGGTTTTGATTTAAAAAAAAAAAACGTTAGGGGTGTCTTGAAAACTTTATTTCCTTGAGACTTTTATTGTTGCTATCCAAAACTAATTATGCAACATTTGTAGACAAAAAGAAAAAAAAAAGCATTTAGGGTGTGTGGGGTGGATTGGGTAGAGGTTCTTATCTTACTTTATATTCACAGGCATCCTTGATCTCCCCCTAACCCCTCCCCACCTTGAATGTTAAAATGGCCTGTTTCCCCTCAGTGCTGAGGACTGTATGCCTCTGTTTGGGCAGCTGCAGAGTGACTCTGGAGAGAACCTGGCATGTTTACCAGTGTTGTGGAGGTAGAAATCAAAGTGGTGGCTGTACATGTCAAGGAGCTATGGTGGGGATTTGAAGGTAAGACACGTCCCTTAAAGAAAGTTGATAGGGTCTCTATCATTCCTAAGGCAAGTCCCAAGCTACTGGCATGATTTGCTCTGCATATTTAAATTCGGTTCTGGATCTGAAGCTAATCCTCCCAGCACCCTGGAGAGCCTGGTAATTGTTCATTTCAGTTCATACCCAAGAGTGTCTTTTCTGTATAGTTGTGAGTGTCAGCCTTTTCGTAAAAGGGGCAGCACACATTTAAGTAAAAGGAAAAAATTAAGCCTCAATGATTTACAGTCTTTAGGTAGCAAGGAATTTACCCCTTCGCTCCTGATATATATGTCCTATGAACCAAAACTCATCATAGACGTGTCTGGATTTCGGTAAGATAAAAGTTCACCTTGCCACCCCAACATACACAGCACAGCAAGAAGGAACCATGGGGCAATCTCATAAAGCATTTCCATACAACAAGGAAGCTAGAGGTTGTGAAGGAAATCATTTCTTCATTTTTTTTGGTTTTGCTAGTGCCTGCACAGATTTTGTACCACCATGTTTCCTAACCTATAATGATTTCAAACAGAGGTCGACAGTTTGGAAAACAGTATGGGCTCATATGCAGATATGTAGGTTGTGCCAAGCATTAAGGCATATTTAGAGACACCATTTTCGACTGGGCTCTTTAAGGTCCTTCATTTTGCCTTTTCCCATTTCCATCTTTACCCATTATCTTTCAATAATGTCACAGTATTCCTCTGACTTAGAAAAAAGGAGGCAACTCTCTTTTAATTGTTCAGATTATTTTGCAAAAGGCAAAATAGCAATAGCCCATGAACATTTAATGGACATCTGCACTATAATGTGAGTCAATTTTTCCAAGGGTGTTAGCAGGAGTCTCAGAATATCACTGACTATACCAGTTAATTCCCAGCTACAATATCTCAGCACCTGGCAGGATTTATAGGATTCATTAGAACCAATTCTGGGCCTTTACGAGTAGTTATGGAATTGGCATTCCAGAGAATCCAGTGTAGTGGTAAATAGTAGTATCTATAGAAAGAATGGAAGTATAGGGACTGAGGTGGGCATCAAGGAAAGCCACAAAGAGCTGCTGAGAGCTCTGATCAATTTAGCTGGCCATTTAACAAGATTGTGTATATGTTATGAAGCTGCCCACTCATTCAGGCAAGAGATCTACCTGCTGTCTGCCACAAATATTTTCCTGTGTTTCTGTGGCAAGGTGAAGGGGATGAGTGTGGGTGGGTGTGTCAATTCAGTTTGTACTGTAGGAAAAGAGGGGAGTGCTGAGAAAAAGAAATGATTCAATAGAAGCAGGAAGAATAGGCTTTATATACCAGAGTGGACCCAGTATAGTTGTTGGCACATGATGGGGGTCCCTCAACAGATGGCTGTTGAATGAAAAGAAGGAATGGAGGGCATGTAAACCCTGCTGTGGGAACTAGGGAACATGGATGAGTCATAGGGATGGAAGCTGGGTTTGGATGATCAATTCCAGCTTCTTGGAGAATTATGGTCTGGTGGCTTAGATGGTTCTGATGGTGATCTGGTGATAAAAAGTCCAGATTTCATAGTAACCATCATTTTTCTGACTTTGCTATTAGGAGTCTCTTCTCTAGCCTACATCCTGATAGGAGCCATCATGTAGAGAGATACCCTATGTGTATCACATTTAGCTCTTTCCACTTATTAAGACTACAAGTGGAGACAGACAATGAATGTTTGGAGATAACACAACATGTCTTGGTTGCTTATGGGAGGGATCCAGGTTGTTACATGTATTTTAAAGATTAGTCTCTGATTCCTGTTGTTCTTGGGTTAGGCGAAGGAGTGTTCATCACATACTTTGCTGAGATTTTGATTCAGCCAAGTTTCTATTTCCAGGGCAAAATGTTAATGTATCACAAGGGGGGGAAACCCATAGACATGAACACTTCCTTAGTGTTCAGGTAAGCCACCACTGAATGGACAGGTTTCCCAGGACTGTGCTTTGTTTTGAGAATTAAAAAGAAATAAGTCATATGTACATTCCAGGAGGTATTAAAAGGAAGAATAATTTTCATGCTGAGGAAGAAACCTTGCGTGGGCTGAAACTGTTACTTCTCTTGGCACACAGTGGAGGTCATTCTCTCCAGAACTGTGACTTAAACTTGACCTTGGGAAGATTTCCTAAGTGTGGAAGTGGAACCACTAAGGGAGATTGCATTCTGCTGCCCTTGGCAGCAATCCACAATGGTCTTTGATGGAAAGAAGGCCATCCTCTTTTTTGTTTGGAAGATCTCCTCTATGGGACAAGGGTATGTATACATCAGCCAAAGAGAAGCATCCTGTACAGAGTATCCATATGTCATGTGTTAAGTTGTGCCTGCGTACAAAGAACCAATACTTCAAATATTCCAGTCACCAGGCTTAGGTCTACTTCCCTTTGTGCTCTAAGTAATCCAGGTATCCAGTTAAGTGTCAACAGGTGAAGTCTAACAGTATTGTGGCCATATTTATTTACAATGAGCTACCACAAACAACTGTGAGGATATTAGGAGCAGAGTTGGTCTTGGACAGTCTGAGCCAGAAATAAGACAAGATTTATAAAGAAAAGAGAAAACACTTGTTTTTCTACATGTATCAAATGTGCTATTTCATCTCAGTGTAGTGTTCTTATATAAAGTGCTGCAGCGTTGGAGAGAACACCTTTGGACATTGTCACTAACATAGTCTAGACATGTTTACATTCTTACTAGGGCACACTATTTTGGATCCTTCCACTGAGATTACAGAACTCTTGTATTTTTTTCTAGAACATCATGCCATCTGCACACTTAATGAAATAATCCAGTGGTTGCCATGCTAAAACAGGACTTGAAGTGAAGGGCACAGATGGAGCCCAAGGGGAACTTGAGTTATGCACAGTGATGAAAACTGGAAGCCAATTTCCAGCTGATGGTCTGCCAATGACCACTTGGAACGAGTTGGCACTGTATGTTATGCACCTCATTTGAAAATCCAGAGCAAACTAAGACTTTTCCCACAATGTTCATAATCTTGACTGACTAGGCGTTTTCTCAGTTAATTCAGTTAATCGGTCAGTGCTCCAAGGATCTCTTCTGGCAGGGCCATGAGTCAGTCTTTCTCTGGGGAACAGGCCATGCTCATCCTGGCAGGACACCAGAGTGCAAGGCTCACATGATTATGGAGAACACTCCGCCGAGGCTGCAAGAAGGAGGAAGAGAAAGAAAAAAAGGGGAGGGGGACATGGTTAGTTACTTCCTTGATAATCTGGCATACCAACGTGCAGCAGTGACCTTAAACAAATGGTAACACCCGTAGGACAAAGAGAAAGGGCTAGCCGAGATGAGGGTTACTCAACTCAGGATGGATTAGTGGTGGCTTGTACTCATGAAAGATCCTTGTACCAGTTGGCAGAGAACAGAAGACATCCATTTCAAGAACCAGACGATGTTGCCTTAAATAGAGGGCAAAGCTGGCTCTCTGGATTCAGTTTCATGACAAGGGGAGAAAACAGAGGCTCTATCTATTTCATGTTCTACAGCTGTGTGCATATACTGACCTGGGGCATGATGAGGCCGGAAATAGTGCAAGACATTGTGTGTGTGTGTGTGTCTGCGTGTGTGTGAGACTCTGTGTGTCTCTGTATGTATGTATGTATGTATGTATGTATATATGTATGTATATATGTGTCTCTGTGTGTCTCTGTGTGTGTGTGTGTGTTTGTGTGTGTGTATATGTGTCTGTGTGATTTCATTCCTTAGGAATCCTTGAATGAAACTAAAGGGGAAATACGAGAAGCCTATGATTAAGAACACCCAAGTTTGCACATTGAAAACTGAGTGAGGTTTGAAGCTAGAAAGAAAAAAAAAATCATTGAAATATGACTAGAGATTGAACTATTTGAGTGTTAGTATTGCTTTGGACATTTAGAATTCTGGACTAGATATATTATCCTCATTTTAGTTTCCTAATTTTTCCATTATTTTATCTGGCTACTGCCTACAGTTCTTCACATACAGGTCTTCAATAAGTCATTATTATGAGTATACATGAAGGCTTTTTCTAAATACATAAAATTATTGGGCAACAGCAGGAGTTATTGATTAAAAGAAGCATCCCTAGGTTTTTGAGTTGAGGTGGCTTTACAAAATATGAGAAGATACACGATTTGTAAGCAAGTATTTGATTAAAACTTGTTATTTGCAAGTGTATTAAATATAAAATAGTAACACAAACTTCTGATAAGGTTGTAATGTAGTAGAATGTTAATATGTTGCTCATGGCATTGTAAGCTGGAAAAATAACATCCATTTATTTAAAAAACATTAAAAATTTATATCCCCGGATCTAGTGATCTCATTCCTAGCAGGGTACCCCAAGGTAAAATATAAAAGATACAAGAAGCTACAAGCAAAAACCTGTAACTTAGAGATTATTTATACTACAGAGAAAAAAATCAAAACATGTCAATTGTTGAAACCTAAGCTAAGTAAATTGTAGTACGTAAATAATGGATAGTTACATGAACATTAAAATAAGACTAATTGATTATATAGCAATAGGATAAAGTTATATATGGTATAATACACAACATAATATATGCATGTATATATAACAAATGTATATGAACAGTAAATGAAAATGGGAAATGTGCTCCTAATGTTATTATTGAAATGTTTTGAAAACAGTAAGAAAAATTAAACTCACTATGGGTATGCTCCTGAACAGTGATTCCCTAATGTATCCTGGGAGTTGTCGTTCACCATTATTATCTAGAAAAAGAATACTTTATGCTTTCACACAGTTTTATGAACTTTTCCCCCTTTCTAGATACAGTTAAGAACTCCATCCTATGTGAAAGTATGGCTTCTTAAACTTCTATCATCAAATCCCCAATAAACTCTTTATTTAATATAATTAGCACCTCCCAGCTTTTAAGCTCTGAGACTTGTATATGCCTAGTGTTTCAGCAATTGACTCCATTGGCAGAGAGAGAGAGAGAGAGAGAGAGAGAGAGAGAGAGAGAGAGAGAGACTAACATGGGGGAAAAATGCCAGTCTATCTATAGGAAGCACAGCATAGATTTCAAGCAAACAGACACAGCAGAGCACAGTATTCTTGAGACTGTTGTTACAATCAGATCTGGGAGATGTATGTCCTTGGAAAAAAGCCAACAAAATAAAATTTGAACAGGAACAATGGACAGTTAAAAATTAAGCTCTGAGTTGTTTTGTGTTCTGTTGTATTTCGTGTGTTTTCAAAGACAAGGTTTCTCTGTGTAATAGCCCCCGTGTCCTAGTATAAGCTGAGTTATAATACTCATACCTTTGTAGGGAAATTACAGTTAGGTATATCATCCAAATAGCTATGTTTTCTACATGGGTGTCCAAGAGTTCATAGGGAGCAGATGTGTCTATTTTGTATTCCTGGATTTAATCTCAGCCGATTACACTTCAATGCCTTTTCAACTTCAGTGTCCAATACTGTTCTTAGAGAAAGAAGAAACCTGCCCACTTCACCAAAAAGGCAATCAAGGCCCTTAGTGTTATTAGCCTAAGGTTATACAGATCACGAGGGTCCAAGTTCTATTCAGAGATATGTGTGTTCTACTCTAGTGACATAAAAGTGTAATGGGTGGAAAGTAGAAGATACAACTGCCCAGAGCAGTGATCATTCTCCCCTCCCCCCCACAGTGAAATTCTGTATTCACCCACAAGAACATTCAGTATAATGAACGATGATGATAGGTGGGCTTAGAAAATTTGAGTAGAAACTAATTTGTACCAGCAAAAACTATGAGGTGTTCTTATAGAAGACGAACATACAAGGCAATAGAGGCCACAGAAATAGTAGGGTTTTCAGGACTGATAAGACGTTCGGATATGACCCTCACATGCCTGATTTGTGAGGGAAGAAATGGGCAAAGAAGGAAGTACACTGTGGCATCATGTCATCTTTTACATTTTTCTACTCTATTAGGTTAGCCTTCATTGTTCGCCGATGCTTCTTGCAGTCAGCCTTTGGTGTTTCTTAACGGAGTCCCCATGTTGCACTAGGTTCAGTGGACACAAGAAGTCAATATTTACTCAAGTTGGATATAGAATGTACTCAGTTATATTAAAATCTGAACCTATGCCAGGTGTGTGGTACACACCTCTTTAATCCCAGCACGGCAGAGGCAGTCTGGTCTACAGAGCTAATACTATGACACTAGGGCAGTTACACAGAGAAACCTTGTCTTTGAAAACAATGTAAAACACAGCAGAACAACAAAAACCAACCAAAAAAAAAAAAAAAAAAAAAAAAAAAAAAAACAAAATAACTTGCAGAGAGCTGGGGCGGTGGGTCCAGTGGATAAAATACTTGCCACTGAAGCATGAGGACCTGAATTCAGAACCCCAACTTCTACATAGCCGAGTTTGATTTTAGGCATAGTAGTGCATGTCTGTAATCCCAACACTCAGAAAGTACAGACAGATGGGTCTCTGTGAGTTTGAGCCCAGCCTGCTCTATAAAGCAAATTCCAGGCCAGCCAGTGCTACACGGTGAGACCTTTTTTCAAAAACAAAAACAAATGACTAACAGCTAGGTGTATGGTGTGTGTCTATCATCTCAGTGCTGGGAGGGCAGAGGCAGGAGGGTCCCTGGAGCTCACTGGCCAACCAGTTTAGCTAATTTAGGAGATCTAGCTAGGTTCAGTGAGACCTTGTCTTACAAATATGATGGAAAAAAAAAAAAAACAGTAGAAAACATGCAGCTCCAACGTCTGGCCTTCACATGTGTGTGTGTGTGCATGCACAAACACGAGGTACAGACTCCCGTGTGGCCTCAGCATGAATGGGGCTTAGGACTGTAGCTCAGCTACAGTAGTTTGCCTAGTATTAATGAAGCCCTGGGTTCAATCCCTAGCACTGCATAAACCCAGGGTGGTAGTATGCATCTACAATCCCAATGGAGAGGAGCGACGGGTATATCAGAGGTTCAAGGTCATTCTTGATTATATAGTAAATTTGAGGGCTGGATCAGGATACATGAGACCTAGTCTCAAAAACAAAAATAAAACAAAACAAAATTAAAATAAAACCGAAAAAAAACCTGCTCCATTTAGTCAAAGCAAAAGGGCACTTTGTGTTTGGCACCTTCGGCTCCGTTCAGTGGGAAGTTTCATATGGTACATGCTTTGGGCTCCAGCCCCTGTGCTCCAGGTGTCCCAGAATCCTTATAGCTCCCCATTTCACCACAAAGATTCTGGCGTATGCTGTAACTCCTTTCTTCTCAGATGCTTTCTTTTTATACCTCTGACACCATGAATACTAACTCCATACCAACTGAAAGATGGTCCTCCATCTTTCAGGACCTTCTTCTCCAGGTAGCACATGCTCTATAAACTTTTTCCTCTTTCTAGATACAGTCAAGAACTCCATCCTGTGTGATAGTATGGCTTCTGAAACTTCTATCACCAAATCCCCTACAAACCCTTTATTTACTATAATTATCACCTCCCACCTTTTAAGCTCCAGGACTTGTATATGCCTAGCAAGCATCTTACCAATAAGCAAAGCCTCAACCTTCTCCTCTTCAGCCTTTTGAGGGTGCTTCCATGTCTTCTTTGCATATTACTTAGACACCACGCAATATCAAATATATAGTAAGTACTTAATGTATAATTGTGAAATTTAGATGGAAACGATGTTGATGAGGTCTCATTTTGGGGTTTGTTTAATCTAGCAATTAAGTTTGCACACTTGGACTCAATCACATTTAGTTCAGAGTATGGGATAAATAGCCAAGCCCTCAAACACAGCGATCGAGAGCATTGACCAGAACATGGGTTCTGGCTGATCTCTGCTCACTTCCCAGTCTCATCCCATACTGTGGGTCAAACATGGGGTCCCGCCTCTGCTTGGGTCTAGGGCTGCTGGGTGAGGTGGACTTGGGAAGTTTGATAGCACACTGCCCTGGAACTGCCAGGCAGGCTTCGTGGGTGAGGAAGGTGCAGTCTGGGGTCCCTGTGGATCTGCTGGAGTTGGGCTAGGTACCACGGAAGAGCCAGTTCTGGGGTCCCTGGGCTGCACGGAGGCCAGGGGTGACAGGTTCTTGCTCTCCGATATGCCAGACACTGCTGTAAAGCTGTATGTCTGGGAAGAACTGAGAATGGGTGGGGACCCTTGGATGGACTCTGGCCCGGGGGCTGAAAGGAAAAGGGTAGGGAGGAGAGGACAAGAGTGCTTGGCCTTACAGGGTCCCCAATGAAGGAGCTAGAGAAAGGATCAATGGAGCTGAAGGGTTTGCAGCCCCTTAATACGAACAACAATATGAACTAACTCATACCCTCAGAGCTCCTAGGGACTCAACCACCAACCAAGGAGTATACATGGTAGGACTGATTGTTCTGGCAGCATGTGTATAGTAGAGAATTGCAAAATCAATCATCAATGGGAAGAGAGGTCCTTGGTCCTGTGAAGGTTCTGTACCCCAGTGCAGGGAAATTCCAGGGCCAATAAGTGGGAGAAGGTGGGGTGGCAAGCATGAGGAGGGGGGAGCCAACAGGGGTTTGTTCTTATTGATTTTGTTTGTTTGTTTGTTCCTGGGAGGGGAGACTGGGAAAAGAAAAATCATATGACATATAAATAAAGAAAATATCTAAAAAAAAAAAAAAAGAGTGCTTGGCTTGCTCAGTAGTGGCTGGAGCGCAGGGAGGCTTCCCTACTGAAGGTTAGACACGCTGCTCATTAGAGGGAAACCTACTCCATTGCTCCAGCACGGCGGATCCTGATAAGGAGAGATGGTCCAGGGTTTTAAGGCATATATTGTAGAAAGGCAGAGAGAGAGAGAGAGAGAGAGAGGGAGGGAGGGAGGGAGGGAGGGAGGGAAGGAGGAGGAGAGAGAGAGAGTAGGGAAGTAGAGGCTGGCCATGGCCACATGGAGAGAGGAGGGAAGGGAAGGCAGAGAGAGGGGAAGCAAGGGAGCAAGAATAAGAGCAAGAGGATAAGTGGTAAGAGAGCAAGGAGGGGGGCA
This sequence comes from Mastomys coucha, assembly GCF_008632895.1. Classification (NCBI taxonomy): domain Eukaryota; kingdom Metazoa; phylum Chordata; class Mammalia; order Rodentia; family Muridae; genus Mastomys; species Mastomys coucha. The sequence goes on from NW_022196913.1 coordinate 91,754,786, forward strand.
AGCAGCTCCTTTTATAGTGGGCTGGGCTATCCTGGCTGTTGCCAGGTAACTGTGGGGGTGGAGTCCAGACAGAATACCAGGAGCTTGGGGGACTGCCTATAAGACTGTTGGCCACACACCTCTCTGCAGGGGGTTGTGAGAGGCTGTAGCTTGTCAAGAGCCAGGGGCCCAGGAGGCGTGGCCAAAACACCTTCCGAGTCACAGTCACAGAGGTTCCAGGTCTCTGCTTGACTGGGGACCAGGCTGTCCCCGCCCCACAACATACCAGGTGTGTGACATAAAAACTAAGAATCTTTTTTTTTTTTTTCCAAAACTCAGTTGCTTCATCTTTAAAATAGGTACATACTCTCCACCTCACTGGGTTGCCTCGATGACAAAATGAGCTCATAGGAAAGGCATGTCACACCATGCTTAGCAAATAAGAGAGAACTGTTGAATATCTACTGTTTTATTATTATCACAAGTTCCCAAAGTTCCAATGACAATCAGAGACACAAATATCTCCACGTTCAAGGGCTAGGAAAAGAAACAGAATGTCCCGATGTCAGGCCTTTGCACGCTCTTGCCACCTTCCAGGGCACAATCCCTGTACTCTGGTTCCACTCTCCTCTAGATTAGAGCAGACATTCAGACAGTTGCCTGATAAAGGGAGGTTCTGACACTTCAAAGGCAGGCAGTGACTTGCCTGGCAGGCAACAGGCAGCTTGGCAGAAGGCTGGGGAACAGATTTGGGATTTAAGTGTTCAGGGTTACTCCCTTTAACCCCAGCAACAAGGGAAGAATGCTAGGCATGTTCAGGGGAAAGATACTATGTCAGGTAACTCCACATCTTATGATGGGAAAGGAACAAATAAGACTTCTCCCCAGAAAAGTCTTCTATTCAGAAAGAAAGGGACATGTCTTCATGAAAGAATGTGTTTTTCATGCAAGTTAAGTTTGAGGTCTTTGGGGGTGGGCCGGAATTGCTTCTGGATATGTTTTTGTAATTTGTATCAGGTGTGAGTTAGTGCAGCAGTTGCCCAAAATAACAGCCAATAAGCAGGTCTAAGATTTACTGAGTAGGCACTGTGGACTGACTAAGATTTTATAGAAAATAATTAACTGGAACACCAGTGCCATTTCAGGGGTCTCCATAATCACGCGAAGAGAAAGGAGGGCAGGTACATGAGTTTGTCACTGTCCTGTGGTTAGAATGCATAGGGCTGAGACCAGAAACCAGATCTGCTCTAAGCACTGACTGTAAGATGGACTGCATGTTAGGAAAAAAAAAAAAAAAATCTCTAACTCAAATAGGAATAGAGGAGAGAAACAAGTCATTGTGTGGTGTAAAAGAGCTTTCATTAAACACAAATCCTAACTATGGGGTGCTATAGAAGAGGTTTTACCTACAGAGAGGTAGTTCATTTCTCTTTTAACAGTTTATAGTCTTTCACAGTATGGCTGAGTGGTTTTCAAATGAGTACAAGTTTGTTTCATGAGGGTCAACTGGCACGGTGTGGAAGACATTTCCAGTCGTTACTCACGGAGGTTACTACTACCATCTAGAGAGTGGAGGTCAAGCCACTGCTGAACACCTAAGAATGCATAGGAAAGCTATGGAAGAAAGACTTCTTCAGCTTGAAATGTCAAATGTGCCGAGGTTGCTTTAGCAGACCAGATCTTTGCTTATTTTCTATTCTTGGTTGTGAGCCAAATATATCACTCTCAAAATAGGTCAAGATAAAAACCAACCTAAGTGGGCCTCTTGTCTGCACAGGAAAGAAGGCGAATTTCAAACCCCTCTCCTAGTCATCATTTTCTCATCTTATTTGATTTTTATATTCAGTGCAATCAAAACCTTTAAAACCAAATCACTGCTAACTTCTAGAACCCTCACAGGCATGCCATTAGAAAAATCAAGATCGGGTGATTTAGACAGGTATGCTCAATCAATTAATTAGTACTCTTGGAAGATGTTCCAAGATAAGGGGAGGACAAAGGGTGACTTATGTGGCCATAAAGCTAAGCTTCGCTACCAGGCTATGTGGTTTTGGGGGGTACTGGTTCCATTTCTACCACTCCTTGCCCATAAGAGACTAAAGGGTTCCCCCTCACTGAGAATATGATTAAAGAATTGGTTTTATTGATGATCTTTGGTCCTGTGAAGGTTCTATGCTCCAGTGTAGGGTTATGCCAGGGCCAGGAAGCAGGAGAGGGTGGGTTGGTGAGCAGGGGGAGCGAGGAGAGAACAGGGTTTTTTTTTGTTTTTTGTTTTGTTTTCCTGGAGGGGAAACTGAGAAAGGAGATATCATTTGAAATGTAAATAAAGAAAATATCTAATAAAAAAACTGGAAAAAAGAATTGGTTTTATGATTTTACCCTCTGTGAGGATGGAGGTCAGATTCTCTAACAAGATTTTATATATATATTTATATATATATATATATATTTTTTTTTTTCCTCGTGTGTCCTAGAAATGTGGAAGCCAACATGCTGTGAAGGTTAGCTTTTTGTGTCAATTCAAACTGAGTTACAGGGTGTCCACATATGTAGTTAGCCATTATTCTAGTGTCTCTATAAAGATATTTATGTGAGAGATGATGACTAAGTTAGCAAATTAGGAAGAGCTGATGGCCCTCCATGATGTGGGTAGGCCTCACGTTTGAACAGGCAAAGGACGAGTAACAGATAACTAGTGTTTTCTGTTGTCTGTTGCTAAGACGTTGGTTGTCTTCCACCTTTAGATACAGACTTAGAGTGGAGCTAGACTTTTCTCTTCAAGCTAGTAGATCTTGAGACTTTGCAGTTTTTATAATTAAGTGAGCCTGCACCTATACTAAGTCTGTGGTGTCTAATATATGTTTTTGTATATGTATATACACATATATGGGCACACAAATATACACACATACATACATACACACATACACACACACACACCATCAAATCACACACATACACACACACACACACACACACACACACATCATTTGATGGTATTCTGTTTGCATGGAGATCTTTGAGTAATACAGTTTCCAAACGACAGGAAAATACAGTAAAAAGTATCAATAGCCAGGTACTCACCATGTGCCTAGCTCAGCACTAGCTCCACGTTTTAGCAACCAAGTTAAGTGGGGATACTAACTTCACTCTACAGATTAAAAAAAAAAAAAAAGCCAGGTGTAGAGAAATAAGTGACTCAGGCCTGGCTGTGGCCTTTAGGCCAGGCTATCTCTTGATTTGACTAAGACATGCTCAAGTGCTTGCTTATTTCAGAAGTGTTGAGTAGGAAATAAACTCTTACAAAGGATGGAAGGATTTTTTGTCACCATCGTCCCTTTATGCCATAGTTTCTCTTTTCCTATTAGAGTTTGACTGGCTCCTGAGATGGTAAGAGGAAAGGGTTTCTGCAGTCTGACTCTGCAGTCCTCATGGACTCTGAAGGATCCAGGTGCAGAGGCAAATCTCCCTTATTTGAAATTATTGAGAAGGGAAGAATGTGTTGAAGGCTTGCTGAGCTTTTTCCTTTTTTCCTCCATTCTAGGTAGGAGGGCAAGGGGGTTGAGGTTGAGCGAGGCAGGGTGGGAAGACACTGGCCCCTGCTACATACGGAACTGTTACTCAGTGCTCTGGCTGAGGAATTATTGTACCTTTAGCTAATTCTACTTTCCTTGCTTTGATTATTCTGTGTACATTTCAGATGATCACAGTGTATCTCATAGCTATACAAAATTACTATGTGTCTCTAAAAGTATACGTTATTAATTTTTTTTTTTTTTTTTTTGGTTTTTCCAGACAGCTCTGACTGTCTTGGAACTTACTCTGTAGACCAGGCTGGCCTCCTCGAACCCAGAAATTCGCTTGCCTCTGCTGGGATTAAAGGCGTGTGCCACCACCGCCCAGCTATGTTATTAATTTTTAAAAAAATTTTCAAAATCTCTCTTTTGCTTTCTCTGTGTGCGTGTGCATGCGTGTGCATGAGAGAGAGAGAGAGAGAGAGAGAGAGAGAGAGAGAGAGAGAGAGAGAGACACGCTGTGTTTATGCCAGTGCACATAATCCCCAGGCTATGTGAATGACAATGCACATAATCCCCAGCATGTGTGCTGTGTGAGTACATGAGCAATCCTTGACTTTCACCTTGCATGAGACAAGTTTCTTGTAGTATATGGTTGCATCTGTCTGGCCAGCTCCCTCCCAGACTTTTGGGGACTGTCTTTTCTGTGTCCCCCATCTTGTCGTAGTAGTTCTGGAATTACAGATATGCACACACTGTTCAACTTTATCTGGATTCTGGTCCTCATGATTTAGCGGTGAGTATTTTAATCATTGATCCACTGCTCTATACTCTAAATTTAAAAGCCTGACTACAGAAAAACTAACCTGAACCAAACCTTTCAGAAATCAGGTCTTGAGTCACACAGGTTAAATTGTGTCTGCAGCTTCCAGGGTTTAAAGACTGACATTTGCAGGTCTTCCAACTTGCCTGCGTGAGACTCACCTCAGGGAGCTTCTCAATTTTTTTTTTTCTTTTTTGGCTTTGTCTAGTTCTCTCCCTCTGGTTCTAAATGTCCAGGGGGAAAATTGGAAAGCTATATGTTTAACAAGAGCTACAGTAATGCTCATGAAGCCAGTTTGTCAGTAGACCATGAGACACCCACATCTTTCCCCCAGTATTTAACGAGTAGTTATTTGTTCTTCAGACAGAGAAAAGTGGTATCGGCTGTGGGAAAATGTGGTTTATAGCTTTGCTCTTTTCATATAACAAAATAACAAGAATCCTGGATATTATATAAAGCAGTGAGCCAATGCCGCATTGTAGAATAGGGCAGGCAAGTCTAGGCTTTGAGACCTATGCAAGCTATCTAATTTATGCCACATCCCAGGGACCTGGACATGTCACATCCTTATAGTACCTCATGCTTCCTGCAGGTGTCTGCACATATGCCTTTGGAAACTGGATGAAGTAAGTGTTCTACACTGCTTTGAGGGTATGTGGCGTGTGGGGTTTCGAATCCACATGATAACACTATAGTAGGACCTGCTGTGCCCTGTATTAGCATCAATTGATGATGTATCTGTCTCTAGGTAAGCAGTTCATGATGTGTAGAAGTCTTTCAGGGAACTCGGGACATACTTCTGCACTCCAAATGGGAGGGGTTAGATTCATTCCTTTTAGAGTAGGACCATGGACTTGAATTTCTCATCATGTTGCAGGGGCTGGTAGTATGTATAGTCTAAGTGCCTCTCTGGAAACTGTTAGGACCCTCAAGTTCCTTCAGGGAAAAAGAATCTCTTTCTGTGCTGTGGGAAAAAATGGGGGGGGGTAGAGATATCAAAGTTGCTCTTGATGTGTTTGTAGAAGGAGAGAATGAATTTTCAAATGAACATATGAAGAAAGCTGTGCGAGCAAAGTTAGCAGTTCTTTCAGGTATGAGTAGAAAGAGCTAGCGTGGAGTGCCCACTCTTGCTCTCTAAAGAGAAATGGGATAGGCATTTCATTATATGTAGCTATCTAAAAATCTATGAGCATTTAGGGTATCTATTGCCTTGGGTCTTTAGAAATGACTTTACCTAGACTAGCAAAACTCTCCTCTGACTCATAGCTATAGTGAACCAGATACCAGCGGAGAGCGGTGGATGATCACCTATACGAAAGAAAGATGCACTTCTGGGAGAAAGGACATCCATCTCAGTTGCTCTCAGCAGGGATGCATCTGTACAGCCAATTAGTCTGGGGTAACCTCAGTGATTCTATCCTTTGCACTGGACAGAGAGGTAAGTGCCTCAAGTCAGTATACTCTGACAGCCATGCTAAAAGCCCAATGAACCTTTCATAGAAAAACTCAGTCTGCTGATAGTAGCAACAATGAATCAAAGAGAGAGCACAGGAATATATACTTTGAGGTTCAAGCCCAGTTGCTGTTGAAATCCCCCCTCTGCAATGTCAGCCAGCTGGCCGGGAACATCCAAAGGGATTGCTTCCTACTTTATTTCCTGGCTTCTGTACCCCGGCTTCTGTAACCCAGCTCACTCCTTGCTCGCCTGCTTGCCAACTGTCTGAGCAAACTCAGGTTTTCTTTTTTCCCTGCTTGTGTTCACCCCCCCCCCCATCGTTCACTCCTCTATTATTTTCAGCCTGTTTGCACTATTTCACTTTACTTAATGTCAAGAGTTCCCTGTTGGCCAATTCAACACCACCTTCTACAGAAAAGCACCCTTACTTAAGCTTTGGAAAAGGAATGATTAAAAAAAAAAATTTCTCCAGTGTCTGAAGCTTTTTCAAGAGAAAGAGAAAAGCACCCTTCCATGGGAGTCCACAAGGCATGCTTAGTGTATCTCCATTTCAATGTGTAGTCTCAACAAGGCCTAGAAGAGCCTCTCTGCGAAACACTGCTATGCAAGCTAAAAGAAAACAAACAGAGGTGACAGCCAACGATGAACATCAGCACACACTCTTAAAGCAGAGGGTACTGCAGCGAGTGCTTCTTAACTTTCAATCTGTGATGAATCACAGGATGGCGTATTGCTGATCATGGCATTCTACAAGCTCTAGGCTGATTCCAGTGGCACTAGAACACGGACCACATCGGTGTCACTAAAACATGGACTGCGATCTAGCAAGGTCCGAGGGCTCCCATCCTTCTACTGTAGCACACTGGCTGCTTGAGCTTTGTGTGTGTGACTAAAGTGTTCTAACTGTTGGAGTACAGTAGCACAGGGAAGTATGAGGAGTGCGCTTTGTGTGTGTGTGTGTAGGTGTGTGTGGGTGTGTGTAGTGTATGTGATAGTATGAGTGTATCAGATACATATTACATGCACTTGTGTGGAGGTTACATGAGGATGTCTGGTATCCTAGTCTATTACTTTCCATTTTACTTTTTTAAGTCAATGAGTCTCTGACTGAACCTAGATCACTGGCTAGACTGGCTGTCCAGGTAGCCTCAGAGATCTGCCTATAGAATGTGGATTCTATAGCTGTGGTGATTACAGGTATGGTAGTGATGTGCCTGGCTTTATATGGTCGTGCTTGGGATTTGAACTCAGGTTCTCATATTTGACAGCAAGTGGTCTTAACACTCTGAGCTGTCTCTCCAGCCTATGGAAAATACTTTAATTGTACTTCTGTTATAATTTGCATGTCCACATGTAAATACAAGTCCATGTAAACATGGTAGCCAAGTGGCTACTACAGTGTAGAGGAGAAAACGAAGACAGAGATTGAGCTAGCTGGCTTCAGAAAAGAAAGTGATCCAGCAAGAGGAAGACCTTCTGCTGTCACTCATACAGTAAATTTCTTCTTGTCCACACCTGCCTCCTTCCTGTTCTCCTTAGTGTGGCTTGAATCTTCCTCTCTGCTTCCCTACACGTTCCCAGAATCCCTGTATATACAAAACGGTAATTAAGGAAAACTTTATATATATGCTGAAGTGTAGAAGATCAGCTCGTTTATTCAAACCTCTTGGACTTGGTAAAACCAAGCAGGAAACCTTAGGAGAACTAGATCCTTTACTATGAGCTCTTCCAGATTGGAGTCTCTCTGGCAGAATTCTGAAGCCAGGATCCAAGGTTACAGTGTTGTGGCCTTTGGTTTTGGGGCATGGACACAATGGAATGAAAAAAAATGAAATGGAAAAAAAAAAAGGTACTCTGCTCAAACTGAGCCCAAGCCATCCCCCTCCCCCAATGACAACTCACTAGGGGGTGGAGAAAGGATTGGGCTTGGTTTACCTAAACTGGAATCAGCAGGTCATAGACTATGTTACAGTTAACGAGATTTGGAGATGTTCCCTGGGCTAGTGAGTACTAATTTCCATTGAGGAAAAAGTTATGAGGCTTGGATGTCTTAATGGTAACAGATAATTTCTCTGTGTGGGCAGAGCTACAAAGTGTGTTGCTATGAAACTGTGTGGATTGGGCACTTTCTTTTGTGTACACTGTTTCCCCTCAAAGAATCCACTTGGCACGAAGTACAAACCTACTTGGGGACACTTGTGATTAATTGCTTGAACTGGCTGGGGGCCATCAGCAGGATCTTGCAATTTACCAGTTTCCATGCAGAATTATGAAGCTGAAGCTTTAATGGGATTTCAGGTAATAGAGCCCAGATGTCCAAAAGTATGAAGTTTGAAATTTCACTGATTTGCAAGGCTGCAGGGTTTAAACCTTATTTATTTCTGGCTTAGGTGTCTCCTTGCCATCTTTACATAATCTTGGACCAGTCAAATGCAAAGTCCTTCACCTGGACATTCTGCATCCAGAGAAGCCATTCGCATGCACACACCTGCAGCCAGCAGTTCAGAGACATAAGCTCCCTGCCTTGTGGTCCAGACAACTGGGACCGGCTTTTTGCTAAGGATAGGAAGCTACAGGCCCTTGCCCCACCTTACCATGCAGCATTTAACTTACAAAGTGTTTTCACACATTTAATTGCATTTCAGCCTGTCAGGACCCAAAGGAAATGATGGTGGTGGGAGGGGGGAGCAGGGATCAGGGGCTACTACTATAATTATCTGTTTTGATGAGGGAATCAGGGTACACAGAAGAGAAGGCACAATAACAGCTCACATTTGTGGCACGCTGTCATGCAAAAATGAGGTTCACATGGGTCCTTTAAAGTCTCCTCATTGCTCGGTGGTTGATATGATAATCTGCTCCACTTCAAAATGGGAAAACTCATGCACAGAGAAGCTGGGGTGCATTAGTACTACTTGATGGAGCCTGTATGGAGTGGGCTGTGGTATTCTGGAGATGGGTACTATGTACTGTATTTTTTCCACTGGAATGTGGTCAACATTGCAGACAAGACCTGGAGCTTATTGTTAAGGTAGTGTTTTTTTTTTTTTTTAAATATGTGTATCCATGTGTATTTGTGCGTGTGTGTGTGTGTGTGTGTGTGTGTGTTGTGTGTTGTGTGTGTACATGAGTGCAAGTCCTACAGAAGTCTCAGAAGGGCATTGAAATCCCTAGAGCTGGTGTGACAAGTGGTTGTGATCCAGCTCATGTAGGTGCTGGGAACTGAACTGGTAGACCAGTGTGCCCATTTTTGGGGCTCCAGGATAGCACTCTTTGGTCCAAGCTGGGGTCTTAGTTCCAGCACTGGCCAGCCTGGAACTCATTACGTGGACAGGCTGGCCTTAACTCACTAAGATCCACCTGATTCTTCCTCCTCAGTGCTGTGATTAAACACATATGGTAACCTGCCCTGCATGTTAAGCCCAAGTAGAATTTCTTAATGGGAAGCTGCTCTGGAACTCTGCACACCTATTCGTTCTGTTGAATGAATAGATAGAATAAACTTCTAGATAGATATTTTCATCCATGATGCAACTGACCATTGGGCTTCATGGCCTGTTCAACATGTTTTTCTCCCTTCTTTCCTACAGTTTTTCTAGCTAACTCAGGCTGTTTTGAACTCATGAGGCTACTTCCTCTGCTTCACAAGGGTGGGACTGAGTCATGTACTACTTCTTATAGCCTCAATGTCATTTCTTGATTGCTATCCCAGGTACTATACCAAAACTGGATACATGAAAAAGGAATATCACATAACCTTTGCTCTTATCCTCAGGCAGTTCCTGGTGCACTGAGACACATTCACACAGAGTCCATGACTTATAATGTTCTGTACCTCACTAAGGGCAAGATTCCTGAGGAGTGAGGAGTTGGAGGAGTCCTCATTGCTATTTACAGTTATGACGAGGAATTCTGCCCAATTTCTCTCCTGGTTAAAGAAACTCCAAGAAGGGGACTGTATTGCATGCATTTGAGTTCCAACTTGAATTATAGTCTTTTCGACACATGAACACGGCAGAATTAAAAAGGACCATGTAAGAAGTGATAGGATCCTCATGTTATAGCACAGGTGGCCTGGGCCTCTCCTACCTTGGCCATGGTAGTATAGAAGAGGGAGGGTGATCCTCACTGCTGCCTGTGCTTTCCCCACATGGCACTGACCCAGGCAAGGGAAAGGACAGGAAACCCCTGGCACACTTTCACTCAGTGTGCAATACAGGGTAAAACTATGACTTACTTCTGCAAGGTGCCAAGGAATGCTTAATGTATCTTAAAATAACAGTTAGGGAAACCTTCCCAACATCTACTCGTGCCCTCAAGCACTGCAACACATTTAGTAATTTAAATTATTCCCATTTCAGCACGGTGACTGATTAACTTGGTATTATGTGGCCCTTAAAAACAGTATATACAGCTGGGCAGTG
>NW_022196913.1:91764992-91779676 GCF_008632895.1 Mastomys coucha
AAAAAAAAAAAAAAAAAAAAAACTGTATACAAATAAGCATCTTTTCATTAGTTACTCTTAAAGAGTTTGATTTTGAGAGATTCTAAATGTATTTTGTACATGTTGTTGAAGTTTGGTGGGAATACAAGGGTTGGGCCTGACACCTGGCAGCATCACATCTGTCTAGAACCAAGCTAGGCTGTCTTACAACTGAGGAACATCATCTGGGAGACTGAAGGCAACAACAACTTCCCCCTTTGTAGCCTTTGCAATGAGCCCAGCTGCTTAATCTCTCTGAGACATCAGAGGCACAGCCTTCTCTGTAATACAAGGGAATTCAGATGTTTTGCACTCTCTCTCTCTCTCTCTCTCTCTCTCTCTCTCTCTCTCTCTCTCTCTCTCTCTCTTTCTCCATATTTCATTCTATCTGTCTTTGTCAGGGATTTTACTACAATGACAAGACTTCTTGATCAAAATCAAGTTGAGAAGGAAAGGGTTTATTTCACTTATATTTCTAGGTAACAATCTATCACTGAGGGAAGTCAGGACAGGAACTTAAGCAGGGAAGGAACCAGGAGGCAGGAGTTGATGCGGAGGCCACAAAGGGGTGCTGCTTACTGGCTTACTCCTCATGGCTTGCTCAGCCTGCTTTGTTATAGAACCCAGGCCACAGCTGAGGAATGGCACCACCTGCGATGGTCTGGGCCCTTCCACATCAATCACGAATTAAGGAAATGCCCTACAGGCTTGCCTAGACTTTAATTGAATAGAGGCACATTCTCAATCGAGATTCCCTCCTCTCAGGTGACTCTAGTTTGAATCAAGTTGACATAAAAACCAGCCAGCGTACCACCCAAGCTGCATATAAAAAAAAGATACCAATAAGACAGAACAACAAAACCCCAGGACCAATTAAGCTATGACAGAATGCTTTGATAGTCCTGCACACGCAACAATAAAAGCCTTCTATTGCTTCTTGCTGTCATCTGTTCTGAACAAATCTAGCAGTTTCTCTGCCTTTAGGTACTGGTTTCACGTGTGATAGGTAATCCCTCTGCATGTATTTCAGTAATAAAACATGACACACCTTCATTTATTTGTTATGTATTTCTTTCTGAGTGCAAAGCTCAGATGCCACTTTGCAAAAACATATAAAATTGTGGTTATACCTTCAGTGTCAAAATTTGCCTCATGGATGGTGCCGCTTCATGACTTTTGGCTTACAAGATACATTTTTGCTTCTGTGCCAAATTATAGAGTAATATTTCAGAAGCTGTTTTAGATAGCAATTAAACTTGGGCGAAGTGATAAAAATACGAACAATCACAGCCAAATACTTACATGCAAGACTGCCACATGACCTCCAGTTGTCATAGACTGTAAAATGTACAATTTAGAAATGTTAGAATCATGAAAAAATTGCATCTCAAAGGCACTGGAGAATATTAAATGAGAGTTTGCTTATCATGGGTCTTGTGACCAGTGGACGCCCAACGAATCTCAGGTTCCTTCCCTTTTCATAAGGAATGAGAGTATAGTGAGGATCAAAAGAGGGTACTGGGGCTGGGCAGATGGCTCAGCAGTTAAGAGCACTGACTGATCTTCCAGAGGGCCTGAGTTTGATTCTCAGCAACCACATAGTGATTTACTACTGTCTGTAATGGGATCTGATGCCCTCTTCTGGTGTGTCTGAAGAGAACGACAGTGTACTCACATACATAAAATAAATAAATAATTTTTAAAAAGCTCATATGTCTAAATACATTTATTCAGAAGGGGGAAAAAGAGGGCACTGAGGCAGGACTCTTTTAGAAAAGCGAAAATGTTGGATTTTAATTTATTTCTTTTCAGAGTAAAATCCATATTGTAGGAACTATAAAACCATGACGGGTCTCATTGGTTTCGAGTTCTATGCTGTTGCTTCAACTCCTACCACTCACTGAAAGGGATCTTTTGAACCTGGGCCGGGCCTGTCCTGAGTTCTCTCAATGGAATATGGCAGAGATGGTAATGTGGCAGTTCTAGCCTTACTTCCTGGGAGGAATGGGAAATTGTTTCCTTTCAAGCATAGCCATATGCAATCAATAAGCCCAGAAGGTACATGGAGAGGCCCAGATGGAGGGAAGCAGAGTGTCCCAACTGACACCCACCTTGAGCAATGAGATTCATGTTGTGGTTCCTCAGCCCCAGGTAATGGGACAGGGAATAGAAGATAAGAGGTTCTTATTAAGCCTTTCCCATTTTCAACACTATGCCCAAAGAATAATTCATGTTTGGAGCCTCTCAGATTTGGTGCAGTGTGTTATGTAGAAATTAGGTAACAACACCCCCCCCCCAAAAATATTACCATGTTAATTTTCAAATTGGCTTTGAGCAAGACTTGTTTTAGAATCTTAACAAGCAGGACCCGGAAGTGAACTCAAATCGTCTTCTTCCTGAAGTAAAACTTTTGCACGATTACTCTGCACACTGGAGTGACTAGGGCTGGACTTAGTGTACAGAGCGAGGAATTTTAATGACCTCGAGGCTGGGGCTTGGAAGCTCTATCTGCTGTACAGGGATGATGAACTGAGTTGGTAGGCACAGCACTCATAGGAAAGCTGGATGTTGTGGCATATTTATGTCTGGAACTGTAGTTTTGCTGTCACAGGTCAGAGGCAGGTGGGTTGTTGGAACCTGGTAGTCAGCTAGTGTAGCCAACTGGTGAGTTTCAGGTTCAGTAAGACCCTGTCCCCCAAACTATGATGCAGTATGAAAAGCAATAGGGAAGACACTTGAGATTGATTTCTGGCCCCCACAATGCACAAGACTCCCTGATGGTGTGCTCCTTGTCCTGCACAAGATTCAGCTTGTCCACATTAACCAAGGATGGCGAAGAGGTCATAATGTCCTACTCCTTCCTGAGGGACGTCAGTGGTAGCTAATGGTTACTGGGGGGTGGAGGCTGTCATTTCCTTCAGTGGTGTAGCCACTGAAAAGTAGACTGTGCTTTGGTAACCAACCCCCCCCCCCAACTCATGAGAGCAGCCCTAATGAACTCAGCGGGTCATACATGAAAAATGAACAAATAAACAACCCCCAAGACAACAACATCACAATGAAAGCAAAAATGTGAAGGTAGAAGAAGGAATTACTGGGATGAAAGAAAGGATTTCAGTGGGAGTAGGAAGGAGAAAAAAGAGGGGAATGGGAGTGGTGTGGGAAAACGACTAAAATCCACTATCTAAATGTCTTAAACTATCAAAGAAGGAGTGAACAAAACTTTAAAACAAAACAAAACAAAACAAAAAGCAATCAAACATCAAAACAGCAACAAACAGAAAGCTAGCTAAAAGTCTTGGCAGATAATGAAGTCTTATATATGAAAATTCAGAAGAAAAAAGAAGAACAATTGGTTCTCACAGAAATGTCTGCTTGTACTTTTGTAATTGGTCTTTGAATGGCATCTGCATTCTGGCCAGGTGTGGTGGCACAGGTCTTTAATACTGGCACTCTGGAGGCAGAGTGGATCTTGGAGTTCAAGGCCAGCCTAATCTACAGGGCAAGTTCCAGGACAACCAGGGCTACACAGAGAAATCCTCGCCCCCTGCCCCAGCAAAACAAAACAAACAAACAAACAACCCCCCCAAACAAAAACCAGCCAAGCACACAAAAGCAACATCTGAGGCTGGAGGAATTACTGAGTGCTTAAGAGCACTGGCTACTCTTTCAGAGGACCTAAGTTTGCTTCCCAGAACCCCACAGAGGCATCTCCCAATCATGTTCTCCATGTAACTCCAGTTCTCTGGGGTATAATTCTACAGGGTATAATGCCCTCTCTGGCCTCTGTGGGCTCTGCATGCACATAGTACCCATATATAAATTGCTTGGGCAAACACACACACATAAAATAAATATATCTTTTAAAAGCTATCACATGGTCAAGCTTTTCATCTTTGGTGAAAACTGAAGCTAAAGCGACATACCTTTTTATTTTTTAACTCAGAAATGCATTTGTGCATATATACAGGATGTGATGTATATGGACAGCTGTTACAAACTTGTTTTATTTCATTTGGAAGTCAATAAGTGGGGAGAGTAATTGAAATGTACTTATAGGATTCCATGCAAACAATGGTTGGTGCATTGCTTTAAAGGTATAGTACTCATAAATTTAGAATTCTCCCTCATGAGTGGCTTACTACTGACACTGCTGATTTCCAGAAGACAAGGCCTTGTGATAGCAGACCAGGGCAATGTGGAGGGCACAGAACAATGTGAAACAGGGAAAACGGAGGTCAGACAGGCCTAGTCGTCAGATAAGAGGTTAAGGAAGGAGGCCAGCACAGTTACTATCTGATAGAAAAGTTTCTTTGAATCCTCTTAAAAAAAATTTAAATACTACAATCAAGTCAGATGAATTCCATTTCTCTACATGGGAAAATATGTTTACTTCTATTATAAAGCCAAGTAATAGTCAAATCCCTATACTTCAAAATTTCAGTTCTGGTAATTTCAATAATCTAAGACAGGTATTGAAAACCCTAGGACCTGAAGGAAAAATCTAGCATGCCATATGCATTGCAAATAAAGTTTTATTGAAACACAGCTGCATGCATCTGTTTCTGTATTGCCTACAGCCACTTTGAAATTATAACGGAGGAGTTAAATATTGGTACAGAAACTGTGGCTCGTAAGTTTGAAGTTACTGTTTGCTTCTTTACAAATCAGTGCGCAGACCTCTGGTGAAACTCAACCTAATACTGCAGTAGATCTGTTAGTGAGAAAACTTTAAGAATCTGGTAAAATAGAAGGGAAATAGTTGTCATTTTTTAAAGCACAATCATTTCTTCCTCACTCAGCAGTTCTGTGATGCAAAGGAGCAGGGCAGAAGGAGCTAGGGCCAACAAGCAGGACCACATTTGGACAACTAGAGATAAATAGGGACAGTCTGTGTCCACTTTGTACAGGCTCACCATACTGTAGAGAATAAGGGATCAAAATCATAGTAGAATTAATGTGCATAGCGATAGAACTATAAGAGATTTATTTGGGGTTTTAAAAGAGTAAGTTTCAACAATCTAGAAAACTCAACTCTTGGAGCTTATTCTCAATATTTCTGGATGAAGTATTTGTCATGTATCACTGTGATGCCAGATTTAACATGGGTGCCATAACACAGTGTGTGATGTGTATTTGCCCATAGCACACTAAACAGATTCTTAACCTAGGTTTTTGCCTGTCTCTGGTCAACATTCCTCTCTACTCTACTCTCTACTTCTTATTTCGTCTCTAAAAATCCTACTTTCTGCTGTAATCTATTCTTTCTTTCCCTGTTCCTCCTTTTGTATTTTCTTACATAGTGTTTCATGTAGCCCAGGATGATCCTAAATTGTCTATGCAACCAAGGCTAACCTTGAACTCCTGATTCTTCTGTCTCTACCTCCCAAATACTGGGATTACATTTGTGTGCCACCAGAAAGGGTTATTGTAATCTACTTCAAACACCTTTGTCTTATTAGTATCCCTCAAAAGTGCCCCTATCTCGCTCATCAGTTCACACAAAATTCATATCATCCTGGGCAAAGGACTGCGCTGCAGAGGGAAAGCAGGCCTAGCTGAGGACATTTTTGTCTGCCATATGGTTGAAATGTTTGGAAGGAAAGTCATACAATTAACAGTATACAATATAAAACAGTATAAAACATTAGGAGAACAAAAGATTTGTCAGATTCCATAAGAGAGAGCTCACTTACACTTCTTGGTTTTAAAGAGGCTAGAACCTGAACCAGGTCTTGAAAGGATAAAGAAATGATGGAGAAGTAAAGTCTAGGAAGTTAATGCTGAGGCCTATCTGTATTTGGGAACCTCCTATGGCTCCCTATACCTTATGGGTAAATTCAAACCCATGAGGCTGTATCTGAGGCTGTGGAATCATGACACACAGCTGCACAACCATAGTCTGCTTCAGAACTAAGCTCTGGCCTGATCCTTGCTGGAGCTTTCCTGACTCGGACTGTTGGTCATGCTCCGCTTTTGGTCCCCTCACACTTATCCTCATTGTCCATTGTTTGAGGTCTGAGTTCTCCATGGGCCTAACCATAGGACTCTACTTCACCGCTTGGTTATATGTAAGCTTACTAGTCACCAGTAACACATAGTGGTGCCACATCTAGTTCGTCTCTCCAGTTCTGCAAGTTCTATATTGGTCTGTGTTCAGAAAACCAGTGATCTGAGGATGCACTCAATATGAAGTTTCTATAAGAGCCTAAACACATATCCTTAGTGTGTATATTTTATCCTATGGTGGATCAGAAAGAAATGAATAGTTCACAGACTTTTAAGAATTTGACTTACACTTTTAAATATTATTTTAATTTTTAGCTAGTAAATAAAGTTTGTGGAGTGCAATATGGTACTTAGATATTTGTATGCTTTATGGAATGATTAAAGCAAGTTAATTCATATATCAACCACTTCACACATGCATTTTGTGGTGAAAACTTTAGAGTCTTGTCTTTAAGCCCATTGTTAACTATGGCCTCCATGCCGTCCAACAGTTCTCCTTCTTCTCGTCTACCTATGCCTTTCCACCATCATTCCTCCTTTCCTTTTTCTAAGTCTTTGGTAATCACTACTCTGTGTCTTGAATCATACAAGTGAGGCTGTATGGACTTCATCTTTTTGGACTTGGCTTATTTTACGTAGTGTGATGTCCTCCGGTTCCATATATGCTGTTTCAAAGGCCGAACAGTTGTAGTAGTTGCAGCAGAAGTACACACCATGTATCTTAACCATTCATCCACCAATGGACACTGACGTAGGATTCTTCTTAGCCCACGTTTTAAATTGTGCTGCTCTAGATTTACTACATTTGTTGTTCATGAATCCGAAGGCACATATAGTTCATCTTAGGGGAGAAACTAGTGACAGTGGGACAAATTTAAATGACTTAGAACCGGGAAGTTACTACTTCTTGGAAAATTAGCAGCAGAGGATTCTTGCCCCACATCTCCAATAATAGCCCAGGATTGAGAAAAGTTGTCCTTAAGAGGCCCCTCCTAAGGGATCCACAGCTCCTTACACTCCCTACTGAATTCAGGCCAGCTCCCCTCACTCTCTCTCTCTTTTTTTTTTATCAGACGTGTGTGTGTGTGTGTGTGTGTGTGTGTGTGTGTGTGTGTACACTCTTCTATGATATGCATACTGTTCCATGTGGTTGTTTCATGAGTATAGTTCCTTGGTACATGTTTGTCTTGTGCTAATATACAGATGCAAATTCCTGGAGGGGCAAGTCTGCGCTGTCTATTTCTTCTTGGAATTTCTCAATAGACAGCATCATACTATGACAATAAGCAAGGGTTTTCTACGTAAAGGAACTCACAAAGCACAAATGACCTGTTCCATTTAGGTTTTAATTGAAAATAGAAGTCTTACATCAAATATACAAGGTAGTCATTAACACCCTTGGCTAAATTTAAAGACAGTGTGTACCTTTGATACCTTCTCAGTCAGAGGTCCCGTTCTAGTTCCCTTCTGTTGAATGCACACTGGCTTCTAACTGCTTTGTCCAATGAATAATGGAATGGTGCTGAGAAGCTATAGCCCCAGGCTAGATGAGGGCTGGAACTCTCATTTCTCAGTAGAAGTCCAACTACCCTGTTGAAGAGACAATATGGAGAAGCCCCGAGAATACATAGAGAAGAGAGTCATGGCTTCCATTGATCTCTGTCAAGTCAACAGCAATGATTCTGGGCTATCTTGGGTCAGCTATGATATTGGCATGGTACAACCTGGGAACTAACTATGTGTGAAGCTAGGTAGAGCTGAAAGGCTTTTCTACTGAATATTGCCTCAACCTTAAAAATGGTGAGACATATTAAAAAGTTGTTAAAGCCACTCTTTGAGGTAACTTACTACTGAATAATGGATAATGCAGGCAATATTGCTCTCTGAGTTTCCTATCTGAATGATATTATTAATTGTTTTAGAGTTATTGTATACATTGAAAATGATAAAGCTAGTTTAGCATCTTGGCAAACAGTTGAGGTTGCTCAGAGATGGAGGCGTGAGCTTTGGAATTCTGGGCCTAAAGCTGTGTAAATCCATGTCTGTCAGCTGACATACCATTTCTTCAGGGATGGACATAATGGGTATCAATATGATTTCTCAGCAATTTTGGTTGACTATTGATTTTATAGAGTTGCATATACACTATTTTTATCAATATAAACAATCTGGTTGTGGTTTCTATGGCTGCTAAGTTGTGGGATATCCATTTTCATAGCCCATATGAATGTTTCATTTTAGTGTCAGATCTGAAGACTATCCAGGCCTTTAAGTGTATATTAGGAAGTTTCCTAAGGAGTCTACTTTTAGTTAATCACTATTTTAATTAATCACTACTTGTTATCATGTTTTAAAGTTAGTTTCACAATTATTCTCAATTTTTATGTTTCTTTTAAAAATATAATTCTTTGAGACTTTCATATATATATGTATGCATACACATACATACACAAATAGATATATACATACATATATGTATATATGTATATTTATGTATATACATCTATGCACATATGTATACATGTGTATATATACAAGTACACACATATATACACACATATCATATACATATGCATATACATATATGTGTATATGTATATAAATGTGTATGTATGTATATATATATATATATATATATATAATGCATTTTGGTCATATTCACCTATATCTTCCTTAATAACCTCTTTCAGATCTACTTGTCACATTCATACTTTCCCTTCCACACACAACTTTAGGCTGTTTTCTTTGTTTTAAAGTCCACTGAGTCCAGTCAGTGCTACCCATATATCCACTTAGTGGAGCTTGGTTGACTCATCAAGGGCCACACCTATTAAAAAGTGAATCTCCTTCTCTCAGCACTGTCATTAGTGTCTCAGTTAGGGTGGGGACTTGTGAACCTTTCTCCCTTCCATGATGGGATGCTGTCTGGCTCCATCTTGCTCAGGACCTAGAGAAGACCTGTAGCTATGGCTGTATTCAGGTAAGCTGGGCCTGTCCTGTCCAGAAGACACCGTTTCACCCCAGACCTCCTTGACCTCCAGCTCTTACAATCCTTCAACTCCCCTTTACCATTCATGTTTATGCTTTCTGATGCAAACTAGCTGGAAATAATTTAAATACATGCTTCTTTTACACAGAAACGCCATCTAGACAGAGCCTACTTGAAGATCAAAGCCTTCCCCCAAACAACTTTTCTTTCATTTCCTTTTTTTTAAGGGGGGTACAGCCACTTTATAATGAACTTGTCCTTGTTCCAACTGTCTCAGAGGCTTAGGAAACAGGCTGTGGGAGACATTTTTATAGATAAGACACATGTTGCAATATCAAAATAAGAAGGCCTTGGAAACACCTGACTATGATTTTTGAAAGAACAAAAACAGGAAGGATAATTTCTTGAAGTGAAATTGAGATGAGAAGAATAGCTTTAAGCAATTCAGGACACATGGTCAAAGGAAATGCATATCTTGATATGCTTATGTTCTCTATTACCTAGTTAAAATTTGACAGCATGTAATGAACAAAACACAGAAAATGAAATCTCCTCATAAGAGATTCACAGTCTTGGTAATTAAGGGAGGGTAGGGTAGAAAGAATAGGAAGTAAGTATAACAGGAGGACTGTTATACCAGTGGTGTGAGAAACACGCTGAAAGTAATTAATTATAACCCAGCAGTGGGAAGCAATGTAAGCAATGAACACTATTTTGAATACCAAGGAGAATGACAACATTTATGAAAAAAGTTTGCTTAAGGCAGATGGGGATGAATAAAGAGGCAGAGCTGTTTCTGGAATAGAATGAAATCATAAACATATCTATCAGATATGGCTTAGTCATAGCATGAATTAACCTAGTGAGAGATGGGGAGAAATGAGGTTGCAGCAACCTGTAACCTAATCTGGTGCTTGGAGTCAGAGCGTGAAGAGGCATGTACAGCAGGCCGATGGGCTTAAGTTGTTGTTTTCAACCATGTACACACTAGACATCAGGAATATTCTAGAACCCTGGGTACATCGTGATCATAGCTATGGCTTAGAAATATGCCTTTGTAGGTTGTTGCCCTTCTATATCTGTTGGAACAATTATTTGCTTATTCCTCCATTGAAGAGCAGGATGCCAAGAAAGCAAGGTCTAAGTTTTCTATTGCTCAGCACCAGGGACCAAGCTCAACAATGATGTGGCAAATACATCAAATCATTGAGCATTACCTTCCAACAGGAACAAATGAAAATCTACGTCAAAGAGAGGCCAGAGACAGCAGGTAAGAGCAAAGAATTTTGGCACTTCAGCCATGGAAATTCAATGTCAACTTTAAAAAGGGCTGCAAGAAAGTCCAATGTACAAGTGCTTCTCTGAGGTGTCTAGAATGTTGACCAGAAGAAAGGAAGTTTTGAAATAAGACAGGAAGAAAGGAAGAGAATGAGGGGAAGGTGACACTCTGGTATAAGGTATATATAGGAGATGCCCTCAGAGCATCCTGATAGAACATTCCTGAAGGCAGGAGGCAAGAATAGAGGAGAGGAGTACACCAAGAGTAGAGGAGAAACTGAAAGATGTTGGATATGGACTCTATAATTTCCAGTTATGTGTCCTGAGTGTTATGGATGTCTCTTACATAAGCTTTCTCATTCATGAAGAAGAGATGATGAGAAGCTCTGCTACAATGACTCTGGATGCTTTGATCAGGGTATGTGTGGTTGAAGGTGGTACAGAGCTTTGAGAGAAGTTGTAGTCTCTGTTGTGCTAGTATCCTGTATGGTAGTCCATCTTTCAATATATCTTGGTATTAGCCAAGCCACAAGCAAGGGTACAATGCCCCTGATCCATTCTGTAAAGTCCTCTTCCTTTGACAAGTAGCCTTGGAAATATGTGACAAAAGAATAGTTTGGCATTCTCAGAATAATCTTTCTTCCCCTGTCTTCTAAAAAAAAAAAAAAAGACATTTCCTGTTTTGGAAGAATGAAGAAATATTAGTCTGAGGACTTAAAGGTGTGTCCTGTTGTGGTGTGCTCAAGTGAGAATGTTCTCTTGACAGTCAAGGAAGCAAGCACTCTTTTCAACAAGAGAAACACCCAACCTGTTCATTTCCACATCTGCTTGCTTCTCAGGTTGATACTATCTATTTCAGATGACATCCAAATTCTATCAGACCACATTAACCTCAGGCCTGATTGCCAGGTAGACTTTCTGACCCATGCTTCTTCCTATACCTTCTCAGGCTCCTTGAGACACATTGAATACCTGGAGCTAAAGACATCACAATGCTATAATATTTTATAACTTCTAAGGTTCCGTAAGAGATGGTGGGTTGGAACTCGAAAGACTTCTTGACTCAGAAGTCTGAGGTGAAGAGTACATGATTTGAGTAGCCAGAGTTGTCCTGCCTGTATATGTAGGTAGACTATGTTGGAGATAGCTTTCTGTGAGGGAATAACTCCAGTCCTCAAAATGAGCCTCAATCCAGGAGTCCATGAGGGAGGGAGAAAAGCTGAGTTTCTGAGATCAATATGGCTATATCTTTTACCCGTCTCAAGTTCTTTGATGTGATATAAAAGCAATAATGTGCCCGGGAATGAACTCATAAACAGTTATTCGTTTTATAGCATAATAAAAGTGCGGCAAGATTGAGTTGGGAGTTAGGCAAAGAATTGAGCTGTGATAAGAAGATCTGGTTTTTCTTGCCAATTTGCTCATTGTGTCATCTTTTATAAATCATCATGTGGCTCTTGACCCCAGATTTTTCATAAGTGCTGCATACATAGGACAGCAGCATGCTAAACCAGTAACAGCAACAATGGAAATGTACAGTGAAGGCTTCCTATGTGCCAGCTTCATGCTCTTCTTCTTTTTTATTTTTTTTTTCAGGTAGGCTCTCAAAAATGTGGCCCAGGCTGTCCTTGATCTTCTGATCTTCTGGGCCTTAATCTCTTAAAGTGCTGAGATCACAGGCCTACACTACTATGTCCAGCCAGGCTCTGCTTTGAACTTGGGATATGCTATTGAACAAAAAAAAGAGCAAAAAAACTTTTAAGTCTAAGGAGCTCTCATTCTGTGAGATGATACAGTCTTAAATAAGAAAATTACAATGCATGTAGTAAATAGGTGCTTTTGAATGGAGCTGTATTAAGAAAAGATACCCAAGGAACAAAGGTAAACTTGGGGTATGATTAATGGTGGGAATGTGTTGGTGGAAGGCTATAGAGAAGGTAGATTTCATTCTGGTTCAGTATCTTTTCTTCTTCACCATGCCCAAGACACCAAAATTCAAATTACACAGTGATGGTAATGATTTAAGAAAAGAAGGGCAGAGTGAGTGCATGGAACTTTCAAAGGGTCTACTATTATCTTCATTTTCTAACTCCTAAGTCCTAAGGCAGAAAAAAAAGTTAAGAATAGTCAGTAATAGGTGGTGTGAGGAAAAGCATAATAATCCACCACCACAAAGAAAACTGTGGATAGGATGCTAGTCACATGGTTTCTTTAAATATATGGTTAGTTATTGGCAGAACAGCAATGCTTGACGTGACAGCAGGACTTCCCAGGACTACTGCAGGACAGACATTTGCTGTCTAAAATTTTAGTTCCAGGATTAAAAAGAAAAGAAAGGAAAAGAAAAAACCCAAACAAATCCAAAGCAGAAGGAATTTATAAAACTTTAAAGCAACGCCTTTTAATTTTATAGCATGTAACAAAGCTTCCGAGGCTAGCTCCTTGAATCACGAGGCAACCAAGCCGCTCTGAGTATCAACACTTAAAAGGTCTGACTTTTCTATTTCACATCAGAAACAGAGGCTTGTGGCAGAGGTGTGAGTTTCAGTGTACCACTGGCAAAACTGCTGAGCTCTGTGGGAATTGCCTGAGTTCTTTGATGTTGCTGATTGTTGAGCAAACAGCGTTTCTGGCACTATAACCATCTTGGGTTTCTATCTGTTTCCATCAATCTTTAGTCAATGACATTATCATTGCTCACCTACTACAGCTATTTCTCAACTGCGAATTCAAGAGAGGGTAGAGGGTAGGGGACAATATTTAGTGAAATGACCAAAATGTACCGGTGCATTCCTGCTTCTTGCCTTCGCTTATGTGGGTCATAAAACCATGCATAGAAGATATTTTTTTTTATTAGAAAATAGTAAAAGTAGTTTGGGCTAGTCTTTTTCCTTTATTAAATGCTGCACATCCTGAATCCAAATAACACATCCTTCTTTACCTTTCTTCTTTTCTTGTCCCTCCTCTCTTCTTTTTGTCCCTTTCTCCCTTCACCAAATGTTGAGTATGCATGTATCAGGTGCTTTACGAGGTGGACAACATTATCAAAAATAAGACCTCACAGTTTCAGAGAGAGCAGCCTGCCCCTGAATATGAGGCTGGGCTTTCTGGTACCTCAAGAAAGTCACTGTGTTACGATTATAGAGAATGAGTTCAGATGCTATTGGGCAAGCCTTGCTATTAGTACTTCTGGAGGCTGCTGGTCCGAAGAAAGGCTCCAGGAGCAATCTGCAAGGGAGTGGGCTTTGTGCCATACTGGGGGCATCGAGATCATTAAGTTCACTAACTGCTTGCAGGGGAATAGGGTTAATGGGCCAGAACCTTTCTAGAGCTCAGTGTTTAGGAGTTCAACCAAGTCTCTAAAACAGCATGTTAAGTGATTTGAGGCAGTTTATTTCAATTCAGCAAAACTTTATGAAGAGCCTCCTGAAAAGTAGCCGGGTCCAGGTTAAAACAGTCCCTGTGGATAAGGTTAGAACAATCCCTGTGTTCCAGGAGCCTCTAGCCCAGGGACAGAAACAGACACAGGCTTAGGCCAAGTGCAGTGGTAGGTCTTGAGCTCTCTAAAATAAAGGTACTGTATGAGTACTTAGAATGGGATGAAGCCCTGAGAAGGGCAACAACTTATGAAAGAAATGGAATGGCTCAAAGCAAAGGGACTCTGCAGAATGGCCTGAATCATTTCTTCAGATGTTGCCAGATCTGATCTCTAGATTCATAGCTGACCTCCCCCTAAACTTTCTATATGACAGATTCATGTATATGAAGGTGGGAGACTACAGGGCCACATACACAGATGACTTACTCTGTCAGCAGCTGTCTAGAATGCTGGTCCCTGGTAACTATTTTACATTTGTCATCCTATTTAATTCTTAAGACATTTCTATATAAGTCACTATTGTTCCTATTCAATTTCCTGGGGAAGTGGAGGAATGAGGAGCCAACCAGTTTTCTAGTAAGAATTGTAGCAGTAGCTCACAAAATCATCCTAATAAAGCCTGTTTATTGAGAGACTTTGTTATTATTGCTACTTTGATGGGCAGAGTATTATCCCGGAACAAGTTATTTATCCTTAGGCATATTAAAGCTTCATACTGCATATCTTTCAGCAATGGAAGTTATGAGAGAATATGGACAAGTAATCACAGTGAAATTTCTAAATATAAAAATCACTAGAGAGGTTCTATTTTTATCACAGAGTCAAGAAAATCCTCCTTGCAGATGTTAATACCTACAAACAACCAGAACGGCAAGACATCTAGAGATGTCCAATAGTGGCAAATACAAGCTGAAAGTAACCAAGAGCTATCTGTTTGGACTTAAGGCCCACTCAATAGGAGTGAATTCATGTTTGTTATTGTATACTCACCTTTTTTTTTTTTTTTTTTTT
>NW_022196913.1:91779980-91781645 GCF_008632895.1 Mastomys coucha
ATCTCCGCAACTCCTCCCATGGGTATTTGATTCCCCCTTTTAAGAAGGAATGAAATGGTAGACTCACCTTAATACCCATAGCTGGTGATGTCATGGACTCTAGAAGAGGACCCTCTACTGTTCCTTCATTAAGCCAATATAAATTATTACTGAATTCTAAATATTTATAGTTGAACCCACAGACAAATGTAGATCTCATCCTTCAGGAAGGAAAGTTTTTTTTCCTTTTCTCTTTGTTTCTTTCTTTCTAAGTTTTATTTAATTAATTAACTAATTAATTAATTAATTGGCAGTAAGAGACCATTACAGAAAAATGACAACTGGTCAAAATGCATAGAACTGCGGGCTAGCCTCAACTGATACATCTACAACACAATCTCTATACCCAAGTCTGAGGGAATATGTCAAAAACCAGGCAGAAAGATTATAAGGGTTAGAGGACAAGGAAGGGACATCTGGTGCAAAATAGTATCGACTTTATATGACAGGGAAGTGGTACCCAGGGAATCTTAATGATATGATTGCCAAAGAAGAGCCAGAAAATAAAAATTTGTGATATGCCAGTATGGATGGGGGAATTCTCACAGAGTTTCACTCCTAAAACAAAAGCCACAGACAGCAAACAGTTGTGGAGAGAGGAAGAAATCAGTTGTCTTCTGGTACTAATCCTCTAGTAGGCTAGCTTACTTCCAAAGGTCATCTCTAAATACATATGGATAACCCTAAATGATCTCAGAGGTTGTGTTTATAAACATATACATACATGTAAATAAAAGAGTAAGAGGCCATGAATTTGAGGAGTGAAAGTGACACAGGAGTAATGGAGGGAGGAAAAAGAGGGGAGAATATTACAAATATAACACACATATAAAATTCTCAGAAAATAAAAAAAAAAAAGTCCTTTGGTTTCTCATGGACAACTTCATTATGTTCATCATCCTCTTCATTCATTCATTATCCATTAGCATTTATGGAGTGTCATTCAATCTACCAGTCTTGTAGTCCATCCACTCATCTTTTCATCCATCCATCCATCCACCCATCCATCCATCTATCCATCCATCCAACATTTGTAGAAAGTTTGCCTAAGGATAGAAAGCCAAAGGCATACACAACCACTGATCTCAAGAAAGTCACAATGGGAGGCACTAGCATGAAGAAAATTAATTAGTATCCAGAAAAATAGGTGGGCAGAGAATGGAGAAAAGTTTCATGGATTCCCAGAAGGAGAAGGTATTAGGTAAGGGAAGGAGGTTGGTTGCCATCAATAACTTCCATAGGATGACCTGAGAGAAGAATGAGAGTAGCTTAGGAGAAAGTAGACTGGGGAATGGATTACTTACTGAAGAATGATTAGAAGGTGAAAGAATAGGGCACTGCATAAATCATCAACAGTTTTGGGATGGAAGAGCACTGGAGGAAGTCTTCGATCGCTTTGCATACATGGGGCAAGACTCAGAAGACACCACAGTGGCACTCCATGCATCATTTATTGGCCAAGAATATTACATATCACTTACTTCCTACTCCTAGGGATGCGACTAACCATGTGACAGAGCTTGGGGAACATTTTATAAGCAAAACTACTGTAAAACAACTGTAAAAACAGTTGAGGCTGCTTTCCCACAACTCTTATCTTTTTTTTTTTTTTTTTTTTTTTTTTTT
>NW_022196913.1:91781708-91784146 GCF_008632895.1 Mastomys coucha
TCAGAAATCTGCTTGCCTCTGCCTCCCAAGTGCTGGGATTAAAGGCATGTGCCACCACTGCCCGGCTCTACAACTCTTATCTTACAAGGAAAGATGTCAGGATAAAAGACTGAAAAAAAAGACCCTTGATGGAGAAATAAGACTTGGGAAAAATATATCTCCTGTACAATGTTCAGATTTGTGTCTGGTACGTTTCAACCTTCCCTTCAGTCTGTAAAAACACTTTATTATTAATTAAGGGCTCATGTTTCTAGTTTCTCCCTCCTTCCCAACTTCACAGTTCACATTTAGACCCAACCTTCCCCCTTCCCCAGGTACCACTGGCATTCCTTCAGCTCCTGTGAGGCTGGATATGATGATTCATTGCTGAAAATCCAAACAAACTCCAGGAGCTTGATGAGTTAACTCAGGCTGGCTTCTGACTCTCAGCTAAAGAGTATCAGTATAAAGGATGAAAAGTGCTCAGAAAGCAAAACTCCCACACCCCTCCTTCGCTTCCTTCTTTGTTCCGCACAGAACTACAGAGTTCCCTATGGGAAGACTTCCCCAGAATGAGAGATTATGCATAGCCACCCTCCTATGACCAGCAATGACAGCCATCTGAAGTTCAGAGTCGAAACCTAATTATTTACATTTACTGCCTCAGCACACACCACCAACCACTGATTCTCGAACAAACTAAAAGCTACACCACTCAGAACTACTCCAGATGCCAGC
The DNA here is from genome assembly GCF_008632895.1 of Mastomys coucha. Taxonomy (NCBI): domain Eukaryota; kingdom Metazoa; phylum Chordata; class Mammalia; order Rodentia; family Muridae; genus Mastomys; species Mastomys coucha. Next base: position 91,782,426 of record NW_022196913.1, read on the forward strand.
TGGGACAGTATAGTTTCTTCAAAACTTCTTGGGTGGTTCTGATGTATGCTGTGAGATTTGTGCTCTTCTGGAAGGCACATGGTTTGGGTGATCTAGAGAGGCAGAATTACTGGTTGGGTGTGAAGAGCTTATCTGTAAGAATGCTGGTCAGAGGATTCATTGAGTGAGGTCCCCAACACATAGACAGGAGACGACAGCCAGGTCTGGCTTCAGTCAGCGAAGATGCACCTAACCCTCAAGAGACTGGAGGCCCCAGGGAGTTTAGAGGTCTCATGGAGATGGGGGCAGGGGGAGGAGGTATGGGATGTGAAACAGTTGGAGGATAGACTGGGAGGGGAGTAAAATCTGGAGTTTAAAATTAAAAAAAAATCAAGATAAAAAAAGAAAATTCATTGAAAATATATTTGTACAAAAAACTGAATGGTAAGAAAGAATCAATGGAGATAAAAAACACTGGGGCAAAGGACCCTACGCAGAGTCAATAGCAGAGGTACCTGAGGTAAAGACGAATCATACATGTTACAGAGCAGAAAGAAGTTAAGTGTGCTTACAGTGGGTGAACAAGCAGCAGGACTGCCGATTTGAAGCAGGAAGAGGAAGGCAACATGCGTGGGCCTGACAGTTGTGTAAAATTAAGTACATTTTATTCCAGGCTATTGGTGGTTTTAAGCAAGAAATGATGAGTTTTGATTTATAAATGTATTATTTTTCATCATTTATATTTTGAGTATGAGGGTTTTGCCCATTCTTCTGTCTGTGCAGCACGTGTGTGCCTGGTACCCACAGAGTCCTGAAGAGTGTGTCCGATACTCTGGCCTGGAGGTGGAGATGATTGTGAGCTGTTACATGAATGCTGGCAATCAAATCCAGATTCTCTGGAAGAGCAGTTAGCTGCTTTAACCATGGGGTGATGGTTTTAGCCCCTATTATTGTTACTTTTAATGTGTGTATGTATGTCCTTAAGTGCACAGGTACACATGCATAAGTACGTATGTGGAGGCTGTCAGTTGACATCAAAACATCTTTTGCCTTAATCTTTTCCCATTTTGTTTCTTTTCTGCCTTAAGTTCTGAGGCTAGTCTTCCAATTGAACCCAGAACTCTCTGCTATTATATAGACTAAACTCACTAACGGCTTTTTCTGGGACTCCCATCTCTGCCCTCCAAGCACTAGAAGAAGAGGAGTGTTGCCACACACACACACACACACACACACACACACACAATATTTACATGGGTGGTGACATATATGACTTCTCTTTCATATATGTACTATGGCTGAAAGCTAGGCTGTAGCGATCAGCAAAGAAAAAAACTTCTACCCTCAGGTCTGGTGCTAGGTGCTACTCTGGGGTGGCAAGGGATGCTCGTCCTCTGGATGGGGAGTTGGGATCACTTGTCAAACAGGATGTGAACAGAATGATGTTTATTCTGACTTACTTCTCATAACTGTGCATTCACTCGATCCTTATTAACGAGCACTGGTTTGTACTGGGTGCTGTGCCAGATCCTGCCATTCAACACGTGGGGAATAAAAATTCCTAAAACCAGTGGAATTCCTCATGCCTCTCTGGCCACTTGCTATTCTTGATTTAAAGGCTCTGTGGGATGGTACTACTGTACACTGTTTGGTATACAATACATTAAGCTTGTTTTGTTTTTGTTGTTGTTGTTTTGTTTTTGCTCTAAATTGTTTACCCACTAATTCATTTATTTTCTGCA
>NW_022196913.1:91784156-91784698 GCF_008632895.1 Mastomys coucha
ATTGGTTACTTTATTAATCATTAGGATTCCAGAATATAACAAGTCTGTCTATCAAAATGTATACTACTCTTTCCACATACCTTTTTGGTAGAAATAGCTGCCGAGCCAGGCACTACATGTCCCAGAAGCCCTTGCACTTAGATGTGACCTTGTAGCTGAGCTGGCATCACTAGAATGTAAACAGCAGTGCAGTATACACTTTTAGACCTGGTTTACAGATGCCTCCTATGAGGCACTCCTCTACGGTCTTTGCTTTTGGTTGGACTGAGTGGCAGGAACTCCAAGGGAGAATTTGACAGTCGCTCAATGATGTCAGAACTTCTGCTGATTGAGTTGTTGGGTCATAGCCAGGATGAAGGCTTTACTACTTACCTAGTCACTTATCTATATAAGAAATAAAACTCAAGAGAATTGGAGTGCATGCATGCAAAATCGCATGCACATGTGTGTGTATGTGTGTGTGTATCTGCATCTGTGTGTGTGTGTGTATGTGTGTGTGTGCGTGTGTGTGTGTGCGTGTGTGTGCGTGTGTGTGTGTGTGT
>NW_022196913.1:91785597-91841476 GCF_008632895.1 Mastomys coucha
TGTGTGTGTGTGCGTGTGCATGTGTGTGTGTGCGTGTGTGCGTGTGTGTGTGCGTGTGTGTGTGTGTGTGTGTGTGCATCTATCTGTTCCGGAAGTGTATGAGGACAAGACCAGCCTTTTTCTGCATCTCTCAATCTGCAGGTTTATTGAGGAGATAATTAACCTTAATTAAGGTTGTAATAACATAAAATAAAACATTTCTCACAGTAGCAGGCTAAGTGGACTGGAGGAATGTAACCCAAATCAAGCTGTGTATCAGCAGGAGCAGAGGCTATGGGGTTAGAGGAAGTAGAGCAGGTGGTAGTACAGTAGAGGATAAAGTTGGGAAGTAGATAGAGATGCTGCCTGAGGGCGAACAGCATCTTCCGGACGAGCAGAGGAAAAGAGACCTTATTTCCTTGTTGTATTTTCCTGCTGTATCAGCAGAGCTCCTCCTTCTTTCCTGCTTAGACAAAGACCTGCTGAATGTGTCTGCAGGTACACACATGCATACACATAGGGGGAGGCAAAAAGAAGCAGAGAGAAAATACTAAGAGGCGGATCTAATCGTGCGTTACAAGGCTGTAGGATCTCAGTGTGCCCAGCCTTTGCTCCATGGATGCCACGATGCCGGCAGTTGATGCTATGGGTTCACCAGCTTTGGCAGGTTTGAGAGAAATGAAGAGTATCAGGCCAATTCCAGTTTAAACAGACGATATTGAAACCATGCCAGGAAGAATCTGAGCAACATTTTGTAAACTTTAATAAGAGCTCAAAGAAACTGATCAGAGCATGTGGCTCTCTACTGTGTGTTATTGTTTAGCTGGACTCATGCAACAGCAGAGAGAAATGAATCTATTTTCTTCCAGTTCCCAGAAAATAATATGTTTCTTCCTTCCAAACGAAGGGGAATTTGGTAAAGTCTAAAATGTATTTGTCTTGTTCCTTATTTCAACTTCTATATAAATGGCCCATAGGGTTTTGACACCCAACGTTAAGACAGGCAGTTTACTGCCTGAAATATCATTTACTATTGGAAATTGTATTTCTAGAAGCTAACTTCCTTTGGTTGAGATGTTAATTTGCAGTACTGACATCCCACTTGCCAGGCACTGACCAGGAGAATTAAATACAAACTTTTGGATGTATCAAGCAATGGAAGAGGTCCATATATTATTTCTCCTAGGAAACAAGGACTAGTTGAGAATTTCTAGGACACGTAAGCAGAAAAAAGATGAAAATGGTTTTGGAACCTGAAATATGTAGAGTCAAATCCCACATCTACCACTTATAGACCGGAGATGTTAGATGATGTTTTAAGCAATGTGGACCTCAGGTTTCCATTCACCCAGAGTGCCTTATATGAGGACTTCCTGGGCTTGCAGGTGAACCTGGAGAACCAAGTCTTGTACCTGAGTTACAGCTTGACTCTTGGGAGAATATAGCCAATGGTATTTCCCTTTCTCTGCTAAAAGCTGAAAGAAGATACAGGGAAGCCTCACAGACCATCAAAATTACTTCCAGGTTAGTTCATGCATAACCTGCTCACAGATCTGTGAATAAAGTCCACATGATACTTTATTATGCTGAAAAATTGTTTCAAGGGAACCCTGTGGGTTTGGGAAATGGTAAAATGCTTGCCAAGGGGACACAAGTATCTGAAGAGAGGATGCCAAAGTGTCACTCAGGTTGTGAGGTAGCTGCTAGGAGAATGGGATTGCACGTGACAGCCATTAGGTGCGGCTTTTCTTTCCTGTTGGTGAGATGCTCTGGTTTTACTCAGGGTTGGTGTTAAATGGAACATGGACTGAGGAAAATATTACACTCAATCTATACTTTGGCAAGAATTTTGCATCTGAAAGAACACATGGATTCTTTTCCATACCTTTTGCCTGTATAGCCCTTCCCTGACATTTTTTTTTTTCAGCAAAAGAAGGTATGGCCTCCTTCTTGACTTTATGTTTGTCACAATATATATTGTCACACACAGAAAGTTCACACACCAACCATGCAAGTGTGTGCATGTGTGTTTGTGTGTGTGTCTGTATGTGTGCGCTCGCACAGGTGTGTCTGAGTGCACGTGTGTATGTGTGGTTGATGTCTGGTGTCTTCCACTAACATTTGCCAACCTAGTTATTCAGGCAGCATTTCTCACTGATTCAGGAACTTGCAGATTGAGTATGACTGGCTGGCTTGGAAGTTCTGGGGATTTTCCTATTTCTACCCAACACAGTGCTGGGGCTATAGGTGGTCCCTGGCCTGGCTGGCTTTTGACACGGGTTTGAGCACCTCCCGATGCCTCCATGAGGTTTTGTGCTCATAACTTTCTCCCCAGTCAGAATGTCCCTGCAATCGCAAGTAGGTCTTATTTGCTGCTCTCTCTGATGTACAATAAAGTCTGATATCACACTTAGGAAATATTCATTGAAGTAATAGACACAATGATATACAATATATTGTATATGGCAAATGCTTCTGTTTTCTTTTTAGAGGTTCAGAAGGCAATGAAATAAACACAAAATCTAGTTATTGGTAGAGATGAAACATTAAAGATACATAGTCTTTCTGTAGACAGCCATTTTTATAATTTTAAAATTTTTTAGAAAGAGAATTGATTTTAACTCACTTTTCCTTACATAAGTATTTTCTGAAAGTTCACTGTTTGGCTGCTAAATTCTAAGTAGGTTTACAGTTTTGAATTTCACTCCATTTTTTGATAATCAGAGGTATTATCCAAGCAAGCTGTCATTTCTACCATCACTTACAGGGAAATCTATTCAATTGTCTCAGATGTATAAGCCTCAAATTTAGGGTCAATAAGATGCCATTCTGAGTCCATTAAGAAATAGCATGTATATTATAAACTTTTAAAATAGATTTGATTGCTGTAAATCTATTTTTTAAACATGTATCATCTTGTCAGTAGGCTTGAAACACTTCCATAAAGAAGTGTAGCGTCTCTTCAGGTAACTAAATGTGAGTCCTTCTACAGAAGGAAAGGGATCTTGGAGCTGTGTTCTCAGCTGTTGGGGTGTTTGGAAAGGGGCGGGGAAACACAGGAACAAAGACATTCCTGACTGGTGATTAGTGTTAGGAGAGCTACCTGGGAAACAGGCAAATAAATATTAGGCTGCACAGCCCAATGGGATGATCTTTACCCTAAACAAGGTATTAAGTGTTGTTTCCAACTCTCTGTTCCCTCCCTCTCTCCCTCCATTCTGCTCTCCTTCCCTCCCTTTTTCCCTCCTGCTCTCCTTCCCTTCTGTGTCCTCAAACAAACAAACAACAAACAAATTCCACAAACAAACTGTACTGGGAAGACATTGCAAAGGAGTAGCAAATGTATAATTCTGGGGCAGGCATTCTCAGCCAAGACTCTGTATGTCATAATACAAAGAAATCTCTTTAGGTCTCCGTGAATGGGACAACAATTGTATCAACCTCTCAGGGTTGGTGTGAAATTTAAAAAAGCCCATGGCACAATGTCAAACACTTAGTGAGTCCTTAGGGCAAGTTGGTAGTTATGAATAGACTGCATCTGACAACGCCTTCATCGCTTTAACTGATTCTGCCACAAATTGCACACTGCAACAATATTTGTTTTATTAAAATATCAGAGATGAAAGCCCTACTGAGCAACAACATCCCATTTATGAGCAAATCCTGGTAAAGACGGGGAAGCCAGCAGCCATGGAGCCCTTGTATCATTAAAGCAATTATTCCCTGCATTTTAAAGCTCCACGGTACCAGTTCAATTTACTAAATAATAAGAATTAAAGACAACCTCAATAGTAGCGCTCGCCTTATCCGTGGAAGAATGGCACTCAACACTGAAATTCTCTAGCTAAATTACCAAGTATAAGGCCTGAATTTAGGACGGGGCAATCCAGAAACAGTTGATTACTGTATCTAAGATTATAGGTGTTCTCGTGAACTGTTGAAACTGATGAAATAAATATGAAATACTGGATTATTACAGACATGATTATGAGGAAAACCTTACCTAGTCTGACAAGAAGTATTCTGCATCATGATAAAGAAAGATTGTTGAAAGCAATTTTGACTTGTGCCAATGCAAAGCAGTTTACAAGAGATCCATCTTCAGTAAGAAGTTTGAAAGAAGAGTCTCATCACAGAATTAGACTTGGTACTTAAGATGGAAATGTATATTTTGGGAGGCTGCAACCCTTCCCCATGCTTTATTTGGGTGACAAATAAAAAAAACAGAAATTTGTAGACCCACTAAGAAAGCCAGCCAAGAAGATGCTGGAACACAGTCAGGAAAAAGAGACCAGCATTGAGTTTAACTCTGTCACCTTTGAGCTATGGATTTTCTGTCAGTTGCTTAACTTCCCTAAGCCTACTGCTGTGAAGTGCCTCTTAAAGCCTCCGGTATCAGCTGGTGGTACTATTTAAAAATAATTAACATGATTGGATTATTGGGATTAATCCACCAAAGGACTCCGAGCTAGTTGGGCTGTTAGATGGTGAGACCTGGCTGAAGGATCTCTACAAATGGTAACTATGAAGTGTTTTCTTGTGTCTAGATATTTACTCTATCTTTGTTTCTCTCTGCCTGCCTTCCTCGCTCACTCCTTTCCAACTTACTACTTCTCCCCAAGCAGCCATGAGGTTCTGCCACGACCTTTCATGAGGATGCTTCTGACTTGCAACTGGCATAAAAACAATGATTAAACTTCTAATAGTTGAGCCCAAATACATTTTCCTTCCTTTAGGTTTTTCCTTGACTCAGATTCCTTCCACCTCTATCTCTCTCTTTTTTCTTTTAATGTTTTTTTTTTCTATTTTTTGGAGGGGGGATGGCTGGCTGTAGATTCCAAATCCTTCTACTTCATTCTCTGCAAAGAGTGTGGTACCACGGCTAACACTTTTTGTGTTTCCCGGGTACATTTTCATGGCGATGGAAACTTCCTCACTCTCCCAGCTTTCTGCTGTAAACTGAGGCTGGTGGTAACAATAGCCTCATAATGTAAGAAGCTCTTGGCTAAGTGGTTTCATGATCTAGCCCACTCAATCTGTATAACAATTCACCATAAGTGCTCCGTGAAGAGCAGGATTGCCCATCATTACATCTGTCCTGCGAATTACATACTGCAAATCTGGGTCACTTTACTTGCTTCTCAGTCTTCTTGTATCTTCAAAATACAAAATAAAGTTATCTAATTATTGTATCAATATTGTTATTGGGGGAAATTAATGATTTATATTTACTCCATCCATTAGACTAATGGTTAGCTTTCTATGATTTGGATCATCATCATCATCATCATCATCATCATCATCATCATCAACAACAACAACAACAACAACAAACCAGTGTAAAATCCAGACAAGTTCATGAAGGGATAACTTTTCTTCAGGTGTAAGACTAAAAACTAGCTTGAAAAACTGACAATAGGCTAGGTGCCTTTGAATGTTCTGTTCTTCTCTCCAGCTGTAGTGTTCTAGAGACCTTGTTTATGGATATGCCAAGAAGAGACCTCCAAAGTTTCTTCATAATACCACCTATGGCTTTCCCTGTGGGGATTTAGCAGATAGGAAAGAAAAGATAGAAGGCTGGGCAGCCCTTATGTAGGCCAAATCTTCTCAGTCATATAGGGCTTTGATTATGAGTTCCAGTGTCATTGCCCAATAAAGTAGTTATTATTTTTACTAGTACTATTATTATTACTTTATAAGTATTTACTTATTTTACTTCTATGGGTATTTTGCCTGAATGTACATATATGTGCACCATGTGTATGCTTGATACCATGGATCCTCTGGAACTGGAGTTACTGGCCACATAGATGCTGGGAATTGAACCTGGGCCTTCTAGAAAAACAGTCAGTGTTCTTAACTGTTGAGCTCCCTATACCCTTTTAGTGTCATTATTAAAAGCATGTAAATATAATAAATAAATATTAACACTAAAGAAACAAGGAAAACTTGGTAAGTGTACCTTTCCATTTTTTCCTTCATCCCTCCTTTCTTTTCTGTCTTTGCTCTAATGTATAGTAAACATCAAAGAGCAGAGGAAGACAAGACTTTTCTCAGACTTCAAAAGATCAGAATGTCAACTTTTCTACCAAAGCAGACCTTGGCCAGAATTTCAAGTGATTACATTTGTGATTTGGTGATTTGTCAGAAAAGGTGAGAAAACTAAGGAGTGACGCCTGTGAGCTCACTAATGAACACACATTGTACAGAGCAGCCTAGAAACAGCTGCACTGTCACCTGTCCTTCAGGTAGGAAATGGAGCAAGAGTTGGAATGCCTCTCTCATAGGACCACCAAGGGCCCAGCCAAAGGTCATTCATCTAACATTTGGCCGTGCTTAGCATATCTTATGGGATCTACCTCTCCAGTCACTATTGTTGGCAAGAAATATTAGCCTCATGGTATCAAGAAGGTAGTTACTTAGGCCTCTAGAATTTTTCATTTTTTGAGTTGTGGCACAAAGCATACACAACATAAAATCTAGCGTTTTAGTCATTTTTAAAAGATGCATACTTATATTGCTGTGCAACCATGATTTCCTCATATTTTGTGACTACCTGGGAACTGAAAGTTAATACGTCTTAGGAGTTGGCTGATGTGACACTGATTTCTCGAATGTATATTCCCCACCCCGAGAGTCCTAGGATTTGGAAGGCTCTCTTCATATGCTGACTGAGATGTTGGGAAGAATAACGAATTTAGGAGCATAAAATACATCATTCATGTATAAACATGCATCATTCCTTCCAAAAACATAGGCATTCACTGTGGAAGAGGCACCTGTAAGAAGTTTGGCAAAAAGCATATCTGGTATTTTTTACAACAGCCTTTTTTTCTTTATTTTTTATGAACGAGTGATAGCACACATCCAGTTAAGTTTGGCAACTTTCCATAAGTCACTTCTTCGTAAATAGTGGCGAGGGGGTTCAATAAGAGCTCCTGGGTACGACTTAACATACTTTGAGTAAACCTTGTGGCAGGGCATGTGACTATTTTATGGGGATACATTTTTGTCCTCAAAGCGTACCAAAACTTTGTTAATGTGGTTGAACTCTTCTGCAACCATGGGACAAACAGATATCTAATCTGTGAACCAGATATCTAAGGTAGAAGAGGAAATGACATTGTTTAGTCATAGACTAAGAGCACTATTGAATTATCACACCCGGGTACTCTTTGGTATTGGGGATGAGGATGCTTGTGGTGCTGATGATAAAGACAGCCATGATAGTGGTCGTAGGGTAATGACTATAATGCTGGTAACTATCCCATGTGGAAAATGTGTGCAAAGAAAGATCTACATTATGTATATTAATTCTTATAGAACATTTGCTGTGTATCTTCTTTGTGTTAAGTAACGGGAGCACAGTAGTACATAAGGCAGATACATGAGGTTCCTATCTTTTGAACTTAGAATACAACTGAAGGAGTAGTAAATATATGGAATAAATATCTGTACATCTTAATCCTCAAAACAGTGATCAGAAACTGGAATGATGGGAACAACAAGAGTACATATACATTTCTATTTTCTGAGCACCTACTATGGGTCAGGAGCTCTTCTAGATGTTCTGCCTATAAACAAAATTCTACCTCCAGGCTTCAGACACTCAATGAGCGCTAGTTTCCTCATTAAAAATGTGGACACAGTTAAAACTATTCTACTATAATCTGTTGTTCTAGGCTATGCTCTGACTTCTGTTTCCACTCAGACCACTTTTTACTCCCATCATATTGGTTTGAATCCCAGCAGGCACAACTATCAAAGGGTTTCAGAGCCTGGTTCCTAATACCTCTCAGATCTCTTTGTATAATACCTTCGTTCTTCTATCCAACTTAAAAGGTGGGAATTCTTATCCATACCCTTAACTGTGAACTGTCTCATGGGAGCTATATGTAGAAGTCACATCGTCTTATCTTTATGTAAAGAGGCTTAGGTAAGGCACCGCCTGCATAAGGACTGGGTTTTCCTAGGACACAGATCAACAGACACGATCTTAGGCATTCTTCCGCAGAATCAGGGGTAAATCACTTTAAATATTCTGTATGAAGTGATGGTAGATTCCTAGAGCAATGATGGCATTAAATTTTTTGTGGCTTAATTTAACTGGTATCTAATGGGGTTTCTCAGTTGGTTTTCATAAAAACCCTATAGAATATTTTTAGTTACAGATATAACTCATATGTCCCTAGAACAGTGGCTCTCACGCTGAATGTGATGTCACAAACTCTTTGGCAAACTTCTATGTCCAAAACATCTACATTACAATTTATAAGAGTAGCAAAATTACAGTTATTGAAGTAGAAATGGAAATAATTTCATGGTTGGATATCACCACAACAGGAGGAACTATATTAAGAGGTTGTAGCATTAGGAAGAGATAGAGGAAAGTAACATGAACCATTAATGTCTCTCAGTAGCTGGGCAGTGGTGGTGCACACCTTTAATCCCAGCACTTGGGAGGCAGAGGCAAGAGGATTTCTGAGTTTGAGGCCATCCTGGTCTACAGAGTGAGTTCCAGGACAGCCAGGACTACACAGAGAAACCCTGTCTTCAAAAAACCAAAATAAATAAATAAATAGATAAATAAATAATAAATAAAAATAAAAAAATTAAAAAAAAACCAAAACCCTGTTTCTCACTAACAGTTCTGTGAGTGATGTGGCAAGGGAATCTTTGGCTTAGGTCAAGTTTTCAAATGAATGTACCCCGTTTGACATATTGAATTTAATTTCCAAAGAGACTTAAAGGCAGAAGCCACTCTTTGATTTGTGACTCTCAGAAACCAGGTGACATTAACAGGGTCTTAGGTGGCCACACTTTGTTGTAATTTGTTACAAAGCCAAGGCTAAATTATGAAGATTTTGAGCACATAGAACTTCACTTTTGGAATTGCATAGCGATTTGTATTCTGGTTTTGCAGTCATTTGCTTTCTAGCCTTCGGCAACTCATTCCACCTCTCTAAGCCTCGATTTCCTCATATTTAGGATAAAGATAACAATAGCTCATATACTAGAGGTACCCACCCCATGCCAGTAAGTGACATAGTGCTTGTTAATCACAATGGTTGGCACACAGTATGCAGGCAGTAAATAGAAGCAATAATTATTATTGTTTTTATAATCTTTTGAGCTCATCTGACCAGCATGTGAAATACCCATTCTTCTTAAAGTACTGACTACAGCTTACTGAGATGGATTATGCAAAAGGAGTGAATCTTTATTCGAGGAAGACATGTTCAGTCAGAGAATGCAGACTTTTGCCTGTGGTGTTAAAGAACATGCCAAGGTTAAAAAGCTCTAACTAATACTTGATTATTTTTTCCCTTCCTGCCCACAAAATGCCTATGAACAGTTTTTTGTAATGTAATTAAGATTATTTTAAAGAATGAGTCTTCGATCACCCCATCATGAAACTACACTTTCTTTCGCCAGTGGGAACTCAGAGCATGGCCTCCACTACAAATACCAACCTGACCCCAGCTCATTAGTGCCATTTCTGGGATGGCGTTCATTGATTTTAGGAGCTAGAGTTCAATATTTCTCTAACATCTATCTTTGTACAGTTTGCACTAAGGTCATCATGCCACAGTCATGTACTGGGAGGATATTTTCTGATATTAGAGTGATTGAAATTTTTGTTCCCCTTCTCATTATTCATGCCCAACTTTCTGGTCTCAGCCAGATGGTTCACCTTCATTTCTGAAATCCGAGGGCAAGTTCAGAGGATAATTTACCTTGGTAGCCAAAAACTGTCTGTACTCAGCACATTTAGGGTGAAGCCTTGGATAGAAACCTGGCTCTCAAAACAGTGTTCAAAGAGATGAGCGGCCCCTTCCTGTACTAATACCTCTGCCTCCTGTAAGATGGGTTTCAGGAGGAAATGTTGGATTCTGGTCTTTAAAAATTGATGAATACTGTCTTAGGGATGGGGCTCACTGAGATGGAAGTCAGGTGCTTATTTCTTGGAGGAGGTGAAACCAAGTTCCCAGCTCCCACTGTCAGAGATACAAGAGAGTGGATGATGGGATAACAGAAGATGTATTTATTTTTATGAAGTTGTAATCACATTGATATGTTAAGTCACTGTGACAACTGTCCTTTCGGGTGTTGTATTAGTCAATATCACACTACTATAGCAATAAAAAACCCAAGATAATGGGTAAAGTGTTTGCTGCATAAGCATGGGGACCTGAGTTTAGATTCCCAGAACTCAGGTAAAAGCCAGGTATGGTGGCATAGGTGTGTAGTCTCAAAAGTAAGGGGGTGAAGAAGGAGGATTCTAGGGACTTGATCATTAGCCAGTTTAATTGAAACAGTGAGCTGTAGGTTCAGTGAGCTGTAGGTTCGGTTATTTAGAAATAATGTAGAAAGTGATAGTGGAAGATATTCAGTATCCATTTGTGCATGCACAGCATGTGTACACTTGTACACACACACACACACACACATACCAGACACAAATGTAGTTGAGAGAGAGACAGACAGAAAGAGAGAGAGAGAGAGAGAGAGAGAGAGAGAGAGAGAGAGAGAGAGAGAGAGAGAGAGAGAGAGAGAGAGAGAGAGAGAGAGAGAGAGAGAGAGAGAGAGAGACTTTGTCTTGGAGTTATGAAAATTCTAGTTCAAGACAATGACTTTTCCCTGAATATTTTTTGGGAAATTATCTTGATTCTTGCTAAGTTTCATGGGAATGATATTGAACTTGAAGCTGTTAGACTAGACTCTTCGTTCTGGTTTGGCTACTGATGTGCTGTGTGAATTTGGGCAGGTCAATATTTCTTTCTGAATTGATATGTTTTTTTCTTTGTTGTTATTGTTTCTCCAATGAGATGAGTCACATGTACAGCACCTACTTGTCATAGTAATCAAATGAGATGTTGGTAAAAAAATACTCTGAAAATAATAATTTGAACACACATAAACATTTCATTTTAACATCAAAACTGAACAATAAATAAGCTAGCCTGACATGCGAACTGAACCAATGACAAAAGATAACATGCCACAAGTGTATGCCGTGTAAAAGAAAAACTGTATACGCATTTTATTATTTTTTTTTTACAAAAGACACTCAAGAGAGTTGAAACAAAGACAACAAAATGTCAGAATACAGGCAAATCTAAAGACCTTAAAGTAGGTATTGTTTGCAAATCTACAAGTAAGACAGTGAACAAACAAACAAAACAAGTATGGTACTCTCCTCTCCCTCTCTGACAAATTGGAGGTCTAAGAGGGTCTAGCCTTAGAATGGGGGACTCTAACTAGCAAGAGAGCACATTAGGTGATGTTCAAACCCCCTGATTATCAGAAAATGCAAATTAAACCACTTTACCTGTATCAGATTGGGCAAAATAAGAAACTAGGATAATGCTCTATGTGGGGAGTAGACCTGGTTCACACCATGGGCTTCAGTCTGTCAATATATTGTGAGGTTAGGCAGAAAGACCCAATAATCCCCAGCCTTAATCTAGAGCAGATACATTCTTCCCAGTTCTTTGATGCACTCCAAGGATATGTCAGTATGGAGGTAGCCAACAAAACTGTAAACCTTGATGATAAAATGGCCTGAATGCGAGACTTAGAGGAAGGCTCTTTTTTTTTTTTTTTTTTTTTTTTTTTTTTTTTTTTTTTTTTTTTTGATTCCAAAGAGCAGCATGGTGGAAAAAAGGTAGGGAGGGAGTGGAGAGAAGACAATTGAAACAAGGCCTGTAAAACTGAAGGGCTACCCTGATGAAGGCACTGTGTAAAGTTTTAGTTATAAACATGAATGCTCCATTAATCTGAAGTATGTTAGGTTCATAAACAGCTTTTCTTGATCCCACAAATGTTCAACGTTTGTTCATTGCAACAGGATATGAAGCTGACTTCGGTATCAACAAGCATGGAAGCACATGCCCATAGTTAGAGCAACTTTGACAATACTGAATACCATTCACAGTCACAGTGTACCTCATTTTCACATCCATCCTTTCTTGCTTCCAAAAGTGGCCACAGAAGGTAAATTGTTTATTTTTTTTCTTTCTTCACCAGCAAACAAAATCATGCCATGCCAGGGCAGGAGGTAATTACTGTTTGGGAGAACCTAGAAAAGATGTCAAAAATGGCTAAAAAGCCTTGAGCTCTTGCAAGTCAGACTTTGTGCAGCCAAACAGAATTCAGAAAAGCTTCTGTAATGCCGAGTTGATTGGCAGTCTGGATCCCATGAAAACTGGAATTAAGTAACTAACAACACTGAGCATATTAATAATGCACCTGGAGTCATTCAGAGGAAGGTGTGACACTTACTCTGTCTTATAGTGGTCCAGCCGTGTCAGACAGCTCATCTCATTTGCCTTTTACTATAGTCTTAGGCAGTGGTATTATTATCCCCATCTTACACAGGAGCATATGAGCTCTGACTAAATCTCTTGCTCAATGTTGCCCACACTTTAGAATCAGTAATACCAGAATTTGACCCAGACCTCTCTGCAGAGTCTAGTTTCTTTGTACTTGCTCTCCTTTCTTTTGTAGGAACAATCAAAAGATATATAGGAGCTGCCTTGGGGGACTATTTAATAAAAAAGGGCTGACTGGCAAACCAATCTCTTTTGATGTTTCTATCATTTCTGGTGATATATTCTTGCATTTATCACAGAATCTTCCAGTTTTAAGGGAAGCCTTGGAGCCAGCCTCTTTAAACAGGCAGATCTTTCTGCGATTGGGGTGAGAAAAGGTAGTGGGGTTTACAGTGAATTTTGATTGTGAAAAGGTAATCTATTTCAAGGGAAGCAGGAACCTGATACTCATAAGTGGAGGGAAGAGAAGTAATAGTTTCAGGATGGAATCTTTGAGCTGAAGCAGAGAGGTGAACAAGGCTATAGATAATGCTTTTCAGGTCCAGGTAAGCTCAGTTTCTCTTAGCCAAGGCTATGTATACTGATTAGCTCCTAAGCCGGTATCAAGTCCTCTGTTATATGTTGGGAATCCACAGATCACAGTAGAGAACACATGATCATTTGGAGCCAGGTCTCACAGGAGAGTATAGAAGATATTGTTGGTAGGCTCCAAGGCAACCCGTGTTTGTTCCCCATCCTATAAGAATCTATACTTTCAACCAAGCACTCTCAGTCAGTTGTCACACTGTCATCTTCTGCACCAGTGAAAGGAAGCTTGTTGAATTTATCAAACAGTATCAGGAAGAAGCATCTTTTTTTTTTCTATAAGACCTCAGTATAAGAAAGCTTAAGTTATTAACTGTGGCAGTCATTAAATAACAAGAGGAGATTGATTTGAGCTGGCATAGAATACAGGATCAAAAGAAACAGAAAAATTAAGATCCAATAACTTATTTACCTTTGAATCAAACTACACTTAAAGTCAGCATATAGTTTTTCTATTTATGCACACAACACATTACCACTTGATATGGATTTTCTGTGACATTCAGTTACAATAATTTCAAAAAACACAGAAACAGATTATTCTCATATTATATGGTACCTTAGTCTGGTGTTATTAAAAAAAAAAAAGATCCTGGCAAAAGCAAGTTAAGGAGGAAAGGATTTATTCTAGCTTATAAATCCAGGTGGATACAGTCATCACGGTTGGAAAATACAGAAGCAGAGCTTGAGGCAGTTAAGCAAGGAGAGAGAACAGACAGTGGACTGAGTTTATATGAACTAGGCCTGCCTCTAGTGACACATTTTCTCCAGCAAGGCTCCATCTCTTCAAAGTTCCATAACCTTCTCAAACAGTTCCACCAGCTGGGGAACCAAGTTTTTTCCCTATTAATACATTTATTCATTCACTTTAGACCATGTACACAGTCCCCTGTTCCTAGTCCCCCTTCATACAGCCTCTCCCTTAATGCCTCTTACTCTTCTGCTCTGAGAAGAGAGAGGTCTCCTGGGTAACAACCCATCCTGGTACATCAAGTCACCGCAGGACTAGGCACATCCTAGTTAGGGGTCTAGGATCTACAATTAGTCAACAGCCACCACTCCAGTTGCTGGGGGACTCACATGAAGAACAAGCTATACATCTGCTGTATATGTACATGGGTCTAGGTCTATGTATGTCCTCCAGTGATTTAGTTTCAGGAGCCCCCAGGGGTCCATCTTAGTTGACTCTGTTGCTCTTCCTGTGGATTCTCTATTGGGGGACCAAGTTTTGATCACAAAACCCTATGGGAGGCATTTCACATTCAAACTACAACACATGTTAAATGCTATAGTATAAATAGGAATGAACTGAGGGGAGAGTTTAGCAGAGAGAGTCACACCCACCAACTCTGAGATAGAGAGAAGAATTTCTAAGGCTTTGACAATGAAAGCAGAGCTCGAAGAGAATTAGAACTAGGTAGGGAAAGAATCTTTGGTGGAGTGAGAGGTACGGGAACAGGAATTGTATGAGATTATGGGGGACATGGAAGGGCTTAATCTTACTAGACTGTAAAGTACCGTGCTTGGCTGGCTCACACCATGGCTGGAGAAGAGCTTGAGTTGTCTCTCAGAAGCTGAAACGTGACAAGGATACAGCTAGGTCAGTGCTGTATCTAGGATTACCTATGGCAATACATGGAAGATAAAATTCAAGGAGGCGAGGGTGAAGGAAGGAAGCATAGTCAGAAGGGGAATTCATTCATTCATTCATTCATTCATTCATTCATTCATTCATTCTTTCACTGTACCAAATGGTGCTATGTTCTCACGTAGTGATCAACAAGGAAAGCAGATACTGTCTGTCCCCACGACAAAGAGAGTGCTGACTGCAACTAATAGGAGTATGAAACAGTGGTTCCGAAGGAGTTACTGATGATTGCGACTATTGTAGAAGCTCATGAAAGAATTTTGACCTTGAATGTCCCTTACTGCCCCATGTACTTTAGAAAGGTCTGGCTATGATGGCGCTGGTAGGTAGTGGAGACTTTAGGTGTGGGGAGAGCTAGATACCCGTTGGGGATGGATATTAAGGTGGGCCCTCCCTTCTTTCTATCTTTGTTTCTTGGTTGCCACAGAGTGAACAGCTTTGCTCCACCATACCTGTCATGATATACTTCTTTGTCACAAGCCTAAAGATAAAGGGCCAAAGTGACCTTGCTGTGGGACCTCTGAAACTGGGAGCAACTCCTTCCTTCCTTCCTTCCTTCCTTCCTTCCTTCCTTCCTTCCTTCCTTCCTTCCTTTCTTTCTTTCTTTCTTTCTTTCTTTCTTTCTTTCTTTCTTTTTTGTTTTTGTTTTTTGGTTTTTTTTTTTTGAGACAGGGTTTCTCTGTGTAGCCCTGGCTGTCCTGGACCTCACTCTACAGACCAGGCTGGCCTCAAACTCAGAAATCCTCCTGCCTCTGCCTCCCAAGTGCCGGGATTAAAGGTGTGCAGCACCACCTGGCTTAACTTCCTTTCTTATAAACTGGCCACTGTAGGTATTTTGTCATAGTGATAGAAAGCAGACTAACATAGATAGTGAAAAATAACTGAACAGTATTTCTGGGAATGGATCAGTAGCAACATTTCTCCAGAAGTAGGGAAGAAAATATAGTGGAAGAGGAACTATACTTTATTCAATATAAAGTCTAATTCCAAATGTTTTATCTTTTTCCAACAACAGACACTTCAGGCTCAGCATCCTTTACAGGAAATCCTTGGTAGCAGAAGCATATTGGATTTTAATAATTGTTAAGATTTTTAGAGTATTTGTATATACATAGTAAAATATCCTGAGAATGAGACTCAACTCTAAACATGGACAATTTATGCTTTGTATGTATCTTACCCATATAGTATCATACCTACAGCTCGAAGACAATTTTATTTTATACAATATTTTGATGGTGCTGTATTTTGATTGTAACTCATCAACTGATGACAGATGTGGAGTTTTCTACCATGTCACTTTGGGACTTAAAAGTGTTTGGATTTTGGCTTATGATATTTTGGTCGGGAGAACAGGAGTTCAACCTGAGTATTACTTTTGTTTATAATATAGGGCTTATGTGGTATTCTTTTCATTGAACTTTTTAAAAATTTCTTCATAGTATTACATTATATATGGAATCATGTTCTTAGTACTTGGCAACTCTCACATGAATGCTGTCTCTCAACATGGGGGACAAAATGGACAAACTGGTGGCTAACATGATCGTTTGATGCTGGCTATTTTGAGGGTGCTATTATTAATGTTCAGATTTCTGAGATTGATTACTGATGCCTACCATGGGCACTGCAGGACTGGATGCAATTATGGTGGCCTGTTTGCTTACCTGGCCTGTTCCACTGCTCATTTTGGTCATCAGCTGAAGAAATGACTAGCAAGCAGATGACTTCACCTTAGAAAACATGCTCTTCAGAAATGTTAGAGGACAAAACTGAAGCTAATTGAAGTATGTTCAGTCTTAACTGACAAAAAACAAAACAAAAACCCTCCAGAAAGTGTCCCTATTAGAACATTCTTTTAACTTGTTAACATATACTTCTGCTCAAAATACCCTATTCTCTAAATCAGATCCAGTTTAAGATTAATATGGTGATGAGCACCTCTTTATTCCTGAGATCTGTTCACTCTCAAGGACCATCAGCTGAACTGAACTGCTCCTATTGTCAAAATACTACTGCAGCTAACAATTATTTCATTTTATGAAATGAAATACACACACACACACACACACACACACATTTCCACAAGCCATTTCACATACCTTATACAATAATATTTTAGAAAGCAAGAAAGGTAATTTTAAGGACAGATGGCTTTTCTCTAATAAAAGAGAAATGATAATCCCAGGTTGCTCAGTACTGTTTACAAGAAAGCAGGCCTTCTTTGCTTTGCTCTAAGAAGCAGAATGATTTTAGATGCACTGTAAACTTTAGGATTATTTTTTAGCAATCTCATGAACTTCTGATAGAGGCATGGTGATGTTCCCTGAATAGGTGTTCAGCACGATCCAGTGAACAAGCGGCATCATGACTATTTGGGTAACTATGAACGAGAGTGGTTTCTGAGCGAATGAAGGCTAGTTCATGGAACCTGAAGGCAAGTAGGTCTCTCCTGAGGTCTCTACCTCGACTGAGTGTCTGATGTCATTTAGGTCATAGGGATCACAGGTCTAACTAGGAATTTCTTTTAATTTGGAAGTTGCACGATCTATGTGAGAAGACAAAGCAGGGCAAAGGAAGACAGCATATGATTTAATTCTTTCATCCTGGGTATATGCAGAAGGCATCTGGAACAGGACAGTATTGATGGTGTTGACATGTCTTGTGTTTTAATCCTGGTTTAATGAATACCAGATCCCTATCTTAGGTAAATCAACTAAAATCTCTGAACCTTATTTACCTAACATTTATAATGAAAGTTAAGAGGGCTCTATAACAGCAGAATAGGATATTTTATAGAAAATATCACAATATTGAGCACGCAGCGTGAACACACAAGAAGTGGGATTAAGTAAAATGTGATCAGTGTGGTGAAGATAGCCAGCTGACCCAAAATCTGCAGAATCAAATGCTGGGCAAGCCCAAAGCAGAGAAAAAGTTAGGGGGAGCCGGGTAGACATCTGTCTCAGTCAATAAAGTGCTTGGCATACAAGGGGAAAGACCTGAGTTTTGATGCCTAGAACCCACATAAAATCATGGTATAGTGTCATATACTTCTTGTACTTCATGTACTTCTTGTGCCAGGGAGGAAGAACTGGAAGGGTCTTTGGAGATCATTAGCCATGGTCTTGTTAAATCTGTGGGCTTCAGGTTCAGTGGGATACCCTGTTTCAAACAATAAGATGGAGACCTCAGGTCTCCACATACATGCACATAAATACACACACACACACACACACACACACACACATGTTTATATATATATATATGTAAAAGACACAGAGAGACACAAAGTGTAATATGTTACCCCTAAGCTCTGAACACAGTGAAGGCACTTTGCTGAGTCTGAGGTAGTCAAAGATACAGTGTGTTTTATGGTCCTATGTGATTTAAGAAACGAGTCTCTGTGCCTGGAGAATTTTAAGTCATTCTCCCTCCATTGTCCTCACCCTATTATTGTGATGGCCATTGAAAATGCAAAAAAGGACAAAAAGAAAGAAGATGAAGCCAAAGATGAAAAGATGACAACGAAGAAGATGATGAAGAAAAGGAGAATGTGAGAGGCCCTTGCCTAAGGCTGGAGGGCTTAACTGCAAAGCAACACAATCAATTATGGCAGCTGAAGTCCCAGATATATGCAGAAGGGCAGATGGGGTAGACACAGGATCGGGGATGGTGGGTTAGAAGCATAAAAACAGAAAAGGCTTTGTGGTGAAAACGAATTCAGATTCTTCCTAAAAGCCCTTGGGTTTGGTCTTAGAAGTTATACCTTCTTCAGGTGCCTCATCGCAGTTGTGGTTAAAAAGTTGGGAAGCCAAGCTTTGGACCACATGTGAAATAGACTAACAGACTAAGTAGCCTCAAATGACAGAGCAGGGTTCCCACTGCTACAACTAGGGCATTGAAGATAGCCCTGCTTTGGTTATAAATAAGATGATTATCTGGCTTGAAATGAGGTGGCCGAAGGTAATCTAACACCTGGAAGTTTCTTGTCTGCCTCTTGCTTACTCGACCTTTCCATCCCTCCTTTGCTGTGTGCACTGAAAAGCCTCTGCGCTTTTTTTTTTTTTTTTTTTTTTTTTTTTGTTGCTTGTGCTTTAGAAGTTCTATCCACAACTACTTTCTCGGAATGGAAAATTTAATCTTCAAAACTGTTCTGCACCACTGGCCCCAGAATTAAAAGCAAGCACCTTCAATGGGGAAATTAAATTTATTTGATATACCTGTACATGTATAAAATTGGATCCAGTACTCATTTCGTTTGCAGGCTCCTGCAAAAATGCTTTTAGCTATATTCTGTACCTAATACCTAATTCACAGCTGAAAGGGGCCCAACCTCAAAGACCTTGTCACGTTCTGATCCCATGCAAGGTGATCATTAGCTGGTGAACGGGCATCATTTTCTGCAAGACTCTCCCCACGTGTTCAGCATCATGTGCAGCTAAGGATTCATCCTTGGGGAACAAAATATTCAGCTGACTGAATTTTCATTATAAAGAAAGCAAAAAAAAGAAGCGATACTCAGGGGGGAAATGATACTTCAATTATAAATATCTATATTTTATTTTGCATTTTCCTCTCTGAAGTTTCCTAGTTGGGCTCTGGCAGAGTGTCACAGAGGGCAGACCCTAAGGATGTGTTTGTAGGTAACTTGGTTTTTAAGAGGAGGCTAGATGAAATGCGACTTGTCAAGTTAGACTCCAGAGAACCAAATAACCCTATTAAAAATGGGGTACAGAGCTAAACAAAGAATTCTCAACTGACGAATACCGAATGGCTGAGAAGCACCTAAAGAAATGTTCAACATCCTTAGTCATCAGGGAAATGCAAATCAAAACAACCCTGAAATTCCACCTCACACCAGTCAGATTGGCTAGGATAAAAGACTCAGGTGACAGCAGATGCTGGTGAAGTTGTGGAGAAAGAGGAACACTCCATTGCTGGTGGGATTGCAAGCTGGTACAACCACTCTGAAAATTAGTTTGGCGGTTCCTCCGGAAATTGGACATAGTTCTACCAGAGGACCCAGCCATACCACTACTGCGCATATACCCAGAAGATGCTCCAACATGTAATAAGGACACATGCTCCACTATGTTCATAGCCACCTTATTTATAATAGCCAGAAACTGGAAACAACCCAGATGTCCCTCAGCAGAGGAATGGATACAGAAATTGTGGTACATCTACACAATGGAGTACTACTCAGCTATTAAAAACAATGAATTTATGAAATTCTTAGGGAAATGGATGGATCTGGAGAATATCATCCTGAGTGAGGTAATCCAATCACAAAAGAACACAAACGGTACGCACTCTCTGGTAAGTGGTTATTAGCTCAGAAGTTCGGAATACAGGAAGAACAACCCACAAACCACAAGAAACGCAAGAAGAAGGAAGACCAAAATGTGGACATTTCATTCCTTCTTAAAAGGGGGAACCAAATACCCACAGAAGGAGTTGCAGAGACTAACTATGGCACTGAGACTGAAGGAAAGACAATCCAGCCTGATATAGCTGTCTCCTGAGAGGCTCTGACAGTACCTGACTAACACAGATGTAGAGGCTCACAGCCATCCATTGAACTGAGTACAGGGTCCCCAATGAAGGAGTTAGAGAAAGGATCAAAGGAGCTGAAGGGTTTGCAGCCCCTTAGGACGAACAACAATATGAACTGACTAGTACCCTCAGAGTTCCCAGGGATTCAACCACCAACCAAAGAGTACACATGGTGGGACTGATTGCTCTGGCAGCATGTGTATAGTAAAGGATTGCAAAGTCGGTCATCAATATGAGGAGAGGCCCTTGGCCCTGTGAAGGTTCTGTGCCCCAGTGTAGGGGAATGCCAGGGCCAATAAGCAGGAGAGGTTGGAGTGGCAAGCAGGGGGAGGGAGGAGGCAACAGGGGTTTGTTCTTGTTGTTTTTTGTTTTGTTTTTGGAGGGAAAACTGTGAAAGGAGAAATCATATGACACATAAATAAAGAAAATATCTAATTAAAAAAAAAAAAGAAATGTGACTTGTCCTTCCAGAATCCTTCCTGTGTTTTGTAACTTCTGCTCAGTCAGAATACCTAGATTCCCAGTAAGAAGACTGAAGGAAGTGGAAAGAGAACGAGAAGCCGGTCAGTGTGATGCTCTGGAGAGGTGGCTTTTGATGGTTTGTGGAGGGCTGGGATGGGGACCAGGATGTTCATGTGCAGAAGGGTATGCCTAATTGTTGGCTTACAGGTGATGTAGTTAGACTTCTTCCAGGGCACTAGTAATAGTTTACATCATCACCTGTGTCATTCACGAGCCACCAGGTCCAGGTGATACTGGGTAGCATATAAAATGGACAACTTGCTACCCCAGCTTTCTCTCTTTCTCTCTGTTTTCCCATGTGTCCCCAGCAGGCCTCTTTTCTGTCTTCTTTCTGTCTCCCTCCTTATCTGCCCTCATGTCTGTACTTCTGGCTATCTGCCTCTACCCCTTTTCCAAGTCCCACCTCACCACAAATAAACCTTTACACCAGGGCTGTCATGTGGCATGATTTCTCAGGCAGACACCTTGGCATGGGCCTACCAGGGGTCCCCTCATCCCCGCCTTCAGCTGAATTATGTCATAACATTAATGATCTGGTCTGATTCTGTTTTGTTACAAACAAGGCCTTGAACCTTGGCCTAGAAAGGGTGACTGTGTTGGCCCAGGCCCAACAGCTGGTTAGCAGCAGTGTTGGGAAGAGCATGGCTCATCTTATGTCTTCTGCCTAACAGTGCCTTTCTACCTCGGCAGTCATTTTTGTAAGGAGTTAGGCACCTTCTTCTAGATTCCTGCTTTTTCTTTTTTTCTTCCTCTTTTCTCACTTTTCTGTTTTTCCTATGTTCCTGTCTATCTTTCTCTTTGTCTCACCTGCCCCACCACATCCTCTTCCCAATGATTGGTTGGCTGCCTCTGTTCAGTGGGTATGCTAGGCAGTGGGAGCTCCCTGGTGGTTAAGAAGTCTGGCTCTCTTTTTGTGAATTCTTAGAATCAGGCCTGTGGCTGATAGGGTATGTTTCTTCTTTTATCCTGCCTGCAACACTGGCTGCTGCAGAAATTCCTGCCATGTGGAGTGATGAGGAGAGGGGTCAGGTACTACCAAGGAGTGAGAGGGATCCTATGCAGAGAACGTGGTGGGGATGGGAAGTCCCAGACTGCAGTACTTGGAAGATTTAGCAGCCCATGGGGTATACCACTGCTTAGCTGAGATAGGGACATCGTGTGTAAATTTCCTTGTGCATAATTTCAAGATTATACGTATTCCACCGTACCTAAGCTTAGTGTTTGGAAGAAGTAAGCTCTGGGCATGGTTGGTGTTTAAGTGAAAAGCCTTATGGAAAAATGGTGTCCGTCCTCTCTATCCCTTCTCAGAAGTACATTCTAAGGTGGAGCACATTTCCACATTGTGAGTTACGCAACACAGTCATCCCAATGCCAACATGAGGATGAAGTCCATACAAATTTATTACTGTTCCTGTGAACAAATAATAAGTTACCTGTGCTAGTATTTCTCAAACCATAATGCTAAGTGATGTTATGGTTACTTTTGACTAAAATATCTTATGCTGTTTGGTTTTATGAGCACATTCTATAAGTTCTTCTCCTCTTTTTAAATATCAGGACCTAGCAAGTTCCTTTGTAAATGGTTTTCGAGATAGGGTTTCTCTGTGTAACCCTGGCTGTCCTGGAATTCACTTTGTTAGACCAGGCTGGCCTAGAACTTAGAAATCTGCTTGCCTCTGCCTCCCAAGTGCTGGGATTAAAGGCATGTTCCACCACTGCCTGGCTCCCCTATGTCTTTTGTGTCAGTGATGGCAGTGGCAGATATTTTAGGAAACTTGGGGTACTAGCGTTGCTACTACTTAAATGAGGATTTGTAACAGAGTACATTTTCTCCAATATTTAGTGCATCTTCAATTACTTCAGTTACTATATAAAGTAACCATAATCAAGGTTAGGGGAAGGAAGATAATATGATGGGTGGATAAAATATACAAAGACAACAAGGGGTGATTTATGTGAAATCAAAGTGCATTTAATCTTTTTGTTTCTTACAATGCTGGGGATGGATCTCCTGATAGAAACATGCTAGGAAATTGCTCTTCCACTGAGCTTTAACCTTAGCCTCAAATCTACTTATTCTTAACTGTAAAATATTATCTAATGCTTGTTATGCACCAAGAAGAAAATGTCCAGTGTTGGAAACCAAACATTTGTGTTTGTCATTCCTAAGTACCCCCTTCTGTTCAAAGGTCCTCATGTCTCAATCTTTTTGAATGACTTTATTGTATTCATGAAAATGTCTCCAATACTTTAGACATTGGTATTATTTAAATGAGGGTGGCCACATTCCCTGTAACAGAAATGATACTTAAACCACAGTTTCCTGCAAGTAAAACAGATTGCATCTGTGCAGAAATTGGCCGCATCTGTTGTGGACAGGAGATGAAAGATGTCAAAAAGGGTGAAGGGAATAAGAGCCATTAACCACTTACTTTAGAATAAAACTTAAGTTTTGAAAGATTGTTCTAGAGTCAGTTCCCTATATGTCAAGCACTAGGCTGTGGTGAGCATTTCTACTCTGGGGTCTTTTGGGCCAGGGATGACAAGAGGGTGAAGAACAGTTACAGAAATGGCACTGATGTAACACTTTATCTTCCCAATAGTCTCTATCCCTGTCACATCCTCCCGGCTAGAAACAAGAAGGTTCCAGAGATTAGGATTCATGCCACATGGAAGGATACAGTGAGGTATGTTAGAAGCGATCTTAAGTAATGCCTCTCATGCTATCATCCATCTTCCAGCACCAAGCTCTTTGGAGACAGTAATTAATAAGCTGTATTAAAACTAAATTGTTCTCATTCCTCAGTTTTGAAGCCTTGCTTCCCCTCCCCCATTTCTTCTTATGAATGTTAGTCACAAGAGTTCCCATGTTCAATGTCATTCAAACATGCCAGTGTCTCCTGCATGCCTGTGCTCTTCTCAAAGTTTCCACTATAGAGTTTGGAATTTCTCTACCTAGTCTTCTTGGCTCACAATGTTGCATTCTCTGGACCTTCTCATGCTCAGAGGGTGGCTCTGGTTCCTCTTCCACCACGATGTTGGAATATCAGGAGGTTCTGTTGTCTGTATCCTTCTCTGTCATGTAGACCTCCTACTGTAGAGTCTTATGCTACCCCAAAGCCATCTCAGTTCCCATGATGTGGCTTTACATGTTGATGATATGTCTTTGTAGTCCAGATATCTGTACAAACTGTAAATTCAGAAGCTTACAGAATCACTTTCAAATGTGTTGCACAAAGGTGGACCAGGTGACAAAAATCACAGTAGACAGTAGAATGCAGAGACATTCAGGGAGATCAGGTACTATACTTCTATAAGGAGCCAGGTATGTGCCTATCTTTTTGTCTTATAATTTTAAAAATTATATGTTTTATGGGGTGGGGAGACTAAAATACTTAGGATGCCTGAAGGTCTGAATTCAATCTCTAGCACTTATCCCACCCATCAAAATAAAAACACCCTATTATTACTGGCAAAAATACAGATGATTAGAAGAATAAAGATTAATATTAAAAATTACCCTTAACTGTATGATCTTGAGATAGCTACTCCTCCTGCCAGAATGTTAAGATCAACTCTAACAATTTTCTAGAAATGATGATTATAAAATGGATAAATTACAAATATCCACTTATATGTACCTATAACCTATCATATACTTTAAATATGTTTATTCTTTATAATACTTGTGGTCACCTTGTAAGTTATAAGTGTGTTATGTTTCAAGAGCTTTTCCCATTGTACTGGGAGAACACAGCTGCTCACTGAGACACTGCTGTTGGTGGATTTAGTTTCCCAGCCTAGTCCTGAAAAGTTATCTTAACTTACAAAATATAAGAACACTCTCTAGGATTAAATGGACAAAACAGACCTGGAAAGCCCATTTTCCAAATTTAGCTCTGCCAGTCCCATACAAAGCCCCAGAATAGGGCAACTCTCGCTGTTAGGAATCAGAGGGATCAAAGTGCCATTTCTCAGACTTAAACGTACAGATTCAGGTTCGGGAAGCAACCTAAGTTCAGAATAAAAAAGCTGAGCACATTAGTGCGGATCTATAACTCCTTGAGCTAGGGTAGGGCAGAGATGTGTACATCCCTGCAGCTCCCTGGCTAGGCAGTAACTGAATTAGTGAGCTTCAGTTTCAGTGGGACACCTCAACTCAAAAATAAGGCAGGGAATGACTGAGAAGGACACTGTCTTTCACATACATTAGCACAAGCATGCACATACATGAACATACGTAAGAATACATGCGTACACACTGACTTACAATGTAAAGACTCATAAGAATTTTTTCAAGTCATGTTTATGTAAATTACTGGACCCAGCAGTATTCAATTATTACAAAGTAAGCAACATAAGTAGTTTAATAAATATTCTTTTTAACTATAGAGTCCTTTGTTTAACCTGTCTTTTAGGATACCTTGAATTTCAGAAGATTGTAAGTATTTGACCCAATTAGGAGAGTTCATTCTCGATTCTTTGCTAACCTGCTTCATTTATCACTCCTTACTAGGCTATGAATGTTGAACTCTACCGGAGCATACACAATCTCTGAGTTCTCTACCACATGCTCAGACTACTAAACCAAGGCCTAGAGCAGTGCCCTAGATCCCACATAATCATCCAAAGAGAAGGTGGTTAGAACCAATGATAATTGCTTTTTGTTATGGACACAGACAAAATAGGGCCAAATACCCAGCATGCTTCAAAGTCAATGCATATAACTCATGTTGTATTGGGAGTGAAGATGATAGAGCAGGGGAGGAATATCTCCCCTCCCCTCAGAAATCTGTCATTTCATCAGACACCTTCTGCTGGAAAGGTGGTTAAAAGCTACCACAGTAAAAAGAACCATTAACCCAGCCCAATTAACTGATGACCAAACTAAAATGTCAATACTATAGAACTCAAGAGACCCAGAGAGATCTTCCTACTAAATACAAGTTTATGGTTATGATATCTTAAGATTTCTTTTCTCTTCCAAAGGATGGTTATTTTTATGATTCTGGTCCAGTCATTTTCTTTTTATTTCCTCTCCTATGCTCTTCACTGAAATGATCATAAGAAATCTGTAAGCCCATAAGAAATCACAACATCCCTGTGTTCATTAAGTTCATTAAGTTGGAATCTGGGTCTCACCCTAGGGGCACCTGCTATCAGGATGGGCTCATGCTTCCTATGCCCAGTTCGAAATGGTCTGTCTGAAGGGCCTGGCTGACCAGACTCACCCTCTGGAAGTGTGTTACTGGTGGAAACTGTTAGCAAAAGTCATGACCTTGAAAATACACAGCAAGTTAAATGGTATTCTTCTCACAGCGTTCAAAGCCATATTGAGCACTGATCCCTTTTTATTATGTACAGAGCCATTTTTAAACGAAATGCTTTCCTGTGACCTTGCTCACCATTCAGGTAAGCGTTCCACTGCAGGTTGCTTTATTCTGGCATGAGGGATTATTCCATGCTACAGCAGACAGAAATAGCCTAACAACCCAGACAAGAGAGCTGTTAGAGACACCAGCGGTTCCATATTCTGGTGTCAAACACACACCAAGGGCTTTAACCTTTTTCTCTGTCCATTGAAAAAAAACACGAGCACTAGTGACAGAGGAAATAAAAGAAGGTGAGATTGTCCCAGGAGCCGAAATGTTCTGGGTCATTCCCAATCTGCAAACTTAAAAGCGAACTGCAGCAGATCAGGAAATGGGCTACAGTTCACTCATTCCATCCCTGTCTCTTGGGACCATTACCATCCTCTTTATCTGTGACATGAAAGATTAGCCTGTGCTTTCATTATAAACCATTTCCCCATCTGGATTTTTGAAGCTCTTATCTTTGGTTTGCCACATCTTACATCAGGTCCCCCTCTACACTAGCAAAAGGGATGGTAGACTATATTTTTGTAGTTCATTCATGTGCTTTCTTTCACAAATACAATACGTGCCAGGCACCATGCTGAATACTCTGTTCTAATATATTGGACTTATTTTGCTTAAAAATATTGAAGATCCTCTCATTTGCCTGTATTATCCTGATCCTATGCAGCCTCGTAGACATATAAATGATACATTCCTCATATAATTTACAAATGGAAGCCATATTGAGTAGCAAGAAAATGAACAGATAAACTACTCTACAAATTTTTTTTTCATAATTGGCAGACCTGTTTGAATATCTCACCTCTCTCTTATTTCACTCTATATCAAAGAAATGGGAAAGCTGTAACTGATATCATAAGGTTGTATTTAAAATAATAGTGATGATGATACATGTATGTGGCTGAGGAGCAGCATTGAGACATGAGGAATAAGAAGACTTCTTTCTGACTCAAAAGAAAAAACAAGTCCATCTGCCAGAATCCTGCACATTTAGGCCCAAACACTGCAGATTCTCATTTTAGATTCAGTCTGTGAAGGCTGGCTAACTGCTTTTTAAATTCTGAGCAGATTAGAAATAGAAAATTAGTATACATCAATGCTTACAAGAAAATGACAGCTGTCAGCCACATAGGCAGAGTGGGAGGGAAAATCAAAACCATGGAACAAAGACACAGGTCTACAAAGCTAAGGCAGCCTAGGGATTCAGGCTTAAGCTAAAATATAGCTTAAGGTATTATGATTGTTACAGCTGGCTTTCTATGGTCATAGTCCAAAAGCTCACATTTAACGGCCACGAAAGTTAGCAGTATGCTTTAGAAAGGCTCACGAGAGAGTGCTTGAAATTGAGAATGAATGTTTATGCAGATGAAACTTTGCCCTCCAGGCATACCGTAATATCTTGAGCTATTTTTGGTCATTTCAATTAGTGATGGTGGTACTGGGCATGCCAGTGGTCATTCATGGAAGTCAGGAATACTGTATCAGATCTTACAGTGTACAAAAGAATCCCTTGAAGTATAACATCTGAAAGTATCACTACCCAAATATAAATGTACCACAGCTGAGAAATCCAAGTTTAATGGAATACCATTTGATAACTTGACAAATTCCCTTCTGTAGTGCCTCTCTGCTTTGAGAAGGAAACCAAAGCACCCTTGCTTCTCCTCTCTCAAGTGCTTTCTACCTCATGAGGCCCCTTTGATACCATTTGATCTTCACAATAACATTACAGCTGAGGAGGAGAGCACAGTTTCTACTTTAGAGATGAGAGCTAAACAACAGATTCACTAAGCAAAACTTCTAATAATGGGTAAATATTCCAAGTCCCCTTCCAGTGCCCATTCCCCAAAACTATACTTGAAATCTGTTTAATGATAGGCCAAGAATGAAGAATTGCAACATTATCAGTTGTTAGTGCATATCAAGGTAAATTTGAATAAATGAAAATGGAGGTTTTAGTTTAGGTACAGAGATTCTCCTGTTCATTGGTTTAGTCAGGCTCCAAAGAGCTTCTGAACACCTAGTCTGTGTTACTTGATATTCCACGTCCTGGTTCGTGTGGTGATGCCTCTCAGGAGGCTTGTGTATCAGAAACACCTCACACTACGTTACTAAACCTGTTGTGGGTTATATTCTTCTCCAATCCAAATAAAGCATCACAAAAGTCCCACCTTGCCTTCTGTACCCCCTAGACTCTATTTTAATGCATGGTTTCTTTCTTTCTTTGTGTGTATGTGTGTGGTGCACAGAGGAAGGTGTCGTGTATCTTCTCCTATCATTCTCTGCTTTGATGCCTTGAGATCTGGTCTCTCACTGAGCTGGAAGCCTAGGCAGGCTGGCTAGCTAGCTCTCTTTTTGGATCAGCCTATCTATCCCATACTAATGCTAGCTGGGGTTACAGCCAAATACTGGTATGTGTGGCCATGCTAAGATTTTATGTGGCTCCCAGGGCCTCATAACTGCAGAGCAAGTGCTTGTACACATAGAGGTAGTCCCCCAGCCCATGCATGGCTGATATCTAAGCAAATGATGTCTGTGTGATTTGTATATTAATTGTTGCTTCTGCCTCACATATTTTCTCCATCTCTTTCCAGCACCCAGAAAACTTGTTCTCAACTTTGAAGATCCATAATACAGGAGCTAGTAGTTATATGGTCTGAGACATTTTAAAAAAAACTTTTGTTTGGGGCTGGTAGCACAGCTGTTAAAAGCACTCACTGCTCTTCCAGAGCATTCCAGCTATCTGTAATGGCATCATAGATGCCCTCTTCTAGTGTATATGAAGACAACAGTGTACTCATTAAATAAAGAAATCCTAAAAAATTTGTTATTTATTTATTTATTTATTTATTTATTTATTTATTTATGTCTTTGTATATGTGTGCACACACATGCAGGTATGCATGTGCACACACCAAGTTTGTGTCTACAAGTCAGAGGCTAATTTGCAAGGGTCAGTTTGCTCCTTCTACTGCATGGATCTTGGGCATTTAACTCAGGTCAACAGGTTTGGCAGTAAGCCCCTCTATGTGCTGAGCCATCTTCTGTCCCCTGTTTAAGCCCTTACATTAGTTTACATGTATAAATACTTTAACTACAGTTATAGAGCATACTCATTAATAAAATATTAAAACTGGTTGCTTATGTGTCTGTCTTCCGCCACTAGGACTATGATCTTGAAGCACTTGTGTTGGGCCCCTCCCCTTGTCTAGTTCCAGTCTCCACTGTGTACCTGACTCTATGTGCTAATTGACACGCTAGTCAGAATTTGCCAATGAGAAGTGCTAGCAGGTACTTTTAGAAAGCAGAAGGGAAGTGCTATTGCCCCCTTTAGGGGGGATCTCCTCTGATGTCCCTATTGTGATGGACTTGCTCTTGCCCTTTTTTATTTACTCCTCCGTGGTCCCAGATCCCTGCTGCTTTTTTCCTTTAGCTTATGTACCACCTCCTGGCCATCACCTAAACACAGCCCAAATATTAGCAATATGCCCCTTTTTTAAAGCTGTCCTCAAATTACAGAATTGAACCGTGTTTTTATTTTCCTCTTGGGATAGTCTGACTCTATGCAGCGTTCCAGGATCTGATAAAGGGCCTCTCTACCCAAGAGAATGCTAAGTAAGTGATTGTTAAAAGTGTGAATGAATGAATACAGATGTTACAATCAAACTTTAATCAGTTTTTGATTTTTTTTGGGGGGTGTCAAAGACGCAGCCATCAAAGGCTTCAGTTTCTTCAGAAGCACAGAATTGCTCTGTGAACTCGGCTAGACACAGTGCTGCTTATTAGCATTGCTGTTCTTTGTCATCCTCGACTCCCCAGTCAACAGAAGAAGGTGATGCCTGGACTCTTCCCCCCAGAGCATCCACTAGTTCTTCTTTTGAATTCTTCATCACTAACCTCAAACACAAACAGAATCAAAGCCTGACTCTTCTGTCCTATGGAAGCCCCGGTCAGAAAACTCCCACCTCTGAGGATACATATAATGACAGCTGGCTAGACAAGAGAGGAGAAAAAGAAATTCAGTGAGACTCACATTTCAGTAAGAGTTTCCAATCAAAGTGAGTCTGACACATGAAAAAGCACCCTGGTCTCAGAGCCTTTCTTTTGGATCCTGCGTGGTAGCTGCGTTTCCTAAGTTGGCAAATGCCTGCTGTTAATGTGAAATTGGTTTCAACTTAATTTGTCAACTCAGAAAACCCATTCTTATTTTTTTTTGGTAGCTATTACTGTCCACGGTTAGCACTTTTCCATGTTGTCAGTTACTGCAGAGTTAACAGTCATCATAGTTACTGACGACTTGTGAAGCTTTCTCAATAGGTGACAGGGCCTACATTGGGCGGGCAGTTTTTGAAGTTTATCTGTATGAGAATACTATGAAGTGGACAGTAGTCCTGTCCCATTGCTCAGGGGAAAGCTGAGCTTTTTAGAGGCTAGTAAGGTTTTGTTGTTGTTGCTTCTGATAGTGATGGTAGTTTTTATTGTTTGCTTTTTGCTTTTGTCTTCTGTTTCTTTTTTGAGGCATATTAACTCAGAAGTCCCAGGGTATAGCCACCTTTCTTTTGGTGATCAGCTACTAGCCTCCAGCATCTAGACAGACATATGGAACAGAGGAATACCTGAGTTTTCAGTCTATTATATACCAGCTCATTGCTGCAGACATATTTGATTTTTTTTTTTTAAATTAGGCTTCCTTGGGAGACCCTGTCACTTCTTGCTACAAATGGGGTGGAGGCTGGGGCATGCCAAGGATAAAGGCAAAGAGGAAAAGAACGAAAGAACAGCAACTGAACGACACTTCAAAGGTCAAGTGGTTTCTGCTTGGCAATGAAACAACATTTATACGAGTGCTAAGTCTAAACAGCGTTTCCCACTAAGAGAGAAAGAAAGCTCAAGGCCCACGCTAACTTGGACGTGTCTTTAAATGTTACCCAGCACCTAATATATTACAGAGAAACTACAGAGAGAACAGATGGGGAACATAAAGCAGATGCAGAGCTGAGGTCTAAATAGAGATGAACAATTCTTCAGTTAACAATAAGAAAATGAGATGGTGGTGCAGACGACATGGAAAAGGAGTCATTTACAAGGGAGAGACAAGTGACTGGCAAAGTCAGGTTTGCACAGATAAACACCACAGGGAAGCATTCTAGCTACATGGAATGGTACCTTCCCATGTTTTCCTGGGGCATAAAAATTGCCCAACAGGGTCTTCTCAGATGGAAATCTCCAAGGAATCAGGAACCATTATGGACACAGCATGTTAGAAAGCATACTACCCAAGGAAGGTCTCCTAGAATGGAGCATGGTTACTGCATTTCCTATTCTGGATGGACGTACTTTGATATTTTAAGCACATCAGACACATCAGAGGTGTCATATCTTGTGACAAATTCACTTTTCATTACTTCTATTTTTATAATTAAAAACTTGCTTTATGGGTATTTTCAGTTATAGGAAACAAGGTAGAATAGTCCTGATTGTACAGGTGCCCTCACTTAGGCTCCATGTCTGTTTATTAATATCTGCTTATTCTGTTTCCTGTTCTTTTTCTTACTCTCTGAACTCAGTCGTGTTTAAATTTTCTTTACTTAGAGTCCCCACTTATAAAACATACCTTCTCCCAGTAGCTAGTGGTTCAAAAGAAAACTGTAAAGTGCTTAGTACAGAAGCCTGCAAAAGAATGAGGTAAATGTGGATCATAATTAGTTTTTTAAAAATAAGATTTATTTATTTTTCTTTCTTTCTTTCTTTTTTATTATTATTTACTTTTTATTCTACCATGTACATGTAGGCATTCACAGGAGCCAGAAGAGTTTTTAAGATTCCCTGGGTTATACTTACAAAGAACTGGGTGTTATCATGTGTTGCTTGGTAACCAAACCCAAGTCCTTTACAAGAATAGTAAGGGCTGAATGGCTGAGCAATGTCTCTAGCCCCACAAATCATAATTTTTATGCACAGATACATGAAAACACAACAGAATACATGAGATGGTGAAACTTTGATTGTCAGTTGGAGTGGAACAAAGCAGAAATTGGGCAAATCAAGTTTTTTCTCTTCTTTCCTCCCTCCTTCCATCCCTCCTTCTCCCCTTTCTCTTTCTTTTTCTCTTTCATTTCTTTCTTTCTTTCTTCCTCTCTTTCTTTCTTTCTTCCTCTCTTTCTTTCTTTCTTTCTTTCCTTCTTCCTTTCTCAGTTCCAACATTGTCTTAACTACCAGATATTAAGAATGTGAAACTCCTATAATTAGGAGGGACTGCAGATCCACATCCCTCTCTGCACCTTTCTCCTTAAGCAGAGAGCTTGTCTCCAGGGAGTGTTCTGATCCCAGGACTCAAGAGGGATGAGTGATCCACAGCCCACTGCACACGGTTCTTACCAGAGGAGAGCTGATCTCCCAGAAGTGCTGACACAGGCTTACAGACCCACAGAGGAACAAGCTCCAGCCAGAGACAGCAGGAACATCTAACACCAGAGATCAACAGATGGCAAAAGGCAAACATAAGAATCTTACCAACAGAAACCAAAACTATTTGGCATCATCAGAACCTAGCACTCCCAGCACAGCAAGTCTTGAATATCCCAAAGCACTGAAAAGTAAGATTTGGATCTAAAAATCATATCTCATGATGGTGATACAGGAATTTAAGAAGATATAAATAACTCCCTTAAAGAAATACAGGAGAACACAGGTAAACAGGTACAAGCCCTTAAAGAGGAAACAAAAAATTCCTTAAAGAATTACAGGAAAGCACAACCAAACAGGTGAAGGATCTGAACAAAACCATCCAGGATCTAAAAATGGAAGTAGAAACAGTTAAGGAAACAACTCTGGACATAGAAATCCTAAAAAAGAAGTCAGGAACCACAGATGTAAGCATCACCAACAGAATACAAGAGATAGAAGAGAGAATCTCAGGGGTAGAAGATACCATAGAAAACATTAACACAACAGTCAAAGAAAATGCAAAAAGCAAAAAGACCCGAACCCAAAACATACAGGAAATTCAGGACACAATGAGAAGACCAAACCTAAGGATATTAGGTATAGAAGAGAGGGAAGGGCCAACTTAAAGGGCCAGTAAATATCTTCAACAAAATTATAGAAGAAAACTCCCCTAACCTAAAAAAAGCGATAGATGCCCATGAATATACAAGAAGCCTACAGAACTCCAAATAGTTTGGACCAGAAAAGAAATTCCTCCTCACACATAATAGTCAAAACACCAAATGCACAAAACGAAAAAATATTAAAACAGTGAGGGAAAAAGGTCAAGTGACATATAAAGGCAGACCTATCAGAATTACACCAGGCTTCTCGTTAGAGACTATGAAAGCCAGAAGATCCTGGGCCAATGTCATATGGACCTTAAGAGAACACCAATGCCAGCCCAAGCTACTATATCCAGCAAAACTCTCAATCACCATAGATGGAGAAACCAAAGTATTCCATGACAAAACCAAATTCACACAATATATTTCCACAAATCCAGCCCTTCAAAGGATAATAAATGGAAAATTCAAACACAAGGAGGGAAACTATATCCTAGAAAAAGCAAGAAAGTAATCTGCCAACAAAACTAAAAGAAGATAGCCACAGGAACAGAATTCCAACTCTAATAACAAAAATAATAGGAAGTAACAATTACTTTTCCTTAATATCTATTAATATGAATGGACTCAATTCCCCAATAAAAAGACACAGGCTGGGTATGTAAACAGGACCGAACATTTTGTTGCATACAGGAACAAAGACACACCTCAGTGACAAAGACAGACACTATCTCAGAATAAAAGGCTGGAAAAAATTTTCCAATCAAATTCTCCCAAGAAACAAGCTGGAGTAGCCATTCTAATATTGAATAAAATCAACTTTCATCCTAGAGTGATCAAAAAAGATAAGGAGGGACACTTCATATTCATCAAAAGTAAGATCTACCAAGATGAACTCTCAATTATGAACCTCTATGCTCCAAATGCAAGGGCATCTACATTCATAAAAGAAACTTTACTAAAGCTCAAAGCACACATTGCACCACACACAACAATAGTGGGAAACTTCGCTACCAGATTCTAAGCAATGAACAGATCATGGATACAGAAACTAAACAAAGACATAGTGAGACTAACAGAAGTTATGAAACAGATGCATTTAACAGATATCTATAGAACTCTTTATCCTAAAACAAAAGGATATACCTTCTTCTCAGCACTTCATGTTACCTTCTCCAAAACTGACCATATAATCGGTCACAAATCAGGCCTCAACAGATAAAGGAAAATTGGAATAATTCCTTGCATCCTATCAGATCACAATGGACTAAGGCTGCTCCTCAATAACAACATAAATAATAGAAAGCACACATACATATGGAAGCTTAACAATACTCTACTAAATGATAACTTGGTCTAAGAAGAAATAAAGAAAGAAATTAAAGACTTTCTAGAGTTTAAGGAAAATGAAGCCACAACATAACCAAACTTATGGGACACAATGAAAGCAGTCTTAAGCGGAAAACTCTTAGCTTTAGGTGCCTCCAAAAAGCAACTGGAGAGAACATATACCAGCAATTTGACAGCACATCTGAAAGCTCTAGATCAAAAAGAAGCAAATTCACCCAAGAGGAGTCGAAGGCAGGAAATAATCAAACTCAGAGCAGAAATCAACCAAATAGAAACAAAAAGAACTATACAAAGAGTCAACCAAACCAGGTGCTGGTTCTTTGAGAAAATCAACAAAATAGATAAACCCTTAGCCAGACTAACTAGAGGGCACAGAGACAGCATTCTAATTAACAAAATCAGAAATGAAAAGGGAAACATAACAACAGAAATGGAGGAAATTCGAAAAACCATGAGATCCTACTACAAAAGCTTATACTCAACAAGACTGGAAAACCTGGAAGAAATGGACAATTTTCTAGACAGATACCAGGTACCAAAGTTAAATAAAGATCAGATAAACAATCTAAACAGTCTCATATCTGCTAATGAAATAGAACTTCCCACCAAAAAATAATCTTCCCACCAAAAAAAAAAAAATCCCAGGACAAGATGGATTTATTGTAGTTTCATCAGTCCTTCAAAGAAGACCTAATATCAATACTCCTCAAATTTATCCCACAAAATAGAAACAGAAGGTACTCTACCCAATTCGTTCTATGAAGCCACAATTACTCTGCTATCTAAACCACACAAAGACCTAATGAAGAAAGAAAGCTTCAGACCAAATTCCCTTATGAATATTGATGCAAAAATACTAAATAAAATTCTTGCAAACTGAATCCAGGAATACATCAAAATGATCATCCATCATGATCAAGTAGGTTTCATCCCAGGGATGCAGGGATTGTTCAATATATGGAAATCCATCAAAGTAATTCACTACATAAACAAACTCAAAGAAAAAACTATATAAACATCTCATTAGATGCTGAGAAAGCATTTGACAAAGTCCAACACTCCCTCATGATAAAAGTCTTGAAAAGAACAGGAATTCAAGGCCCATACCTAAACATAGTAAAAGCAATATACAGCAAAACAGTAACCAACATCAAACTAAATGGAGAGAACTTGCAGCAATGCCACTAAAACGAGGGACTAGGCAAGGATGCCAACTATCTCCCTACCTACTCAATATTGTACTTGTATTCCTAGCCAGAACAATTAGACAACAAAAGGACATCAAAGGAATACAAATTGGAAAGGAAGAAGTCAAATTATCACTATTTGCTGATGATATGATAGTATACTTATGTGAACCCAAA
This sequence comes from Mastomys coucha, assembly GCF_008632895.1. Taxonomy (NCBI): domain Eukaryota; kingdom Metazoa; phylum Chordata; class Mammalia; order Rodentia; family Muridae; genus Mastomys; species Mastomys coucha. The sequence goes on from NW_022196913.1 coordinate 91,821,370, forward strand.
ATTCCACCAGAGAGCTTCTAAACCTGATAAACAACTTCAGCAAAGTAGCTGGATATAAAATTAAACCAAGCAAAATTAAACCAGAGCAAGAGGCCTTCCTCTATGCAAAGGGTAAGCAGGCTGAGAAAGAAATTAGGGAAACAACATCTTTCACAATATTTACAAATAATATAAAATACTCTGGTGTGACTCTAACTAAGCAAGTAAAAGATCTGTATGACAAGAACTTCAAGTCTCTGAAGAAGGAAATTGAAGAAGATCTCAGAAGATGGAAAGATCTCCCATGCTCATGGTTTGGCAGGATTAATATAGTAAAAAGGGCCATCTTGTTGAAAGCAACCTACAGATTCAATGCAATACCTATCAAAATTCGAACTCAATTCTTCACAGACTTGGAAAGAGCAATTTGCAAATTCATCTGGAATAACAAAAAACCTAGGATAGTGAAAACTATTCTCAACACTAAACGAATCTCTGGGGGAATCACCATCCTGGACCTTAAGCTGTACTACAGAGCAATTGTGATAAAAACTGCATGGTGATGCTACAATGAGAGGCAGGTGGATCAATGGAATAGAATTGAAGACCCAGAAATGAACCCACACACCTATGGTCACTTGATCTTTGACAAAGGAGCTAAAACCATCCAGTGGAAAAAGAGCATTTTCAACAAATGGTGCTGGCTCAACTGGTGGTTAGCATGTAGAAGAATGCAAATAGATCCATTCCTATCTCCTTGTTCAAAGCTCAAGTCCAAGTGGATCAAACAACTCCACATCAAACCTGATACACTGAAACTAATAGAAAAGAAAGTAGGGAAGAGCCTTGAGCCCAGGGGCACAGGAGGAAATTTCCTGAACAGAACACCAATAGCTTATGCTTTAAGATCAAGAATTGATAAGTGGACCTCATAAAATTACAAAGCTTCTGTAAGGCAAAGTACTCTGTCAATAGGACAAAATGGCAACCAACAGATTGGGAAAAGATCTTTACCAATCCTGTATCTGATAGAGGGCTAATATCCAATATACAAAGAACTCCAAAAGTTAGACTCCAGAGAACCAAATAACCCTATCCATCCATTTAACTGAGTACAGGGTCCCCAGTGAAGAAGTTAGAGAAAAGACCAATGGAGCTGAGGGGTTTGCAGCACCTTAGGATGAACAACAATATGAACTAACTAGTACCCTCAGAGCTCCCAGGGTCTCAACCACCAACCAAGGACTGCACATGGAGGGGTCTGATTGTTCTGGCAGCATGTGTATAGTAGAGGGTTGCAAATTCGATCATCAATAGGAGGAGAGGACCTCGGCCCTGTGAAGGTTCTGTGCCCCAGTGTAGGGGAATGCCAGGGCCAATAAGTGGGAGAGGGTGGGATGGCAGGCATGGGGAGGGGGGAGGCAACAGGGGTTTGTTTTTGTTGTTTTTGTTTGTTTCTTTGTTTTTTGGAGTGGAAACTGGGAAAGGAGAAATTTACATGTAAATAAAGAAAATATCTAATAAAAAATAGTAATAAAAAAAGAAAAAGAAAAAAAGAAATACTTTTTACAGACAACAAAATAAAGTATTCAGAAGATGGGTGGATCTGTAAGATATTGTCTTAAGGAAATAGCTGAGACTCTGAAAGACAAAAATTGTGTGTCTCTCTCATATGTGGATCATAGCTCATAATATTTACATGTGAATATGTAAGTGTATGAGTGGAGGACACCATGGGAGGGGTGAAAGGGGCATTTAGAGTAGAGGTGGAAATCAATGAGACATATGTGAGGTGAGCATGGGAAGGAGGGTATGAAGGGTGAGAAGCTTAAGGAGGTAAGGCAAAGCAAGAAAGAGAAGGAAAAGCACACTGTTTGAAAATGTCATAATGAAACATAACACTATATATGCTAATTTAAAATTAAAATTAAAATGCTGCATAAAAAGAAAAAAATGGGGTACAGAGCTAAACAAAGAATTCTCAACAGAGGAATACCGAATGGCTGAGAGGCACCTAAAGAAATGTTCAACATCCTTAGTCATAAGGGAAATGCAAATTACAACAACCCTGAGATTCCACCTTATACCAGTCAGAATGGCTAAGATCAAAAACTCAGGTGACAGCAGATGCTGGCGAGGTTGTGGAGAAAGATGAACACTCCTTCATTGCTGGTGGGATTGCAAGCTGGTACAACCATCTGGAAAGCAGTTTGGCAGTTCCTCCGGAAACTGGACATAGCACTACCAGAGGACCCAGCTATACCTGTCCTGGGCATATACCCAGAAGTTGCTCCAACATGTAATAAGGACACATGCTCCACTATGTTCATAGCAGCCTTATTCATAATAGCCAGAAACTGGAAACAACCCAAATGTCCCTCAACAGAGGAATGGATACAGAAAATGTGGTACATCTACACAATGGAGTACTACTCAGCTATTAAAAACAACGAATTTATGAAATTCTTAGGGAAATGGATGGATCTAGAGAATATCATCCTGAGTGAGGTAACTCAATTACAAAAGGACACATATAGTATGCACTCTCTGATAAGTGGGTATTAGCCTAGAAGCTCAGAATATCCAAAATACAATCCAGAAACCACAAGAAACTCAGGAAGAAGGAAGACTAAAATGTAAATGCTTCAGTTCTTCTTAAAAGGGGGAACAAAATACCCATGGAAGGATTTTCAGAGACAAACTATGGAGCAAAGACTGAAGGAAGGACAATCCAGAGACTGCTCCACCTTGGAATACTTCCTATATCCAATCCTCAATTCAACACACTATTGTGGATGCCAGCACGTGCTGGCTGATGGGAGCCTGATATAGCTGTCTCCTGAGAGGCCGTGACAGTGCCCCACTAATACAGAAGTAGAGGCTCACAGCCATCCATTGGACTGAGCACAGGGTCCCAACTGAAGGAGTTAGAGAAAGGATCCAAAGAGCTGAAGGTTTGTAGCCCCTTAGCATGAACAATAATATGATCTAACTAGTACCCTCAGAGCTCCCAGGGACTAAACCACCAACCAAAGAGTACACATGGTGGGACTCATGGCTCCAGCAGCATATGCATAGCAGAGGATGGCCTAGTCAGTCATCAATGGGAGCAGAGGCCCTTAGTCCTGTGAAGGTTCTATGCCCCAGTGCAGGGGAATGCCAGAATTAGGAAGCGGGAGAGTTTGGGTTGTTGAGCAGGGGGAGGGAGGAGGGAACATTTTATTTTATTTTATTTTATTTTTTTGAAGAGGAAACTGAGAAAGGAGATATCATATGACATGAAAATAAAGAAATTATCTAATTAAAAAAAAGAACTGTTTAAACACATGCACATATATTATGGGAAAATAATCTACCAGAGAGCCAATCATTATGTTTATAGTTGGCTGTTTAGTCACAGTATTTCTTGGAAAGATGGGAAAAAAAATTTCAGGAAATAACTTACAGGTCACTATTGCTAGCTTCTAAAAGCTAAATCTTCTCCGTAAAGATAGAGATAATAGAAAGAAACTCCAGTGAACCTACATCGAGTCCCCTGTGTGTGTGTGAAAACTCGATTGGAGAATGTTATGAATAGAGCCTACATTTCTAGTATAACCTGAATGCCATACCATGGTGCATACTCAATACAATCTGCAATGGTCATGGTAACACCGAAGGCAGTTGGTTTTAGTTGTATGGCAGCAGAGAAATTGTTTTCAGAATAGTTGCTGGCATGGAAGACATAGACAGTCTCATAAAATTACCACAAACTTTAAGGACATCTACCACCACCCCCTCACTAACTATGAGGAGATGGTTTTAATTATGCAATTAATAATGGAGACTTCTTTTTCTCTGTAAGAGGCATAGCATATTCCACTACCATTGAGATAGTTATACTCTGTTGTTTTGAAACTCGTTTCAATTTTATATCTACCTCCAAATCCAACTCTCAGGCAGATTTTTAAAGAACACCTGCAAAAGCCAACAGGATATATTAGCTGACATTCTATGCATATGCCAAATGGCTTCTGAGTAGCCACCCCCAGTGGCTACCAGCACCTTTCTACCATCAGAGTTGTCTGCATAATACACTCACAGACTCGTCCTCCGCTGACTCCTCTCCTTCCCAGTTCCACTGAAAGTTATTCTCCAACATCTGGCCATTTTTTTCCCCAAATGGCATGTACTTAGACTGTCCCCCCCCTTTTTTTATCATACATGTAGTTGTTTATGAAATGACTGTCTGATAGACTGTCCTTTAATGACACAAACGATCATGTATTGGAGTATGTATTTGTTTTAAAGGTTAAAAAGCAAGCTTGAACAATAACAGCAAGAGCCACAGACACAGACACAGACACAGACAGACACAGCAACAATACGATCAGAAAACATTTTATAATACTGAGGAACCCATTACAAAGTCACACAGATACTCTGAGCTGGTTTTTTCCTAAGGCTGATGAGGACAAGCTCTGGAATAAAGCATAGCATTGTGGCCATATACAAGAGTGGAGTGAGTGAATGTGGAAGGATGAAGGAGAAAAACGTATAGCAGATGTGCTGAAGCAAAAACTGGAGTATCTGGGAGCTGACTCAGCATCTGTTCCATCTCACGTCCCTTCCCAGGAGCAAGAGACACCAAAGATGACATTTCCCTCAATTGGAGAACTGATGTAGAAAGCAAGGAACTATTATCATGTATCTGCCAGTATAGCAAGTTGAACTCAAGGCATGACTGTCCTTTGTAGAAAGGAAGGTGCCATGGAGAAAGTAAATTAATTCAGAAAGTAATTTCCTGTGACCTCTGCATGATTGCTCTTCACAACGCCATTGTGAGTTCTAATAGTCTAAAAGGGCAAGGCTCAGTGATGTCGCTTACTTACTTGCAATGGTGATTACCTGAGGGAGGGAAACAGCACAGCGTGGGGGCATTTTCATAATGAGAACATCCTGAATCCAGTTATCCAGGCACTATCATCACCACTAAGCTTCGTAAGTATTCCCAACTTTCCTTAGAACCTGTACATCTTCAAAACATTCACAACTGTCTAATTGATTAGAACTTGGCCAGACAGCTCCAGGTGGCTAATTGGTAAAACGATAGCTCAAAGAGTATTCGTCTTTAATTATGGGCATTTGACATCTTTATGCACGTTTTATGTGATATTAAATGCATTTTCACTAGACATCCATCAAAGCCTTATAGCAGCCTCAAATATGTAGAACAAATTTGGCACAATGAAGCATTCTTTCTTCTTTAATATAGAATAGTAAGACGTATTGTTAAGGACACGTTTTTACAAGTTGAGGCTGGAAACTCAGGAGTCTAGACAGTAAAGACATTCTTTAGGAAATGCTGAAGGGTGAATAAAGAGACAGGATCCAAAGGTCAAGAGGAAAGATATCCAGAGCTAGTCCTTATTATAAAAAGGATGCTCCAAAGCATAAAGTACAACAGAGCATTGTGTGTTTATCCTTGATTCAACCAAATAAGTCAGTTGGAACCCAAAGTTTTATCTTTCTTTCCATTTAGCACTTCATTAACCATTATTTTGAATTGATTTAAATAAATGATACAAGTAGACTTACAAAAGGCTCAAGAATACTTAGGCAGTAGGTAGCTGGTTATAAAATTAACTCAAGTAAATTGGTGGCCTTCCTCTACACAAAGAATAAAAAGGCTGAGAAAGAAATTAGGGGAACAATACCCTTCACAATAGTCACAAATAATATAAAATACCTTGGTGTGACTCTAACTAAGCAAGTAAAAGATCTGTATGACAAGAACTTCAAGTCTCTGAAGAAGGAAATTGAAGAAGATTTCAGAAGATGGAAAGATCTACCATGCTTGTGGATTGGCAGGATTAATATAGTAAAAATGGTCATCTTGCCAAGAGCAATAACAGATTCAATGCAATCCCTATCAAAATTCGAACTCAATTCTTCACAGACTTGGAAAGAGCAATTTGCAAATTCATCTGGAATAACAAAAAACCTAGGATAGTGAAAACTATTCTCAGCAATAATCGAACCTCTGGGGCAATCACCATCCTGGACCTTAAGCTGTACTACAGAGCAATTGTGATAAAAACTGCTTGGTGATGCTACAATGAGAGGCAGGTGGATCAATGGAATAGAACTGAAGACCCAGAAATGAACCCACACACCTATGGTCACTTGATCTTTGACAAAGGAGCTAAAACCATCCAGTGGAAAAAGACAGCATTTTCAACAAATGGTGCTGGCTCAACTGGTGGTTAGCATGTAGAAGAATGCAAGTAGATCCATTTCTATCTCCTTGTTTAAAGTTCAAGTCCAAGTGGATCAAATACCTCCACATCAAACCAGATACACTGAAACTAACAGAAAAGAAAGTGGGGAAGAGCCTTGAGCACAGTGGCACAGGAGAAAATTTCCTGAACAGAACACCAATAGCTTATGCTTTAAGATCAAGAATTGATAAGTGGACCTCATAAAATTACAAAGCTTCTGTAAGGCAAAGTACTCTGTTAATAGAACAAAATGGCAACCAACAGATTGGGAAAAGATCTTTACCAATCCTATATCTGATAGAGGGCCAATATCCTTTATATACAAAGAACTCCAAAAGTTAGACTCCAGAGAATCAAGTAACCCTATTAAAAATGGGGTACAGAGCTAAACAAAGAATTCTCAACTGAGGAACACTGAATGGCTGAGAAGCACCTAAAGAAATGTTCAACATCCTTAATCATCAGGGAAATGCAAATCATAACAACCCTGAGATTCCATCTTATACCAGTCAGAATGGCTAAGATCAAAAACTCAAGTGACAGTAGATGCTGGAGAGGTGGAGAAAGATGAACACTCCTTCATTGCTGGTGGAATTGCAAGCTGGTACAACCACTCTGGAAAGCAGTTTGGCCATTCCTCCGGAAACTGGACACAGTACTACCAGAGGACCCAGCTATACCACTCCTGGGCATAACCCAGAAGATGCTCCAACATGTAATAAGGACACATGTTCTACTATGTTCATAGCAGCCTTATTCATAATAGCCAGAAACTGGAAACAACCCAAATGTCCCTCAATGGAGGAATGGATATAGAAAATGTGGTACATCTACACAATGGAGTGCTACTCAGCTATTTAAAACAATGAATTTATGAAATTCTTAGGGAAATGGATGGATCTGGAGAATATCATTCTGAGTGAGGTAACTCAATTACAAAAGGACACATATAGTATGCACTCTCTGATAAGTGGGTATTAGCCTAGAAGCTCAGAATACACAAAATATAAACCACAAACCACAAGAAAGTGAAGAAGAAAGACCAAAGTGTGGATGCTTCGATCCTTCTTAGAAGGGGGAACAAAATATCCATCTCAGGAGTCGCAGAGACAAACTATGGAGCAGAGACTGAAGGAAGGACAATCCAGAGAATGCTCCACCTGGGAATTCTTTCCATATTCAATCATCAAACCCAGACACTATTGTGGATGCCAGCAAGTGCTGGCTGAGAGGAGCCTGATATAGCTGTCTCCTGAGAGGCTCTGACAGTGTCCAATTAATACAGAAGTAGAGGCTCACATCCATCCATTGGACTGAGTACAGGCTCCCCAATGAAGGAGCTAGAGAAAGGACCCAAGGAGCTGAAGGGTTTGCAGCCCCTTAGGACAAACAATAATATGAACTAACTAGTACCCTCATAGCTCCCAGGGGCTAGACCATCAGCCAAAGAATACACATGGTGGGATTCATTGCTCCAGCACCATATATATATATATATATATATATATATATATATATAGCACAGGATGGCCTAGTTGGTCATAAATGGGAGGAGAGGCCCTTGGTCCTGTGAAGGTTCTATGCCCCAGTGTAGGGGAATGCCAGGGCCTGGAAGTGGGAGAGGATGGGTTGGTGAGCAGGGGGAGGGGGGAGTAAATAGGGTTGGCTTTTTGTTTTTGTTTTGGTAGTTTTTTGGAGGGATAACCAGGAGTGGAGATATCATTTGAAATGTAAATAAAGAAAATATGTAATAAAAAGTACACACACACTCAAAAGAATAATACTTAAGTGGTACATGAATGGGCAGCAGAGAGTCTTTGACTCCAGTATATATAAGCTTTACATACAGGAACTTCTCTGAAGATAAAGTCTACAGCTTTGCATGATAATGAGAAATTTAGTTGAAAAAAAAGTGTTAACAATCTCAGGTTGTGTCTAAGACTGTAAGCCATCTTGTAGTACGAGACACTAGAGAACCTGATATAAGTTCTCACCTGTGAAAATGGCTATTAACAAATAGACAATTGAAGTGTGTTAGCGTAGAAGGGAGACTAATAGCCATGGTACACTGTGGTGAGAATTTAGCAGTGTATGCATAATGGAATATAATGTTTAATTTCTACATTGTATAAAAATTAAAAATAAAAATACCATATGACATGAAGGTTCACTTCTGGGCACATATCCAAAGGATATGAAGTCAGGATGCTCTCTTATGTTTATTCCTGACTTTCTAATAGTCAAGATATGTAGGTGTACATCAATGGGTGAACAGAAAAAGAAGATGTATTATAGTCATGCAAGAGAATGTTACATTAGAAAAGAAGAACACATGAGGAACCTTGAAGATAGTATATTAAATGAATTAAGACAGACAAAGGAAGATAGACATTGTATGATTACAGTTACATCTGGAATCTAAACCTTATGAGTATCAAAGTAGTTGCAAGAGCTCAGAAGAGGGTACACGAGTTAGAGGATATGGGACAAAGGGTATAAATTTTGATTAGATCAAACTAAGACGTTAAAGATCTATTGTGTGGTGACTCTAGTTTATAAAATCTACTTGATTGTCCTTCTTTCAGCCTTTGTTCTATACTTTGTCTCTGCAACTCCTTTCATGGCTATTTTGTTCCTCCTTCTAAGAAGGATTGACATATCTACACTTTCGTCTTTCTTCTTCTTGAGTTTCTTGTGGTTTGTGGATTGTATCTTGGGTATTCTGAGCTTCTGGGCTAATATCCACTTATCAGTGAGTTCATACCATGTGTGTTCTTTTGTGATTGGGTTACTTCACTCAGGGTGATATTCTCCAGATCCATCCATTTAACTAAGAATTTCATAAATTCATTGTTTTTAATAGCTGAGTAGTACTCCATTGTGTAAATGTACTACATTTTCTGTATCCATTCCTCTGCTGGAGGACATCTGGGTTCTTTCCAGTTGTTAGCTATTATAAATAAGGCTGCTATGAACATAGTAGAGCCTGTGTCCTTATTACATGTTGTAGCATCTTCTGGGTATAGGCCCAGGAGTGATATACCTGGGTTCTGGGAATCCTTCCCATATTCAATCAGCAAACCCAGACACTTTTGTGGATGCTAGCAAGTACTGGCTGACAGGAGCCTGATATAGCTGTCTCCTGAGAGGTTCTGACAGTCCCTGACTAATTCAGAAGTAGAGGCTCACAGCCATCCATTGGACTGAGCACAGGGTCTCCAGTGAAGGAGCTAGAGAAAGGACCCAAGGAGCTGAAGGGGTTTGCAGCCCCTTAGGAGGAACAACAGTGTGAACTAACTAGTACCCTCAGAGTTCTCAGGGACTAAACCACCAACCAGTGTCCACATGGTGCGACTCATGGCCCCAGCTGCATATGTAGCAGAGGATGGCCTAGTCGGTCATCAATTGTTCCTGTGAAGGGTCTATGCCCCAATGTAGGGGAATACCAGGACCAGGAAGCAGGAGAGGGTGGGTTGGTGAGCAGAGGGAGGGGGTAGGGAATAGGTTTTTTTTTTTTTCAGAGGGGAAACCAGGAAAGGGGATATTATATTAAATGTAAATATAGAAAATATCTAATGAAATATAAATTAAATAAAACAAGAAAAAAGACCCTAAACAAACAAACAAACAAAAAAATCTACTTGAAACTTCAAGTATTCTCTCACTGTAAACATTAACTTGTAAGTTGATACATAAACTAGGTTAACTTAGCCTTTCCACAGTGTACAAAAATATCAAGTGTTATACGTCATAAACCTCTAAATTTTGTATTTTAAAACTAAAAGAAATGAAATTAAGAAAATCAGAGAGTCCTATGTTTAGGAATGTAAAACATCATAAATTGTAAGCCACTGATAAAAGTGGTTGGCATCTTCCTTCACTCCACTTCCTGTAAAAGGCACATACCCTGTTCATTTTAAAGGTGGCAGGTAAGTTGATTTGCAAAACACAAATGGTGTTTTTGAGAGTTTATGATGCTGTGATTCTCAGTAAGTATGCTTTCCTCTCTATAACATCTAACATTATCCCAAAGTTCCATAACTACAAGTGGAGGATAAACAAAAGCGTTGAAAACGGAGGTGCTCTGAGAAAGCCACATCATTTGCTTCCCATCAGTCATAAGCTATGGTGCATTTTCTCTTCAGCTGCAGTGGAGGGCCCACTTCCGTGGCACGTAAAGGGCAGGTATTTGCTAGAGAAGATGCCAAGGTGAGGAGAGATTCCTGGTTCCTCCTTGCATTTGGATATTGAGACAAACACTTGCTAATCAGCCTTTTCAATACATTTCCATTTATTTTTATCAACTAGCTTGAAACTCTTTATTGCATTAGACAATATACAAACACTTGCCTTTTATTTTATGAATGTATTCTAATACATAGGCCTAAAACTTAAAGAAGAGAATTTCTCTACAAGATACACACAGACACAGACACAGACACAGACACACACACACACACACACACACACACTCACACACACACTCACTCACTCAGACAGACATACACTGATATATATATATATATATATATATATATATATATATATATATATTTCCAAAGCTGGAAATGCCTCCCAACAATTCTAACAAAAATGGTTGCATTCTCATTCCCTTTTGATGTAAACATTATCTATTCCATTAACTTGACACTTGGTATAAGCATTTTCTTACCTATGTGTCACAACTATTTTTCTAGGAAATAATGATCCTGACTTTTAATTTGTTCAGTTTTAATTTTTGAAGTTTCTGTCACTCTCTCTTTCAAGAGACTCTGTTCTTCTCGTATTCTACTAATGCCATCCTCCAGGGGCATCCATCTCAGCCATGCCTAGTACCCTATTCCCAGACACCTTGAAGTTTTCATTCTTCAGTTTGATGCATACTATTCATTGTCCACCTGACTGGACTTTGGGTTACACTAGAAAACAGTGGCATAGGCATGTCTTGATGGTGTTTCCAGTAAAAATTTAACTGACTTCGGAAGACCTGCCTTTTCTGTGGTTCAGTCCTATGGGCTTGGCCTTGACTCCGGAAGACCTGCCTTTTCTGTGGGCTTGACCTTGGACTGAATGGAAAGGCGAAGGGGCACTGAGCACCGGCATCCATGACCTGCTTCTCGTCTATGGATGTGATATGGCCATATACTCCCTGCTGCTATGCTTCCCAGCCTTATGGGCTCTGTTCTCAAAGTATGAGTTAAAATAAGCCCTCTTTCTTTGAACTGCATGGTATAAGGAATGTTGGTCACAACGATGAGAAAATGAGCCAATACATTCAGAATAAAGCTTCAGCAGCTATTCTTAATAAATGGGGTGGGTAAGGGCATTTTTGAAATTGGACTGTTTCTCACACTTTCTAATAATAATCTTTATTTTGGCTCTAATATTCTAATGTATTTCTCAAGAATTCATTTTGCAGCTCCTCAGTTAAAACGAAAAATGTTTGTTGGCTGGATAGACAGGTCAGAGGGTAATAACACTTGCTGTTGTCAGACAGGATAAAGTTTGATTTTCAGCATCCACGTCCTGTGGCTTACAACTTCCTGTGAGTTCATCCAGCTCCAGGGTATCTGACACCCTCTTCTAGCCTTTGTAGCCACCAACACAGGCTTGCCTGCATATGTGTGTGCCTGTGTGTGCACACTCGAGAATGTGCATAGGTGCTCATGCACACACACACACACACACACACACACACACACACACACACACACAGATAAAATAAATAAATTTAAATAAGGAAATAAAATTTTAGACTGTCATCTTTCTGTTTTCTGTGTCTGGGTGGGTAGATTTAAATCTTTAACAATGTCTCTGCTGTTCCTTCTCTCTCTCTCTCTCTCTCTCTCTCTCTCTCTCTCTCTCTCTCACACACACACACACACACACACACACACATACACACACACACACAAATGTAGAAAGAATTCTGTATTCAATCTGATTTTTCTTTTTTGAGAGTCTAATAGAAATCGATATACAGAAATCCAGGCAAATACTTTAAGCAGGCATTTTATCAACAGCTATTTATAAGACAATAACCAACACATGCTTATGTGTAACTTATGGGTGGAGTAAACGAGGCTGTTTCTGCCACAAGCAAGTAATCTGCCAGATGGATCCAGACACTGAATACCTTAAGCCCTAGCCCTCTTTTCATTTAACCCTCCTCCTTTTAGGCTTGTATAGAGCATTGGCTTCTTGGTAGTCTATAGCTGCTTTCAAGTCCCAAATACCTGAGAATTGCCTTAGTCAATCAATACCTTTTGTCATGCTCTATTACAGTTGATCAATATGGACAAGGATGCAATGAGGTGGAAGCAAGATGTTTTATTCAATCAAGTTTTTGGTCTCTTTTATTGATCTGGATGTTTTAGTAGTGTTTATAAAACTTCTATATCCCTCTTATCTAGTTTGTTTTATTCTACCTAGTAAGAATTGTTTTTTATAGAAACACCTGCATGTACCATTCTTCATGCAGATTGAAGTTATCAGTGTCAACTGTTGTATATTCCAGATTCACTTCCATTGTTTGAGCAACATGGGATGAGATCATCACTCATGTGAGTATCTCTTATTTGTGTAGTGGGAGTTGTTGAGGCTTACAAACTGGAATTCCCTGAGTAATCTGTGCTCAGTAGACATACTCAGTGTAGCTGCCATGATACAAATAATTAAAGATGGGGAAAGTCAAACATTGTCTGTTTTTTCTTACATGTTGATGTTAGCTTAAAAGCTTTCAAAGAGTGTGCTATAATCTGAATAGCCATAGAGGTTATTACTTAGTAAGGGACCAGGTGGGAGGTAAGGATCTGCTCAGGAAGGAGAAATAGAATATATTGTTGTAGAGAGAGACAAAGGAAAAAGTAGAATATGAAGATAAATATGGGTGGGAATGAGAAAGAAGGATAATGGAGGGACTCTGAGTAGGGACAACGAAGACTAAGATTCTTATAGAAGCTTACACACACACACACACACACACACACACACACACACACACACACACACACACACACGAATGGAATCTAAGTGGAGTCACCAAATAATAGGGGAGGCAATGCCCCAACTAAGCAACTTATTCCAGAAAGTAAAACCTCTAGTGTCAGAGATGGGTTACATTTTGTTGATTAAAGAGGTTCCATGGAAATGCCCAAACCCATCATCAGGCTACCGCTCTCTACAATGTTATGGCAAAGTCCTATTGCTGAACACAACACTTACTGACATCCTCAAACAAGACGAAATTACATTGGTACTGAACTCAAAGTTTTACCCCTACCAACCAGTGTTTATTTTATTGGACAGTACCTTACATGATACCAGTGGAGGAAGTTAATTTTCAATAACACCCAGATATAAACCCTGTAACCTTTAAAAGTGATCTGCCTGATAAAATATACTGCTTTAATAGTGTCACAAATATTATAAGAGTAGTCGGCCACTTTTAAGAAACTGAATTTAAGGCCCACTCCATGGGATGGAACTTACAGCTGCCATTCCTAAGTGGCCAAAAACCTGAGACTAGATAAGTATTGCTGTTAGATATTACTTCTTCTACTAAAGAAACATAGCAATAAAATGATTCCTAATGGAATGCTGCTATACCCATTGATTAATGTTCAACCTATATCTGAGTCGTTTCTTTCTGCAGCAAGTCAGTCTTAGACTACAGCTGGATAACGCCCGACTTTGGAGCACTCAGTTCTAAATGGAATATCCTCATCTAGGTCCTTCCCTCAAGGCTGATCTACGTGGAAGAGGAGGAAGGCAGACTTTTAAGAGCCAGAGGTGGGGGATGATGGTAAGGAAACTGTATCTTTCAGATACAATGGGACTGATGCACACATGAACTCACAGAGGTTCTGGAACTGTGCCCCTTGGTATGCCCTTTGTCCAGGAGTAGTTGGCCAACACAAAGGGACATCAACGGTATTTTTGTGACTTTTTGCTTTATTTTTTTATCTTTGCTATTTTTTTGTCTTACTGATCTTTTGCTTGTTTGTTTTGATTTTCATTTTGTGGTTTTGCTTTTTTTTTGTGGTGTGTTTTTTGTTACTTTGTTCTTGAAAGATACAGAAAAAAAAAAGAACAAAAAGTTGGATGGGTGGGGAGGTGAGGAGGATCTGGGAGGAACTGGGGAAGGGAGAAACATGATCAAAATATATCGTATGAAAGCTTTTTCAATAAAATTATTTTGGGGAGTGAGATTGTTTTAGTAGTGGGTGGCAAGAGAGGGATAACTTTAGTAAAATTATTGATACTTATTGTAGACTAATGACCAGGATGGTTAAAAAAAACTCCTCTGAACTGTCTGTCCTCAAATGTATTTATATTTTTTTTCCAGCAAGACTATGTTTTTTCATATTGCTTTCACAGTAACTTCTGAGCTTACAGATCCAGCAAATAATCTAAATAAGAATTTTGGAATTAGAAGCCACAGGTTCACCGTGTAACCATCTAAAATGGAATAGAAATGTAGAAAATGAACCAAGTGACTTCCAAATTGTATTTCTTAAATTGTCAGCAGCACTAGCAATACCATACCTTTCTCCTGCTTACCCTGGACACTTGTCATATTTACTTTGTGAGTTTTCACAGGGTAGGATGGCCTTTTTTAAAAAAAATGTTTATTTGGATTAACATTTTCATTTTGTAGCACATTGGAATGAAAACATCACTCCTTTGGGGTTTTCTTGCGGGGGTTAGGGAGTCACAAAATACATTCTGAACTGACTTGTACTATTTATGGTTTATAAAACATTCTTTCTTAGCAATCTCTTCAACGTATCTTTGGCCAAGTCCTAGGTTGCGTACTTGACTTTATGATTCAGAATACAGCAGTGACCTACATCCCAAATCACAACAGGACACAACCCAGAGCAAATGAACAGACAAAAAAAACCAAAAACCAAAAACCAAAAAACAAAAAACCTAAGCGTAAGTAAGAGATAAGATAAACTACTGATACCACAAGGATGCTAAGGGGTTACTACATCAGGTGAAGATAACTGCTGGGTAAGTTAAGGTCACAGAAGTTTCAAGCTTAAACCAAATGGAGCAAGGGTAAGTTATTATCTCTTTTTGTTAGATAAAGAAGGCCTGGTGATTCAGAGTTGGAATTCAGGAATTCAGACTGGAGGGATGCGAGAAAGGAACAAAACTAATTTTTCATGTGATCTAAAGAGATCATAATTTTTCTGCATGTCACTTCACTGAACTTTAAGGAGAAGTTCTGCGATAAGATGACTGATCAAGGTAGCTGCTTAGCCAATTGTCTTGAGAGATGAAGGATTTATCTGTCACTCAGAGTAAAGACCAGCTGGTCTTTGGATGAATCTTGAGAGATCAAATGATGGATGTTGTCAAACAGGTTGTTAGTGTATAGCTTTGAAGGAATGGAATAGGTTAATCCAACTCAGTAAACATTCAGGGCTTCTATTTTTTTGCAATCAGCTGTGATAGGCAATGTAGATAACCCAGATGAATATCTGAGAAAACCTGCTCTCAGTAATCTGTTCTACAGAAATAGAGCTGTGAATCATAAAAACAAGTATAGTTCTGAAGTAGGGACAGCTGCCTTTAGAGGTTCACAAGAAAAGGGAAAGAAACAAGGCCTAGATCCATGATCCCCAAAACAGTTTTGTGCCCAACATTGCAGTGGCATTTTACATGAGCTTTTAAATTTTCTCAATAACCAACAATCCACTTAGTGTTTATGGAATTACAGAAAGATGTTTCATTTAATAAACTTTCCCCATTGTATGGGACAAGTGTTATATTTCTTGCATTACATTTGAGGAAGTGACTTGCAAGTAATTAAGTCAGCCTCTTTATAAGGGTATTACAGCATAAAGCTATGGTCCCCTTGGAAGTGGCAGGATAGTTATAGAAAATTCGGCTACTAGTAACAGAACCAAAAATGTAAGTAGTTACTTGGTAATTCAAAGGTTCTTCCATGTAACACTGGATTGTTTCTAGAAATTCTCAATAGTGATGCTGCTTTGTGCATTATGAAATATTGTATAATTATTATACAAAATAGTTTAAATAATAAATGCCCAAGTATCCACTACTAGCTTAGTAAACTGAAAGTGCAACAGGAGCATGACCCTCACCATGCTACTCCTAAATGGAAATAAGATTTGGAACAGTGTTAGTTTTTTTGACAGTTACATACATACTTCAAAAAATAGGAACACATTTTCATTTATGAACTTTAATATATTTCATAAAATGGAATGATAAAATGCATATGTGTTTTGTGATTAACTTTTGGTTTATCAATACTTATGCCTGTGGCATGTAGATACAGCTCATCTTTTCTCTAGTTACATTGGAAGCCGTTTATAAAGACATCACAGTTGATGTACAAATTAAAAAAAAGATAATTGGGTAATTTCCAATTTTCTACTATTAAAATAAAAGCTGTCACAAATGTTCCTATGCCCATGTTCTGGTATGCAAATTATTCTCTAGCTCATATTTCTCTAGGTTGAAACCTCTGTAAGTTGGATGAGTCGATGTGGTGAAATCCTGATTCTGTTTCTAATTTTAAAGAGGTTTTTAATCAGTCTTCATCAAGTATGATTTCCCCCTTTCACCTTCCTAAAGTTTATTTTGTTGCTATGATAAAACATTCCAACCTAAACCAACTAGGAGACAGAAGGTTTTATTTCACTTACATTTCCAAATCACAGCCCATCATTATGAGAAGCCATGGCAGCAAATCAAGTACTTTACATAGAGTTACTACTGTTGTGAGAAACAACTTGACCAATGCAACTTGGGGAGGAAAGGGTTTTGTTGGCTTATGCTTCCACACTGTTCATCATGGAAGAAAGCCTGGATAGGAACTCAAACAAGGCATGAAACAGGAGGAAGAAACTTATGTTGAGGCCATGGAGAAGTACTGCTTCCTGACTTGCTCTTGATGGCTTGCTCAGCCTGCTTTCTTTTGGAACCCAGGATAAGCAGCGGTTTAGAGATTAGCACCACCCATAATGCGCTGGGCCTTAAATTAATAACTGACAAAATGCCCTATATGCTTCTCTACAGGCAGATCTTATGGAAGCATTTTGCCAACCGAGGTTCTTCCTCTCAGATGAGTATAGCTAGCATCAAGCTGACAAAAATCTACCCAGCACATCGAGGCAGGAAGTTGGAGGCTAGAACCATGAAAATGTTGCTTACTGGTTTGCCCTCTGGCTCATGTTTGGTTAGCTTTCTTATACAGCCCAGCTGCCCACATTAGGCTGGTTCTTCCTTCATCCATTATCAATCAGACAATCTTTCACAGACATGGTTGCAGGTCAGTCTGATGGAGGCAATAGTTCAGATGAAGTTCCCTCTTCCTAGGTGACTCATCAAACTAGGACAACAGATTACTATATTAAGAAAATTCCATTCCATTTCTAGTTATAAAGAAGTTTTAAAGTAAGGAATGTGTGTAGAATTTTACTGAATGAGTGTTTGGTATCTATGGAGATGATATGTTTTTACTTTTATGAGGTTATACAGCCAAGGGTGTTAGTTTCCTAATTATGAATTACATTTTGTTTCTAGGGATCACTCTAAATCTATGATGTCTAATTTTTTTTAAATTTATTTTGCTGATGATGTCCCATTTACTTACTGGTATTTAAATATTTGAATGGTATATATTTTTCATTAAAAACATTTATTTATTCTTGTGTGTATCTGCAAATATTTGTGTGGTTGTAGGCTCCCCTGGCCAAGAGATGTGGTCATATTCCTGAGAGTTGGAGTCACACGCATTTGTCTGATACTTGGCTTGCTATATGGGTGCTGGGCCCACATGGCAGTCCCTATGGTTGCACCGCAAGCCTCATTTGATGAGGTGTCTCTCCAGCATCATTTTGATTTTATTATACTATGTTAAATTTTGAATCCAAGATTGACACTGCTTTCGTAGAATTAATTTGGGAATATCCTTTTGTCTTCTCTTGTCTAAGAGAACTGACATATTTTTGACATGAATAACTGAAGGAACTTTTATATACAACCATTCAGTTTAGTACTTCCTAATGGAGAATAGTTTATCACCAATTTCCTTTCTACAATTCTTATGAGATCATTTGGGTTTCCTAGATTTTCTTAAATTAGTTTTGATGATTCATATATGGGTGTGTATTGCTCCTTTATCTAAATTTTCAAATTATTTTCATGGAGTAGTTTATACAACTGCTTTTAATGTCTGACAACTTCTCATTCATATATAACTATAGACACTTTTATATCTTTTACGTTGTTTATTTGTAAATTTCATCCCTTTTGGTCATTTAGCCAATGTGTTAACTTTTTTAAACTGATCAACTTTTTGCCTTTTCTACTTTTTTTCTTTTAAATAAATGTCTATTATCTCCACTTAGAACTTGTGAGCTTAATATTCTGCTACTTTAAAAAAGTGTCCATTGATGAACAATTCATACATTTTTAAACATAAACATTAAAGGGTATAAATTTCTCCTTAAGTATTACTTTAAGTTTATGTTTTATGCATTTTGGTAAATAGTATTTATATATAGTCAGTTAAGTCTCATAATTCATAAATATGAATTATTTTTGGCTTAAGAATATTTAGGTTTTCATATCTTTGTATTTGTTTTGTATGATGAATTTGTTTATATTTTGCATTATATAATTGATTTTTAAAAAATTGGTGAACTTGCTTCATACTCTAGAATATGATAGATTTGCATATACTTTTTGTCTTCTTCAAAATGACATCTACTCTCTAGCTGGTAACAGTGTTCTGTCTATGTTTTCAAGGCTAAGTTACTCAATATGCCCATCATTCTTACTCTATGTATCATACCAAAAGCCACACAAATTTTTTCTATACAATGTGAAACTACATATATCTTATTGCACTTCTGTTAATTTCCTTTTTCACATCTGAAGGCATGACCCTCAGTACACATGAATTCAACATCATTATAATTATCTAAATAACGGTAATTTTAAAGGAAATGCCAAGTCTCCTTACCTATAGTATGTTACTATTGCTTTTAAGTTTTATTTTGCTTTTACTATTATATTAAATTTTTTTTTTGCTTGGCTGGAATATTTTTTTTTTTACCTTTTTAATTCTTTTCTTTCTTTTTTTTATTATTATTTTTTTATTAGACATTTTCTTTATTTACATGTAAATTTCTCCCTTCCCAGTTTTCCCTCTAAAAAACAAAGAAACAAATGAAAACAACAAAAACAAACCCCAGCTGCCTCCCCACTCCCCATGTCTGCCACCCCACCCTCTCCTGCTTATAGGCCCTGGCATTCCCCCATACTGGGGCACAGAACCTTCACAGGGCTGAGGTCCTCTCCTCCCATTGATGATTGAATTTGCAATCCTCCACTATACACACGCTGCCAGAGCAATCAGTCCCACTGTGTGTACTCCTTGGTTGGTGGTTGAGACTCTGGGAACTCTGAGGGTACTAGTTAGTTCATATTGTTGTTCGTCCTAAGGGGCTGCAAACCCTTCAGCTCCATTGATCCTTTCTATAACTCCTTCACTGAGGATCTGTGCTCAGTTCAATAGATGGCTGTGAGCCTCTACATCTGTATTAGTCAGGTACTGTCAGAGCCTCTCAGGAGGTAACTAACTATATTTAGGCTGGCTTGTCTTTCCTTCAGTCTCTGCTCCATTGTTAATCTCTACCACTCCTTCCATGGGTACTTGGTTCCCCCTTTTAAGAAGGAATGAAATGTCCATCTTTGGTCTTCCTTCTTCTTGAGTTCCTTGTGGTTTGTGGGTTGTTCTTCCTGTATTGCAGTCTTCTGGGCTAATAACCACTTATCAGAGAGTGCATACCGTGTTTGTTCTTTTGTGATTGAGTTACCTA
>NW_022196913.1:91842931-91871645 GCF_008632895.1 Mastomys coucha
CCCATTTGTCAATTCTTGATCTTAGAGCAGAAGCTATTGGCGTTCTCTTCATGAAGTTTTCCCCTGTCTTGGCTGGAATATTGATGCTTACCTTTACCTTCAACTACTTTATCTCTTTTATAAACAGCACATAGGTATGTTTTATCTGATTGTGTATATGTGTTAATGTGTTAATTTAGCTTGACAATCTTGCTTTCGAATGAAGGAAATAGACAGTTGTATTGATTTTATTGGTTGAGATACGTATTCTTTTTCTTCTGCTTTACTTTGTGTTCAACTTTACCACAATTCTTTTAGAACTTCACTTTCTTATTTCTTGAGAATTTAAAATTTTTGTTTCTTGTTTAATTTCTCCTCTACAGGTGTTAAGACTATAAATGAGCATCTTCTATCACCCAGAGCCAAGAAAAAGCAAGTGTTGTGTTCCTAAACCACTACTAGACTCTTTTCCCTTTAGGTTCTCCCCATTTTTTGTTATTTAGGGAAGCATACAAAGTCTAATTTGTTACCCTACACAAGGCTAAGACTATCCTGTTCCTATTGAATGGATATCCTTTGCCTTTGACTGGTCTATGTTCTATCTATCTATCTATCTATCTATCTATCTATCTATCTATCTATCTATCTATCTATCTATCTATCATCTAGTAGCATCTATCATCTGTCTATCTGTCTACCTAGCTACTTACCTGTTTATCATCTACCGATGAACTAAAAATTTAAAATACAATGTTTTTTTCCTAAACATCTAGACATTCATCTTGCTAGAAGTAGAAAATCATGTTCGGTTTTGATGCAAGCATTTTCTTATGCCATTTTGACAGGTTTATGAAGATCTGAAGTAAAGGGTGTGGTATGCAGAAATGTAATTGGATTTGTGTGTCTCCTGAGTGAAAACATTTACAGAAAATAATTCTTAGGTAATATCCTTTAGGGATGAAGAAAACAAAAGCGATTAATCCTAACACCATATTTTGTCTCATATTTTATTTAACCCTTATTAACATTCTATTAAAATCATCATTATTATTCCCATTTCACAGATCACATATTGAGACTAGAGTCTGTGCTTACTAAACTCTAAATTGAGAGCCACATTCTTGCATATTTAATTTCACAGTCCATGTTCTTTCTCTGGAATAATGTTGCCTTTTCCCCAGACTGACAGCTTCCAGAAAGTCTTGTCTGCGTTTGTCTGAACAACCATGGTGAGTCTTTCATTGGCAATTTTCATAGCAAACAGTGCAGTTATTTACCCAGCCTTCGTTATAACTTTGCTAATTGCTAGTGCTCATTCTGTTAGTAAACATGGTATTTATGGATTCCAGAAAGAGCCCAGATTGTGGGAAAACCTAAACAGTGATCACATAAACAAAGGCTTCCAAAGTAAATTTTTGTTTGGGTTTCACAGTGAAGCAATTTTTACTTTTAATTATCATTTTTCATTTTTGACCAAATAGTTCATATTCCAAATTTGTTAAACCTCTGAAAGTAATTAAGCCTTTCATAAAAAACAAAACAAACCTCCTCATGTTGGCTTACATTGTAAATCTCATAGACTTCATGCATCTGTTTACAGAAGAGCCTCGGGGACTATGCCTGTACTTGCTGAAAGTCACCATGCCAATTCTCATAGATAACCCACAAAATAAGCTAACTCATGATGCTCTATCATCATGGAACTCAGCACAGAAAAATGAGAGAGAAACTTTTCTTGCTGTTCCACATGTCTCAGGTCCTCAGCTAAATGGTTGTAAAGGAGATTTAATGGAGCCCTAATGTCTGGCTAGCTTGTAGAACAAGCATTAAAGCTGGCACAAGGACTAGTTTCATTGGTGTGTCTTTGTTTGATTCTGTTATACCTTTGCTGGTGGAACACAGACGTTTCTTCTCAAAACCCAGATTGGAAGCCGTGCACCCAGGGTGAACATATTTTATAGCCATGTGGGAAGGAGTTAAAAGTGTGGTAGATGACTGTTTAAGGGTGCAGTGATGACAGGTAAGTTCTCCATTTTGAAGTGTCACCAGAGATCAAGGAGATCAGAAAGAGTAAAGAGAAGTAACTACTCATTGTTCCCATTATATATAGCCATGCGCACTCACTGTGTCTCCTAAAATGTGCTAATCCCAGAGATTAGCAAAGGCTAAAATTTTTCCTCAGGAACGTCTGCCTCTAAATACTATTCCAAGAAGAAATTACTAGCATGCTGTCGTCTTAGGGCAGTGTGCGGCCTTGGCTGTACTATTAAAATGAAATGGGTATGTTTACATAATCTGGAAATTCAGGGGAAAAAAACTACACAAGTAAGTATGGTTTTCTCAGAAGAGCTGAAATTGAACAGAAACCAACTGCCCTTCCTTGTCTGAGGTTGCTTCAACCTTGGATGCAAAAATGAAGATGAATTCCCAGTAGTCAAAAAGCTTAAATGCTCACCTCTGACACTTTTTTTTTTCTGACTGGAGCCTAACAATTGTGTTGGTGCAGGAAAAATTACCATCAGCTAAGCTGGTTCTGCTACTTTAAGAGTTTGTACTGGTCGGATAGACAAAATTTTATTGTCAAATGAATACACATGATAAGAAAAATTCCCCAACAAGTGCCTATGCTTTAAAGCAGAATGGAAATCTAGATCAAACTTAGATGTGGCCCAGTGTCTTTTTAATGTGAGGCCATGATTACACATTATCATCTTCTCACTGATGTTTATGATACATTATTGTTAATACAAAAAAGAAATGGTTATGTGGGAAGTGATGAAACACTTTTAAACTCCTGTCACCTATTTCTGTTCTGTGTTTGAGTGATGCCTTCAGAGTAGCTGACAGATACAGAATTGAAGGAGTTAATCCACCCACCATTTCTTTGTTTTGACATTGTGGGGTGTGTTGCAAGTACTTCATATGTGTGAGTGGGACTGGATACAAAGTCTATTTTAATGTTATAATTTGGACATGCATATTTGATGCATTGTTGCTGATTTCTAGCCAGCATAATCTTATTCCCAGTGCACCTGAGACTTCAGTGTTTCTTTTTTGAGAAACTTGTGGGAGATGTGCAATTTGCTTTATCCATAAGGCAGTTGGTTATGTGGACCAACTGAGTACAGACAGCACCCGGAAGCACATGGTTAAATATGACTTACATTAGCAAGTTTCTGAATTAGAAGGGAATTATAGATCTTCATTCAGATTCTGCCACAACTCAGAGTTCATCTGCCTTTCCACTTGTCTCTGGGGCTGGGTCATTTTGTCCTTTTGATGGTGATGATGGGGCAGGGTACAGAACACAACAAATAGATAGAAAGCTTTTTAAGCCTTATTCTGCCCTAAGAATATTAACAATGATATTACTAGCCATAACATTTTTTTTTAGCTGAACAAGGATTTTTAGAAACAAACCACTGTGCAATAGATGGCACAATGCCTCCAATCTTAGTCAAGATATATTTTTAGTCCAGTTGTTATGGCATCACAGTAATGGCGACATATTGCCTTAGTGTCTCTTTGTAGCCAAGCAACTTGGAGAGGGGCCGAAGCTCCCCAAGTGCCTTATGCTTCTATCTAATCAGTCACATTGACTGGTGTATGGTGCATGGACTGGGTTATACACAAATCTAGCTAGATCAAGGACAACATTATCATTGCTGATACCTCTAGGGTGTTTTGCTATTCCACCAAAATTCCACAGAAACATGTCAAAGGCAGCCTGAGTGTTGCTGATTTTACTTAATACCTAAATAGGGTCACGACTCTGGACTTTTTATCATACTTAGGAGATCAAAAAAAAAAACAACCCTCAGCTTTCCTGATCTAGACTTCAGGCACAGAACTATAGAGGAAGCACAAGTTCTGTTCAAAAGTGAGAAAACTAGTTTGAGTACAACTACTAGTGGACAATACCTGGTGATGAGAAATTATTTCAGTTGTATGATGATATGTGCAATGTGCCCCAGTAGCTTTGGTGGACAAGGTTCCCTAGAAAGAAGAATCCTCATTACTAATCTCAGGCTATGTCAGTTATCTACACAAGGGAAGAAGGTACTTCCATGCTTCTAGATCAAGTGGTAGTAGTGCATAGTGTTCATCCCAAGCAGGATCTCTAAGACTGCTTTTGTTTATCTTATGCTAATGATCACAACCTAATTACCATCTTAGTACCAGTCTTCATGTTAATAGCCACAATCTACTTACCATCTTAGTTACATGTGCATCTTGTTTCCTGGTTAATTTTTTTCAATTTGACACAGATAGAATTATTTGAGAAGAGGAAAGCCAATTGAGAAAATATCCCATCAGTTGGCCTGCAGGTAAGCCTGTGAGAGCATTTTATTGATTAATCACTGTTAGCAGTGCCATGCTTAGGCACACGGTATAAGGAAGCAGGATGAGTAAGCCTCTGCAAGCAAGCCAGTGAGCAGCATCCCTCCATGGCCTCTTCTTTAGTTCCTGCCTCTATGTTTCCGCCTCTGACTTCCCTCCATGACAGATTCCAACTATAAACTGTAATACACCCTCTTCTCATAATACTGATGTTTTATCCCAGCAATAGAAACCTACCTAAGACAATTGCTAAAAAGAGACAATTGTCTCTTTGACAGACATATTACTGAGTCCCAGGATTCTGGCCTCTCATTTTACACATAAAGAAACAAGACTTGAAATATTAAATGGTGAGTTATTAAGAAGGTAATAATGGGCATCGTATGAAACTATAGAATTCAGTGCTCTTTTACTTTATAGAATGGTACTTGTCCAATGTGTAGGGGAATTTCCCTTCTTTCAAGAGATCTTTGTGCAATGGTGACAAGATCCTAGAGAGATGCTGATGCTACATGGCAGGTGTGGCCTTTACACTATTCACTACTGACTAGCCATCTCGTAGCCCAGTGCATACTCTGATAGGGCACAAACATGTATTTGGTAAATAGATACTTCGTCTCTAACAGATCCTTGGCATTTTCAGAAAAAATAGGTTGGTGAGATTTGTCGTAAAGGAATCATGTAGGTCAGACCCAGGCCTATGTTTGTCATTCATATGCCAATTATTTCTGTAAATGATATGGGACATGGAGAAAGTGCTGAGAAACTTGCTTAGGAATGGAGTTGGGGAAGAGTCCTGACTGAGCCCCTGATACAGGCTGGGAGAGTGCTGAATAGCTTTGGTCCTGGCAGCCTTAATGTAGACCTCTTACTGGATGTGATTCCAACGATTGTTAAACCTTTTACCTAATTTCTAAATTGATGTCTCTCTTAGTTTCTGTAAAATTTGTTCATTATCCCTGTTTTACAACTCATTTACATTAAAAGCATTGGTTCTTAGTAACAGGTCTTCTCAAGCTGTCTTTCCTTTCCTACCAGCTAGGACAGGAAAGTTTTTGGTAAGACAAGCTCTATATCTTTCAGGTGTTTTGAGTAGAAATGAGGTAAATAACCACTGCAAACAGACATTCCTCATCCCTGGTTTAAAGGAAGTCATTTGGAGAAGAGAGTATGCAGTTAGAACTGAATGCATTGGATGGCAGTAGCTTAATTTGCTTTAGGTTGTTGTTGATGTGATTCTCTCACTGTCCTTGTCTAATATAATTATTATGGCTGCTAGTGTAAGGAAATCAAGATTTGTGAATTGCCTTGGCATATGCTCAAGGTCAAACATCCTAGAGAAACTTGACTCCTGCTTTAGTAACTTTAAGAACTTTATTTTCACTTTATAAGGACACCGGGTCCAAGGTAGGTAAAGGATGTTTCTATGTCTTGGCTTTCCTGTAGATGCTAGTGTAGGTTGACAGTTGTGTAGGGCAAAAACTGGGTCCCAGCATCCAGCCACTTCCCTTCAATGACCTAAAGAACTGCTGACCCAAAGAAAGGAAAATGTCTGTGTAAACTTGGCCTTTCCGTATCCTGTAATTTATCTCTCTTGCTTTTCAAACATGTATCATTTTGTTCTCAGTTTAAAGGAACAGTTCAAGTTGAAATCCCAATTAACCTTGGCAGCAAGTTCTGTAACTATGGTGGTATATCTATTCCTCACAAAATGAGAATGACCTCACATGGTACTAGAACTTGCTGGGACAGGACAGGGTGGAAGATGTTGACACTCAAATTGACCCATTTGCTTGTTCAGACTAGAAACACAGGAAGAAGTGCTGGTTTTAAGGTAAGTAGAACTATTTTGCCCTACAGGCTATTTTCATTTGCATACTCTGTCCCTTGCACACTTTCATTTTATGTTTACATTCATGTATGCAATATTGATGTGTACATTTCTATGTACAAATGCATGTATAAATAACACAGACAAATATATACACACAGGCATACATGCACACACACAATTGTATGTGTATTTGTATAATGCATACATATGTATATGTACATTATATGTATATATACATACAGGAGTATATACACATACACATACATATGTATACACACACACACATTTTCCTTAAAAAGTCTCATTTAAACCCAACTTAGGCATCAGGTAGAATGGGCTGGACAACTGGATCTTTGAATTAAATTCACAAATAATAAAAATTTCAATGAGTCTAGAAAAATCACAAATAGAGGTAGATATGTGTGGAATTTCCCATTAGGTTGACATTTAGCTAAGCCGTGTGGAGAAAATACATAGTTTTCCTTTTGTGGCACTTGGAAAGAAATATTGTCTCTTGGCAAAAACAAGATAGCACTGTCTAGCACTGTTTAGATCCAATTCTTATATGTTAATGGAATGCTTTGGAGCATAAATTCATGAATAAGGTGTAAACTTCTATAATAAGGTCGGAACCACATTAGTCAGATGCAGGGTAGAAGCCCAAAGTCTTACTCACTAGCCACTTATTGGCTACTTACTGAAGGGCCGACAGCAGCCTAAATGGTCTGTTCCTTGCTGCTAGGCTCATTCACCACAGAATTATTCCCACAGAATTCCTGCAATCAGCCACAGGAGTTTGAATCAACAGATATGATGAAGCTCATCGACCATAGCTGAATGGTTCTGTGAGAACTGAAGACTAGAGAGCAAGAAGTCCATTTTAGAGAAGGGAGCTTCACTCAGTGACAAAGACTTCAAGCATTACAGTGTGCCTAGAAACAGAGAAACTGAGCAAAACAAAGCAAGTAAAGATACGAAAGGGAAAACATATAGCTGGAGGAGTTTCAGTTGATGAGTATGGGACAAAATAGATGGTTGATCTCAGGGCTGGACAGTAGAATTCTACTCTAATTATCTTGTAATTTTCTATTCCACTTCATAAATGCTAAGAATGGAGAAGCATTCCCGTTTATAGATGCCCACTGGCATCCTAATGTGAACAGCATCACTTTCTGAATCTCTGTGACTCTGACTTACAATATTTATATCAGTAGAAGGAGTAAAATCAAGGCTAACTCAAAGAGCTGCTCAGATTTCTTTCCAGCAAACTCACTACATGATGTTCTCCAGTGCTCACGTTAGAGGCTTAATGAACAATCCCGACGGCCACTTTTTTGTTTCTTGGTAATGACAAAAATAAACCCAGGGTCCTTGTACTTTTAAAAGCCATATGAAACAACCAGGCAGGGCCTTTGTTTCATATAGTCTGAGTGTCCATTCCAATGGAGGCAGAACGAATTGAGATACCTTCATTAGTTCCCTTCAAACAATGACTGTTCATTTTTACACCGAGTTGGGCAACATTCAGCACTTCCTGTGTTGAACATCTGCACAATTGGATTGACGAGTGAGGGATTTTGATTGCCTGGTATATTCCTATCCCCTCCAGTATCTTCTTTGCGATATATGAAACTGTCTTGTTTTCTACCTAGACACAAATGGAACATCACGAGTGACTTGAAATGATAGTAGAAAATTCATTAAATTCTTCTCCAGTTGCTAGTGGCAGCATGTGTATGCTCAGCATTATTATTTTCTTGAAAATGGGATATAGAAGGAACTTCTAAATGTAGCAGATAAAAATTCTTCAGTTTCAGAGTGCTACATGATCCTAGACAAATAATGTAATCAATGTAACCTCCAGTTCCCCAGGGGATACAGGTATCTGTGTTATGTGTGGTCATACCTTCTGACAGCACACAGGTTCCCCCTGGAGTCTCTACTTGATTTCTCTGCTTTAGCCATGTTTAAGTATAGTCACAGCGACTCTCTATTCTGGTTGTAAATGCATTTTTCTGACATCTTACAGTGGATATTCCATAAGAGATCTGAAATGCCCATGAGAGAGTAATTATATAAATGTGGTAAGGCTACATGTAGTAATGAATATTTAAAAAATCCTGTTGTGGGTTTTCTATCCACCTTAGACCATTTATGTTCCTGGGTGAAACACACACATAGCACTGTATTTATAAATATAGGCAGCACAGTAGCTGGACAAATGCCTACCCTCCCTGCTGTTCGAATTTACCTTCCCGTCGATAACCCCATTATTATTACTTACTGTGTTTCATCTGGGGTACTCTTAGCTCTAATGGGCAGCCCCCTGGGCCACGTTCCCTTGTCCCTTAGCCCATGGCAGCTCTCCTTTCTCCTCTCCTGCACTTTCTTCTTTTATTCCATGGCAGCTCTCTCTGCTTCTCTCTGCCTCATGTTCTCCTCTCCCTAAGCCCACAAAATCCTCAACCCCACTATGTCTCTTCTTCCCAGTTATTGGCTGTCAGCATCTTTATTCATCAATTAGAATTAACTAGAGGCAGGGTCATTCAGTGTTTTACCTGCAGACTCTCCTTTGGAGTAAGCAGTTTTAGGAACTCCAAATTTGCATTAGAATACAAGCAACATTAGGCCAACCTACTACATTTATAGAGTTTCTTATTTATACAAAATGAGTAAGTAAATAGAAAAAAGATATTGATGAGAATACATCTCATCAGTAATATTTATTTAATAGATAAATTAATAAAATGTAAATATAAACAATAAAGAAGCAACACTATTTTCTTGAGTCACTATGCCATCAATAGCTTTCTTCAAAGTAACTCATTTCCTCACTGCCATCCTTTAAAAAAAACCCACCAACATGCATGGGCCATTGGGAAGTACTCCTGCTTCTGAAAATGTAGTGTAGTAGAAATGGGCGCAGGCTTTGGAAATAATAGGGTTCATTTTCAACACCAGACCTTCCTAAAGTGTCTGGGACACTGCATTAGAATGGTTCATCACTACTACAAGGTGGGCATATAGAAAGTGTTACTTAAAATTCATGTAAAACCTGGGCCCTCCTTGTTTTCTTCTCAATCTGAGACCCATCACAGCTGGGCCATACATTAGAATGCCAAATCACTTCTTTCTCTGTGAGACAAAGTGAGGGGTGGCATTTCTTCAGATTGTTGGGGCCTGTCTCTTTCTGAGTATGGCTTGTTTCCTGTTTCCCCTTTCTTTCTTCTCCTGAAACTCATCCAACCTTATTTTTTTCCAGCATCTTAAAAAGAACTAATAAAGGCTGAATAAGGCTACCACTCCCTGAGTCTATTGGGATGAGAACATCTTCTGTTATCCCTAAGGCAATGGGTCATAAGCTGGCAGGGTACCCCACATTCATTGTAATTGGGACTCCTGGGTGGTGGAACCCAGAAGCCCTGAGCACTAAGAGGAGTAGTTAAAAGAAACAGGAAGCAAGAATGTTTCCAGTTTTGTGTTTCTTGGTAGACACTCATTCACCAGAACAACCAAGCAGATTCTGTTCTGAATGGGCTGAGCTTTGGAGAAGCCAGGCAAGGGATACAAAAATGAACTTCAGTCTAACAGTGTTTACATTGTAAACTACAATTTAAGCTATCTTAAGGGAGGGTAGAGAAGTACGAGAAGGTATGTGCTCAGCATATAATATATACATGTATGAAAAACTTAAAACAATAAATATAAAAGACTAAACAAAAATTTTTTTACTTAGGTTAAAATACATGTAGGTTTTATTTTAGTAAATCTCTAGTTTGCAATTTTCAGTAAAATATCACTTATTCTCATGTGGTATTTTTTAATTTTTCATGTGTTATTATTTAAATTACATCTTAGAAATCTTGTATTTTTTGAACTAAGAAGTAAAATTTATTGTGTTCTTTTTAATTTAAATTTTATTTATGTTTATTTATTTATTTATTTATTTAATGTATATGGATACACTGTAGATGTCTTCAGGCACACCAGAAGAGAGCATCAGATCCCGTTACAGATAGTGGTGAGCCCCCATGTGGTTGCTGGGAATTGAACTCAGGACCTCTGGAAGAACAGTCAGTGCTCTTAAACACTGAACCATCTCACCAGCTCCCCCCCCCACCCCCTTATTTTGTGTTCTTAAAAAAAAAACAGGAAAAAGATTTGTTTTTCTGTCATGGGAATTCATCTGAAATCAGAAATCTTAGCTCATCATGGTGAAAATAACTAGGAATCCTTCAACACATGCACATACGCATGCATGCACGCACGTACCCACGCACCCACGTACCCACGCTGGATGACTCAACACATGTTTCATCAGCTATAAAACTGAGTTGGATTATAAAAAAAATGTACAAGGCATCCTGTGCCTCAAATACACAGCGCTCATGTGTTTGTGTGTGTGTGTGTGCACGCGCACGCATGGTTAGTGTGGTGTAGTGTAACAACAGCTGAAGAGAGGGCATGCATTTTAGAAAGAACAAAGGAGGTTGGGAATTCTAAAAAAATTTTTTAAATATTAAAAAACATTATTAAAATAAATTTAAAAAACATAAAAATGATTGAAAAAACTAAAAACCAAAAAACCAAAAACCCCAGCAACCTCAGTACCCAGAACCAGAGAACTGACTCAAGAAGAATGTACTTAAGACCAACCGCAAAATGAATAAGGAGAAGTTGGGGCAAGGAGCTCAGGAGAGCAAGAGGAAATTGTTTATTGAAGGCAGGCATTGAGATAGTGCTGGGTATTAGAGGGAGCTGTGAACTGGTTATTCATCACCTCTGCTTCCTGACAGACCTGGTGTGCCTTGCTGGCTAACCCACATGACTCAACGGCACTCTTTGGTTATAGGGAAATGGAAGACTAGAGAAAAGGGGACATGTATGAGGTGGCTCACCAGGGGAGTTTCTAATTGTTTGGTGCTTTGGTTTGCTTTGATCATAGTTTACCTTGCCTTTGTTGTCCAGTTGTCTTAGAGAAAGCCTGGGAAGGTGGACTGTCATGATTTACTGAGCAATTGGAATCTCTACAATCTGTTGCTTCCTGTGGTCCAAACTGTCATACTTTCTACCCACACGTAATCAAATGTCAGTCTCTAACAATAGGAAAAGGACACATCGAACTTCCTCTTTTATGATTTAATTTAACCCTGTGCTCTTGATAAGTACAGAGTTCCCATAGACGGGGGAGGGCAACATTGTCACAAGTTGTCCACAATTGTTTTCATGACCCATTAGGTGGCTAAGAAGGAAGTTAGGTTTTTTCTATCCTAAAAATAACACTGGAAGGGATAATAATTGGTGTTAATAATAGCTAGTAACTATGGTAACACTTTCTTTTAGATTAAAGAATTATAGATATTACTTATAATAATCAAAACAATGTTGAAAGGTATTCTCACATCAACTTTACAAGGGTAAGAAACACAGGCTCAGAGACAGCCAAGTCAAATGCCAAAGGCCACTATGTCTACAGTGCAGATACAATGAAAGCCATGGCCATAGGAACAAAAGATATTTTCTAAATTTATTTTTATTTTTAATTACATGTACATATGTATGTCTGAGTGAGCATCTCTGCACATGGGTGCAGTTGCCCAAGAGGCCAGAAGAGACTGGCAGATCCCCTGGAGCTGGTGTTAAAAGCAGTTATTGTGAGCTGCCCAATGAGGGTGCTGGGAAGTAAATTTGAGTCTTCTGAAAGAACAGTACAAGCCATGAACCCCCAAGTCATCTTTCCAGCCTACAGTAATGCTCTTGGATGTCCCCCCTGACTCCACCATTGCAGCCTGTGCCCAAACATCAGTGAGAGTATATAGAAAACTGATCCTTCTTAAAGTCATAAGAATCTCATTTTGCTTGCCCTGGACTCTCTGCATTCATCATCTTTTTCCATTCTGGAACCAAAGCTTGCAAACACTGGAGACCAGGATTTGAAGGCAATGATTTCAGAGTTCTTGAAGACCATCATAAACTATAATTAGCTCACAATAATTAGCAAGAAACAAATACTTTATATAAAAGCATCCATTCACTTAAAATGATTTTTAATTTTATAATGACTTGTATATAATTATCACAGAAGCAGGGCTATTTAGTTTGAAAAACTAACTTCAGAGATGAGAGCCCATTTAGTGTTTATTTGCTCTAGGGTTCTAATTACTTTGAAAACTACCAAAACTTTGTATACAATTACAAATAGCATTCAATAATGGCTTTGAGGGAAGGTGAACCAATCCTTTATTTTCAAAATCACCACTAACATGAAGGAAGTAAGGAATAAATACCAGGTGCACTTTTACATGATGTCATTATTTTTCCACACTGTCAGAACTTCCATGCTATAAAAATGAAAAAAAAATATACAGAATATGTTTTGCTGGTCATTTCTAAAATAAGACCAACCAAACAAGGCCAGTGGGGAACAATAAACACGTTATTGTTTTTCTGTTATATATTAGCAAATCCTGGTAGCTTCAATTTGGTTTCATTGCATTTCCAATATGTGTATGCATCAATTCATCTTCTTTCCTCTCCATAGTTAAGATTTATGCACTTTATTAATCACCTCATGACAGTCATCTCAGTGGTTTCATTTAACAGAGTAAACTAGTCACACACCATCAGACTTCTGGGGATGTCACACGGCAAGCTTTGGATTCCTGGGAACTTGAATTACTCTTGCCAATATACGATTTTCAGAATGATCCATTGCAGAGCTCTCTAATACATCACAATTGGCCCTGCTCTTTTCCTAATTGATAGGTTGGAAGTGAGACACCCTCAAGATCAAGCCACTGTCCCCCTGAAGCAGGCTTGCCAAATCCTTTCTCTGTTAGCAGCTGTTCAAAATGGCAGCAGCCAGACCTGTTTTCCTTATATAAGGTGAACGATAGGGAAGGCCTATGCAATATTCAGTAAGTCTTCATTCTCTAAGGAACTTTGATAAAATACAGAAACTTTCCTTGCCTTCACTGAAACCCAGATGGTCTAAGCATGTAAGCATTATGTAGGCACAATGGACCAGTCATTTGTGCTGGTTTCTTACACTACAGGATGCTAAATGGAATCTGAGCTGCCAAGCTGACTTCTTCATCTTCCTAATTCTTCACACACACACACACACACACACACACACACACACACACACACACACACACACACTACCGGGGTCAACTCTATCTTCTGAGAGGATACAAT
Organism: Mastomys coucha; assembly: GCF_008632895.1. NCBI lineage: Eukaryota > Metazoa > Chordata > Mammalia > Rodentia > Muridae > Mastomys > Mastomys coucha. Next base: position 91,856,286 of record NW_022196913.1, read on the forward strand.
TTTAAACACTGTGGTCTCAAATGAATTTCAACTACCCTTTATTAAGTCTCTCGCAGTACTTTGGGGTTGCTTGTCTGTTTCCTTTGAGATACTAAGGGTAAGGAATTGCATTCTTAATATAGTTGTAATCAGAAAGAAGTAAATTTTCAAAATTATTCATTGAAGTGAGGTGTCAGATCTTCTGAGCCTCTTTGGTCTTGCCCGTTTCTGTGATCAAATGGAAGGGCTAAGGGGGCACTTTCCAAAGTAAAGAACTCAAATAAGCAAGATTAAATGACTTAGCAGCTTGCCGACGATCAGCTAAGTAAAAATTATAGCCCTTATGTAGCAGCATGGCATCTGAGACCGAAGCTTAAAGAAAAAAAAAAGACCAATTTGAGTTCAAGAAAATTTAATGGGAACTCCAGAGAGGAAAATGGGTCACATTTGTATTATTTCTAAGCTTTTGGAAGGCAGTTACTTTCTCCAAATTTTAGAATCACTGATACCCAGGAATCCTTGAGTGGATAAAATAGTTTTGAGTTTAAGAGGGTATTAGGTTAGACCTTATAAAACTGTTAGTGTCTTGGTTGGAGCCTTTGAAGCCATCATGTAACCAAAGGGTAGAGCAGGCAATGCTCTCAAGCCAGTTGGCCTCAAAGACTTCCTTTGAGAAAAGCTGACAGGCACATGTTTACCTGCACCATGGCCACATGGGTTCCTCCAAACCTTACTGTTTATCTGTTTCATGTTTAGACTCCACTATCCAAATGAGGTTATGTTACTTATAGTTAAAGGATGTAATGTTCTCATTGATATTCTTCCCTTTTAGAGGAAATCAAGTTAATTGCTACTTAATAAATGCAAAATGTGAAAACAATCAAATTCAGAGGGGAAAGTACATTTTCAGTGAGAAATTATGGCAGCTAGTTTAGACTTTTACAGAAAGACTTTTACAAAAAGTATAGTTTAGTCTTATACAAAAACACTTAATTCAAGATTGCTGTAACTACAGAGTGGGAAATACCCTTTCTTTTTGTTTTTGTTTTTGTTTGTTGTTCTTTTTTTTCAATGACTTTTGGTTCCTCACTCTCTTTTGTCTTTGTTTACAAATGAGCTCTCCTTTAGTTCCGTATCATCCTGGAGAAAGAGCATTTTAACTAAACCAATTCCCCATGCCTTGCCTTACTCCCTTCTTCATTGGCCTCATTATTTTCATAAGCAGCTTAAATGGAACGCTGGCTTAAGTTTATAATTCAGTTTAATTGTGTACAGGCCCCAGCACCATGAACTCCTTAAATCTTTTCCTATGTGTGACAGAGTCCCACTGTGTTTGCTCTGGAGGTGATGACAAATAAGGGCACATCACTTTATGTACACTCTCTTCTCCCCCACCATTAGGCCAGTGTTTCTCAACCTTCCTAATGCTGCAACCCCTTAATACAGTTCCTCACGTTTTGGTGATCCCCCCAACCCTAAAATTAATTTTGTTGCTACTTAATAGCTGTAATTTTACTGCTATTATAAATAATAATGTAAATATCTGATATGAAGGATAACTGATATGGGATGTTCTAAGGGTTGGGGTACACAGCTTGAGAACCCCTGTTTTAGGCTAGCATACCACACTGCCCACTCTTTATCACTTTTTCCTTTTTTAATATTCTTTTTTTAAAAATGAATTTACTTATTGATATTATTTATTGGTGATTTGCCTGCATGTATGTCTGCATGAGGATGTCAGATGCCCTGGAACTAGAAGTTACAGGCAGTTGTAAGCTGCCATGTGGGTGCTGGGAATTGAACCTCGGTCCTCTGGAAGCCTATGTCATTTACCATTCTCCAGACCCTGTTTAGTACTGTTACAGTGCTATTCTTAGGCTGTCTAGAGGAAGAGAATACCACACTGGTCTGCAGTCAAGTCAGGTCTAATGAATGTGTGTGAGAAAAATAGCAGAATTACTGGGATTAGCTCATAAATAGCCTAGGATACTTAGGTTTTCCTATCCTGTTTATCCCCACTGTTTAGTGAACAGTTTTTTTTTTTAAGGGAGAAAAACAGGAAGTGGAAAAAGAAAGACATGCAAAGTCACTTATTAATCACACTCTCGAGGGAATGGAATAGAGAATTCCCCTTCTGGCTTAATTATTCGTTGGTATCTTTAATGAAACCAAATCATGAGAATTTCCAGCAGCTGGCTGATATTTCAGAGGTGTGGTTTCTGAGTGTCCCCTGCAAGGAAATATTTACTAACACCCTTGAACATCCCTATGGGCATCTATCACAATTTACTTCCCAGAATAAAAAAAGCTCTGTCATATTTTTCTAGCATGGAGAAAGATGCTCGGAGGACCCAGATCTATGCAAACTGTCGCGTGTTTTCCTTGCTTCAAACTACAAAGGCAAAGCTCTGGGGCTGGTATCAGGTCCACAGTGAGCCACTGACACGTGGCTGACAACCTGCTAGGCACTTAGCAATTGGACATAAGCAAGCTCCGAAAGTATCTGAGCACCTTCTCATCTGAGTCCTGAAAATGTGTCTATACACTGGGTGAGAAAAAAAAGCTACAAGGTGAGATCTTAGACATGGAATTCTGTGGCTTACCATAAATGACAGCATGTCAGAATCTAAGGATTTGGACAAATCTAGCAAAACATAGTTTGGAAACTTTGGATCAAAAACTGCTATGTTCAAGCATGGAGATATAGCTCAGAGGTAGAATGCCTGCTTAGCATGTACAAGGCCCTTGGTTTGATCCTGGATAACCCCCCCACACACACACAGAGAGAGAGAGAGAGAGAGAGAGAGAGAGAGAAGAGAGAGAGAGAGAGAGAGAGACAGAGAGACAGAGAGAGACAGAGAGACAGAGAGAGACAGAGAGACAGAGACAGAGACAGAGACAGAGAGACACAGACAGAGACACAGACAGAGAGAGAGACAGAGAGAGACAGAGAGACAGACAGAGAGAGACAGAGAGACACAGAGACAGAGACAGAGAGAAAGACAGATAGACAGAGAGATAGACAGAGAGATAGATAGAGAGACAGAGAGAGAGACAGAGAGATAGATAGAGAGACAGAGAGAGAGACAGAGAGAGAAGGAAAGACAGTGAGATAGACAGACAGAAAAACAATAACAAAACCCATGTTCACCCTTGTGATAACTCCTAGCGCACCACACCTCCTCAGCCAGACTAAGTTTTGTCTTCACTTTTAACAAAAACCAATCAAACCAAACCAGAACAAATCAAAAACCCAAACCCCACAAAGTTTGCAAATAAACTCCTGATTTTATTTATTCATGATGTGTGGAGAGCTTAGCTACACTCATCAGTGGCCCCAAGACCTTATAGGGATCAAAAGCTCCTGAGGTGCTGAAGTTTACAGCAGGGAGATATGTCAGACAAGCAAACTGAAGAGTAAGTGCTAAGGCTGTGGGGTTTTTTTATGAAGTCAGCTTGGGTGATGGGTCCAGTTAACTGTAAGAAATATTATCTTGACGTTTACCTTCTGGTGGGCTAGAAAACGTCTGCTTCTCTCACACGAATCCCAGCAAAGCATAGGCATTAATCAATATTTGTGATCAAAGGATAATGTGTAAAATTGAAAACAAAAAGCAGAAAAACCATTTTACATTTAGTTTAAGAACATGCTTTTCCTCGTTGATTATTCTCATGAAAATTACAACTTATTTACAATTGTACTGGCAAGTAAGGTTTTTTTTTTTAACTTTTACTTTATTTATTTATTTATTTATTTATTTTATAACTGGTGAAAATTGGAGCCAGATATATGTTGCTCAAGGGAGCTGAAGATGTGAACTGACAAATACTCTCAATGTACAGTCAGCTCATGGATCTTCTATCTCGGGGCTAAAAGCCTATCTCTCCAAGCAACCTCACTTTCCTGCACATGCATGCTATCGGAAAATTCAGGTTCTTGCGGCTGGATAAAAACTGGAGAGAAGAGAGGGGCATGGAGTATCAATGGGAAACACGTGCTCCCTGCCAAGTCTTCCAGCCGAGCCTGCTCTACTGTACTATTGCCACACACAATGAAAGCAGTGAGGACATAGCCCCAAAGAAGTAAGAAGTCGACCCTAAAATACTTAGCACAACTCACTCGGCTTAAGATATCTGGCCACTGATTTGGATTAGATTTGCTTCCTACCCATAGAGTGGACTGCTGTCATGTCAGACCCACCTACCTGTCACATCAGGTGGGGAAGACACTTAGCAATGAGGCATGCACAGACCATTTAGGGAGACAGGCAGGGAGCCTGCCATGGCATACCAGAGAAAAACCCTTCCTTCCAGACTGATAGTCAGGAATGCCATTTTCTTGTTCGTTGAAGGTAAATCTTTTTCTTCCTACCCAAAAGCTCCACAGCCTAGCTGAACATCCTTACTTTCCCATGAGCTGAACAAGTCGAAAAGATTGGCATGGTTTCTGCAAACCTGATCAGCTTAGGAGCGCAGTACCTTCAGCAAATGGAACATAAAGTTAATTGCTTTGCCAGTGGAAGAGTCGCTTCGCTGGTGTTCTTCATGGGCAGACCTTGGTCTGCTTCATGCGCGGTGAGGCTCAGCAGAAATTGCCAGCGTTTACGTGTCAGGAGGACTTGTTTCTGGAAGGAAATTTTCTCGGTGTGCCATTAATAATGTATGAATAGGCCAATACATAAAACCACACTGTACAAGGGACTAAGTCAGCGGCATAAACAGAACTAAATGGTCAAAGGAAAAGGAAAAGAAAACATTAAAATCAAAGTAGATAATACATGAAATATAAACATTGTCTTGTATGTATTGTAAATAATCAGAAAATTAAAAAAATTCATGTAGGTTCATCCAACCACAAGCAGCATGCGCACTTTTTTTTTTTTTTATCTGCTTGGTGTATAGCAGGGACGGCTTGGGGATGTTAATCTAACTAAAAGATTTTTTAGAATAAATGTATGTGGACTCATCTAGTTATAGAAGACTGATCCATTTGACTTTTTTCTTTCTTGTGGGTTGTCAACAGAATTGTTAGTAAAGTTCAGAATGCAGAAACTTTATTACATAGTGATGCAAGAAAGTCAAAAGGGAGAACCCAGGTTTACTTTGCAATGTTGGCAGTTAGGGAAGAAAACTGTTTTGTTTTGTTTTTAAACTTGACAATTGAGGAAATGGTAGAAATAAGTCATCTTGATACAGGAGGAGTGGAGCTTGTCAACTTCCTGCTTACTAACTTACTGCCTCACTCCAAGTTCTCTGTCAATTAGCTACAAATAATAAAAAATAAAAACAGTACTGGATTCTTCTCATTAGCTGAATTACAAGGCCGAAGTTCTAAATTAATGCTTTGTTGTTTGAGCTGCGGTTTATTGATGAATGTGTCTTTTATACATTCATTTAATTTCTCTATTTATTTTTCTCATATCCTTCAAAAAAATTCCATCACCAACAGAAGTTCAATATGTACAAATTACATTTTTTACCATTATGTATCTGAGATGCTATGAAGATCTGAATGAATAGATATTGTATTTTACTTGAAAATGGAATTATGGCCCAAAAGAACCCTCAAACGTCAAATATCAATGGTAATGAAGGTGTTTAATTCTACACATGAAAGTACCAAATGCTGGAGACTCAATTTAATACTTTTAAGTTCATAGCAATTTTTATTAAATAAAAGCCTTGGTGAGAAAATATGTTAAATCCCAACACACAAGAGATTGTTCAGTAAGGACCATGGCAATCCTAGATGCCACTTAGTATTTACTATGCAGTTTGTACCAGGGGAGACCCTAAGGAGAGTCACTGAAATACAAGACAGATCTTGCTCCTTATGAATTCAATGCACTGCTAACAGGAGGAAGGAAAGAGCCCAAGGAAATGATCAGAATTTAAGGTTTCCAATAAGCCATTTATTCAGCGAGGACCAATCCATGAAGACTTGACAATATATTCACTAGGTAGGTTTTACCAAACTCACGTAGCTGGAAAAGAGGCTGAGGGTCAGTGGGAGAATTAGCTACAGAAAAAGGTACAAGAATCTCTTCAGCTCCTCCTTCCTCTTTCCACGTCTTCCCTGTGCTTCCTCTCATACACATGCTCTTTTCCTACAATACAATGGTTTTATGTTTGTTAAAACTTGCATTCAAAATGCTCATTTTGGTTCCAGATATAGCTGTATTTTATCTCCACCCCAAGGAAATAATAATGTTGAGCCTCCCGATCAGGTACCCGCCTTTCCTCAGTGGAGTGTAAATTTCACAAGGGCTCACCAGACATGTATAGTACTCCTTATGAATCTTCAGGACTCAAGCTCTGAGCATGGACTTGGTACTCACTAGCTACTGGTGGAGAGAAAGCCTTAGCTCTTCCTTAGTCAAGGCAAGGTTATATATACAGCAAGGCTTGTCCATTGTTCTTCCATGCCATGTAGTCTTTATGGTGCATTTGTTACCCTCAGAATCACACAGTATTTGCAGTCTTACGTTATCTTACACCATAAGTAAAAGGCAGTCTTGAGGCCTATCTATCAAATGTTGGTTCATTCACTTACTTCTTCCCCATCTCTTCAACAATGCCACTAAAAGCATGGTTGGCACTGTTTTAGATACTTGGAATATAATATGCTATAAAAACAACACAGATCTTTAAACAGGATAGTTTCAAATATTCACCATTTCATGTTTTCTTTTTAGACTCTATGATAGCTCATATTGATTGCCAATTTAACAGGTAATCAAGTGATCTTGGAGATGTCTATGAAGGATGTTTAGATTAGGTCAGTTAAGATGGGAAGATAAACCGTAACTGCCAGTGAAGGAAGAAAAAGATAATAAGCTGAACACTATAGCATTAATCACTGCTTCTTGACTATGCATGCAATATGGTCAGCTGCTTCCTGCGTTGGCTCCTATACTTTTTTTCTGCCATGAGGGAGTGTATCTCTGGGACTGTAGGACAAAATAAACTCTTCATCAGGTACTCTCTCTTCATAAGAAGAAAAGTTACTAATACAGATAAGTTTTTGCTGTATAACTATAATCATCATAATACATAAATAGAAGAAATATTTTACAGATAGTTCAGGTGGCTTCATACATAAGATTCCTTGTTTCAGCTACTGAGTATTAGTATTACCAACGTACTCAACTATACCCACCCAGTCTTGCAAGTTTTAAGTGTTGAATCTCTATCTATATCTTTATCTGTATATCTATCTATCTATCTATCTATCTATCTATCTATCTATCTATCTATCTATCTATCTATCTATCATATACATACACACATAAAGCTGTCTATATGATATAGAGACACACAGAGCAGTAAACTATTATTAGTTAATACAAGAATATTAAATGTGATGTTTGCTATGAAATGCATTGATAAACTCCCCATGATAGTACTCAGGTGAATATGATACTGTTTTGAAGCCAGGAGTTTACTCTATTCAGCCTTTTATGACTCAGAATGTAACTGGAATTTTTTCTGATAATTGCTTTCAGGACTGATTTAAGTACTCAGAAAAAAAAAACCTGGGGTCACTATCATGTACAAACCTGTAATTTTACAATGTAGTTTATTATTAGAATATACAAAATAATGGTATTAGGGTTTGATGATCATTATAGAAGGGGAGCTACCTAAGTGTTCGCACCATGCTCATAGCATGTCCAGAAGCACATCTCCTTCTAATGACACAGGGACAGCATAGACTATATGTACCAGTTTTGAGATGGACATTTCAAAAAGCAAAAGAAGAAAATATAAATGTCAAGTAAATAAGAGGCAAGTATGATTCAACTTCATCACTAAAAATACTGCAAACTAAAACTGTAAACTATAGTTAGAAATATCAAGAAAGAAAGAATGAGCAGCTTTGCAGAGACTGTCACAGAAGAACAGTTCTCTCTCCACTCAAGAGAGGACCATCAACCGTCAGAAACATTACAATAAGTGCAATATGGACTCTTTAAAATTTTCATGTTTATTTTCTGGAGAATATAATTATGTTCTGGGAAGAAATCATATAATTTTTATAGTATGGTATTTATTTTAAATCATCATAATACGTAAATAGAACAAGTCAAATATAGATTCACAGCAGAAAATAAAATTTGTCTGCTCATCACTGACCTGATTTCTAAGTGTAAGTATTTCTAGCTACTTACTGTAGTATTTGCCTCATTTTCTCCGACATGCTTTTAGGGGGAGTGACTGGTTACCAACCCTAGAAATATGAAAAGCCATGTCCACAGAGATTAGGGATAAAATGTTTATTCCACTGGTATTTGTAATAACAAGAAAATTGACAGTGCCACTTATATAGGCTGTCTGAATAAGTGATAACCAAATGTACAACATGATAGTAAGCAAAGAGATATATTTAATGAATGATAATGAATAAATAAACAAACAATTTATGCAAGTACATATAAGAATATAGGTGGGGATTATTTTTAGATAGTAGGTATTCTTAAAGGCAAAGTTTATTTTCTGTGATTAACTGACTTCAAAAATTCTCTTTTAATAAACATGATTGCTTAGAAACATGAATACTTAGTTTAATGCTTCTATTTTACCTTTGAGTTTAATTTCATGCAATGTGATATGGGGCATCATGCGAAAGAGTCAAGAGCAGGGCATACTTTAGTTATGAATGTTTAAGAAACATCATTGCCTATTTTAAAATGCTTATTTTGTTTTTATTACTTGTTTGAAAAATTCACACAATCTGTTTTGATCCTATTTATCCCTCCCACCCCATAACTTTTCCCAGATCCACCCTGCTTCTTTTTTGTGCAGACTAGATTTTATGTCAATTTGACACAAACTACAATCATTTTGGAAGAAGAAACCTTGAGAAAACACTCCTACCAAATTGGCTTGTGGGTAAGGCTGTGATGCATTTTCTCTATTGAGGATTGATGTAAGATGGTTCAGCTCACTGTGGGTGGTGCTACCCTTAGCTTGGTGGTCCTGGGTACTAAAAGAAAGCAGGTTTAACAAACCATGAGGAATAAGCTAGTACGTATCACTCTCTTACTGCTTCTGAATCAGCTAGCTCCTGATTCCAGGTTACTGACTTGCCTGAGTTTCTGTCCTAACTTCAATGATGAACGGTAATTTGGAATTGGAAGTGATCTAAACCCTTTCCTTTCCAAGTGCTTTCAATCATGGCGTTTTACCACAATGATAAAATTCTAAGATGCCTTTCTATCCAACTTCAGGTTCCCTTTTCCCCATCAAGGTCAATTTGTGTTGCTTGAATATTCTTGAATGTGCGGCTTTCTGGTGGAGCATGCACCACTTTTAGAGTAAAGCATGCTGTGCTTTTAAAGAAAACTGACTTTTTCTCTCTTAGAAGTTAATAATTTCCAATAATTCCTGAGCTAGGTATAGACATTCATGTCCAAATTCTTTCTCCATGCTAAAGTTTGGCCTAGTTTTAGGCTTACTCATGTCTTGTGCATGGTGTCACAAACACTATGGGTATGTACTAGCCACTACTCTGTTGTATCCAAAAGACACTACTTCCTTGTAATGACATACTACCTCTGGCGGTTAAACTCTTTCTGCAAGGATCATTATTGCTTTTCATTCAGTTCTTCCTTGGGAAGACATCACTTGTGGCACTGACACAGTTTTTGCATAACAGAAGAAAGCTGGTTTTATTAGAGACTGCGTTGATCATGGGATACCCTGCATGCAGAGTTCTGAAAAGACCTGACTAATAAACAGTCTACTACAGCCTGGAAAATGGCAAATTTCTAGCCAGGCATCTAGAGAGAGATAACAGGTGGTTGGATTAAAAAAAAAATTACATTACAAGAAATTGGTGGTGTGGAAATTTGGAGAAGTCTAGAGAGGGGAAATAGGAAGTAGATATGAATGTTTATCATTGCATACATCTATAATTCCCAAGAATAAAGAAAAATTAAAAACAATACAAAATAATTTAAAAGCAGTATAGTTATTCTACCCATGGAGACTAAGGTTGGCAGGATTGGCCAACCCACCTACAGGCCTCCATAGTACAGTGCTTTTAAGTATGTGTCCTAGGTCATGAGTGCTAGAATCCATCTTGCACAAAGTAAAACTTTACAAGTTCCTCTGTAGGCCTATTGCACCAGCGACTCAACAATCCATGTTCCAAAGAGGCCTTCAGACCTTTCTAATACATGAAAGATCTGCAGTCAGTGGGCCAAGGGAGGTGGGCCATGAAGGTGACTTTCCCAGTCAGTTTTAAAATTGTAAATGTTCTATGTTACTTGTAGGAAGTCCACATATAAAAGCTGCATGTTTTTGAGATTTTATATACTTACTCTACAAGAAGGCAAACTGGCAGCCTCTGCAGTACACAATGGTTAGGGCATCTCAACTACTTTGAACTTTATACAGTATAAAAGTGCTTATGAAAAATTCATGGCAGCATTTATGAGTTTTAGCAATTGTATGCATTTGTAATTTTGTTACTTACAGGTGAGAAGGGCTACACATGTTCAATAATGTTATTTTGTCACTTGCACAAACAAGTACAAAATGCTAATGACAAATTAAAAGCAGGCTCAGACAGACTGACAGGAGAATGAAACCTGGAAACAAACATGAAGACTTTTGAAGAAAAGGAGAACCATTGGAAATGTGGTGCCACTGGATGAGAACAATTAGCACAGTTTCAGTGCAGAGGACTGGAACACCCAGGATGCTAATCTGTGAACACAACACTGAAAATGTGGAATTAGAATGTGGAAAGCCATCATGATAGAAGTGGTCCTCTTGACCCCTTCCAGGTTAAAATGCTTCTGATCTGATTAAAATGCTCATGGGTGGTAGGTAGGTCATTCAAGGCTGAAAGCTACAGACACAAAACCATTTAGCCACCATAGGCTCATTAGATGGGTCATGGGGTGAATAACTGGCCAGTATTAATCAAGGATACCTACAATTCAAAAGCAACTTGTACTAGACTTATTAAAAGTTGCCTCAAAGAGATGGTGCATATATTTATCATGAACATCTTCATTAACACATTGCTTTAATGATTCATGAATTCTGTGAGACCTGGCAAAAGGACTTATGGCATGATGAATGTGCTTTCTTTTTAAGATGATTTTTAAATCATGCAGGCTCCTAAACAGAATGATGACTTATACAGGACACAGAGGAGAAAGCCAGTGCTCCCCTCTTTGGCGTTTTCTACTGTAGCAGACACCAGCCCTGCCACCTGCTCCATAGGCTGTGCTCAGAGAGACATTCTGTTGGCAGACTACCCAGAAATATCTCATTTTGATCATTCTATCATAGGCTGTTTCAAATAAGACAAAGATAATAACATCGGCAAGATAAAAATGGAGACTGAGAAATTTAAGAAGTATAGGCCAGAAATAAGAATAAAATAAGTATGTTACTGCACCAGTGTTGGAATTTGGTAAAGCTGTCCGTATCTTATAAGACTATGTGTTTCAGAGGTTGTCTGAACCCTGGAGTTGATGAAAGAAATAAAGGAGTAGAGAGAAAATTTGAACCTGTGCTTTATCCTTTGAAGTCACTAATCAATCTGTCTGCCTTCCAAGGAAGACCAAATAATTCCCTCCTTTGTTCATTTCTGCTTGATTTCTCAGGCCTCATCTTATCATGTAACTACAGCATTGTTTTGAAATGGCAACACTTATTCTTTTGCTCATGAGCTCACTTAAATGAAACTTATTGAGTGTCTATTGTATGATATTGGTTGATCACAAAGAGTTCACAACAGAGATGGAACAAACAAGAACAGAGCACAGGAAGCATTTAGAGAAAAGTAAAAGATGATATACAATAAAGGAATAAACTGACTATAATTAAGTGCCAGCCTGTATGGTGTCAAGAGCAACACTTAATTAAACCCAGGCCACAAGCTGTGTTCTACTTCTAAGAAAAAAGTCTCCTATAATCTTGTATTTTGTACTATAACTAATACCTGGAGTTCAATCCAGTCATGTAATTTAGCAATGACTCTATTTCCATGCTCAAAAAGGAAATCCATTGTTCTTGAAGTATAAATGTTTAAAAAACATCTGTTTAGTTTTTAGGGGGAGGAGATGTAGATCAGATTGTATTTGATCATTGAATTTTCAAATTTAATACTTCTGGGGAAAGCTATAGACTCAAAATCTGGAGAAATCACTAAGGCCAACACTTCATACAGAATAACCCTATCCAAGAAGTTATGATGAAAAATTTTTGTAAATTTTCTTCATGCATTTACTAAATCAAAGTACAGTAAGAAACTGGTTTAGGGAACACTATGAAGCCATATGGCATGCTCGCTAATACAAAATGCCTGGAAGGAAACTAAGTTAACACATATGGCTTTACATTTACAAATGAAGACTCATCCATCATCAAAGACTCGGAATGCTCACTGCCATGACATGAAAAAAGAAGTTATTAGGAGTATCTGTTTTCATTTGTGTATTGTCCCCATCAATATAAGGCAAGTAAGGGGAGGACATGTGTGCATTTCCTGGACTTGATCTGGGGTATACAACACAGCCATCAAAGGGATAAAAAGGCTGAAGCCTCTCTGATATGTTATACCAGTCTCCTGTTAGAGATTATGTATGTTATGGAATCTTCAAAAGAGTGGACTTACACATCTGGCAAAGGTCGTAAACACTACTAGAGATTTTAAAAGAAAGAAAAAAGTATAATGCAAAAGAAATGGAAGACAGCTCGAGAATAGTCGTGTGCTGATCCCCAAATACAGTGTGGTCTCTTTGTCTAGGGAAATCATGCAGCCATCTTCTATCTCCTCACATGTGTGATCAGAGAAGGCACAAACAAGAGGGCTTGTTTTAAAATTCTATTATTGTCAAAAGCAACAGGAGATGAAACCAAGTACTAGGTCTTCAGTGCTAAGACCTTCTTAGGATCTCAGCAAAAATGTTATTTTCCCTTCTAATTTTGACCTTTTCTATTTGGCAGATGTTGACTTTTTTTTTCTCTGCCTGTGTTTCTAATGGAGCTTGAAATTAACATGACTTTTTGTTTACCTCTTAATTTGTGTGCCACCATCATCGGTGTTGTCAGTGTAGTTCTGGGAATAGGGTTTGCTTATTGCTTCTGTTGAGCAAGCAAATGGAGAGAAGCAGAAAAAACAGCTGTGCTCATTGTGTTCTACCATAAATGTCCCCTTGTCGCCATAGAAAGGGTCTTTCCTAAGCAGCCAATGACCCTCTGTCATCTATTGGATATAAAGACCGAGGGGTAACTTCAAGTGCTCTTGCTTATGGCACTCATGGCTGGCCTTGACACAGCTGAGCATATCCTAACTCCCTTCTACTTTCTGAAAACATGGTACTCAGACATCATTCCCTTACTTGTTATTTCAATTCATCAGAGCATCCTTTATGTTATACTCTGGGTCTGCATCTCATTTCCTACTCGTTTTTTTAATGGAAGATTTTTTATTAGATATTTTCTTTATTTACATGGCATATGATATCTCCTTTCCTAGTTTCCCTTCTAAAAAAAGAAAAGAAAAAAGAAAAGAAAAAGGAAAAGAAAAACCTTGTTCCCCTCCCTCCCCCTGCTCACCTACCCACCCTCTCCCATTTCCTGGCCCTGGAATTCCCCTACACTGGGTCATAGAACCTTCACAGGACCAAGAGCCTCTCCTCCTATTGATGACCGATTAGGCCATCCTATACATATGTTGCTAGAGCCATGAGTCCCACCATGTGTACTCTTTGGTTGGTGGTTTAGTCCCTGGGAACTCTGAGGGTACTAGTTTGTTCATATTGTTGTTCGTCCTAAGGGGCTACAAACCCCTTTAGCTCCTTGGGTCCTTTCTCTAGCTCCTTCACTGGGAACCCTGTGCTCAGTCCAATAGATGGTTGTGAACCTCTACTTCTGTACTAGTAAGATACTGTCAGAGCCTCTCAGGAGACAACTATATCAGGCTCCTGTCATCCAGCACTTGCTGGCATCCATGATAGTGTCTGGATTTGATGATTGAATATGGGAAGGATTTCAAGGTGGAGCAGTCTCTGGATTGTCCGTCCTTCATTTCCTATTCTTCTGTGAGGTTATTTGCAGTTTTCCAGACACTTCCCTATATGGAGATTCCACTAAATTCACCCAGTTTTCTGATTTTGCTTTTGTCTTTTTATTGTAATTTAAACTTATGCTTCATGGTCATATGAAGTCTAGTCTTATGAAGAGGTGAAAATGTGTCTTTTAAATTTAAATTTTATTGGCTTATTGGTGTGCAGTCCTACCAAGGTGTATGTGAGGAGGTCAAAGGACAACTTATAAGCGTGGCGTCTCTCCTTTGGCCATCAGATTTGCATAGGAAGTGTTTTTACCTGCTGAGCTTTCTCATCTGCCCAGGAGGTAATATTTCTTCCAGCAGAAAGCATATGGTAACTGGCAAACCTAAGATTTCACTTCAGTTTCTAAGTCTTCATGATCTTTAGTCCCATTGCCTTGTCCATTATGTTCAATCGCTCCTTTCCTAACATTCACCCTCTCCAGGAAGAGTTTTCAATCAGTACATATGTTTATGTATTAACTTCTAAAATGATTTCATTTTAAAATGCATCATTCTAACCTATTAAAAAGTACAATCCAGTCCCCTTAAGTACACTTGGGCATTGAACACCACTGCTATTCCTTTTCAGAAGTTTCTTATCACCCCAACAGAAATTTTGTGTCCAATGACTTTCCATGATCCTCTACTACAGCTCCCCGGGACTTTTGCTCCACGTTATGTCTTTTTATGAATATGGCCATTCTAGGAACTTCCTGTGACTACAATCACATAATATTTGCTGTTCTCTGCTGGGCTTATTTCACCTAGCACAATCTTTAACACTTAACTGACATCAAAATATCTATTGGGATTTCATCACATTTTATGGAAGAAGAATATTTCATTGTATCCTAATACCATATACTATCTATTTGTGTTTATCAAAATTTGGTTGCTTTCCCCTGTTAGCTATTGTGAATAATGATATGTGTATCTTGTTTGAATTATCGATTTCTGGATAAATGTTCAGTTTGGCTCTTCAGATTTCTCATATTTACCTAAAGATAATGCCCAGCTCATTCTTAAATAGCAATCTATCTAGATCCACCACCTCGGTTTTCTTTCCTTCATCTGCTTACTTTTGGGTGAATCTTTTTTTCTTTCCTTGCCAATTCTGTGTGGAATTGAATTCACACGCTTTCTATCACATAGATGTCCAGGTGGGTTTAGCCAATGTGAGGAACTAGATCCTAAGAAAAAGAACATTGTACTCTGAGTTCTGCTGGGCAGCTGGTGCTCCTAGGCTCTGCCTTCTCACCCCCCTGCTCCTAGGCTCTGCCTTCTCCCTCCCCTGGTCCTAG
>NW_022196913.1:91872147-91921064 GCF_008632895.1 Mastomys coucha
GACTCCCACAGAGATGGTAGAAGCTTACTACTGCTGATAAGCTTTGAGTTACCTCATTTTTTTTTTTGAGATTTGGGGATATTTAAATCTTTTATGACCATATTGAAAATTTTCTGTATTAAGTCTCTTCATTAAAAAGATCCTAGGAGCTGGGCAGTGGTGGTGCATGCTTTTAATCCCAGCACTTGGGAAAGCAGAGGCAGGTGGATTTCTGAGTTCAAAGTCAGTCTGGTCAACACAGTGAGTTCCAGTATGGCCAGGGCTATTCAGAGAAACCCTGTCTGGAAAAACCAAAAAAATTAAAAATTAAAATAAAAATAAATAAATAAATACTAGGAATGAAATCTTTCTTTTTGTCTGGAAGACCACTGATAACTGTTCTACTAGAAAGAGAAAACACAAAAAGGTGTTAGCGAATAGAAAGTATACAACAAATTCCACTTGCCTAGAATCTATCACCCACCTAACAGAACGATTCTCTGAGATGCTGTAGCTCAGTCTCTTGTAGCATACTATAGCCATGTATATAAGTTCTGGCCAAAGGGATAAAAGTGAAAATTCTAATTCTTTTTCAAAAGCCAGCAGCCCTATAGGTTATCTATAACTCCATGCTGGAACATGAAAACAAGGACCATATTTTAGGGTGGGTAGGACCAATTCAAATAGAAGCCCAAGTTCTGGAGAACTCTGTACCATTCAGCTGTCATTCAACCTCTCCTCTGCCTATAGTTGCAGTTTTACATGAGCATCAAGTTAAACTTTCTTTTACCTAAGTTGTTACTATTTTGAGACTGTTTAATGCAACCAAAGCAAATCTTAACCAACTCAGGATCCAAATCATGAGCTCTGTTTTGTCCTCAACTACTGATGAATCTCTATGTACTTTTCCTTAATTAAATCAGGGTATTCCATCATTGGATCCTATCCTAAATTTTGACCTCTTCCTGTTTATACATATTACTGACCTATTCTCCTCTATAATTCTTTAAAAAAAACTTTAACTCATTTAACAGTGTCTGCTTTGTCAATTAAGTTTGTTCTGAAAGGGAAGAGGGGTAAAATTTAAGATGATATCCAACCTAGAAAATGATTAAAGTCTGGACATTAGAGAATTTTTAATTAAAAGCCTGGGAACATTGTTCCTTGGGTATTAATAAAGTCAGTAAAATGGAGAACCAGTATGACCTAACATCACACGACAGGCTGTGAGTGTCCTGGTCTGATAGTTCCTCTTCATGAAGCTGATGGACTGTAACTTTACCTAATGATTCCAAGCACAGATAAATCTTGCCTATGCTTTACTCTAGTGGGCATCAATTAGAAATATGGACTTGCAGAATGGTGGTTCCCACACTTTATTGTGTGTGAAAATCATTTGGGGGAACTTTTCTGAAATAAAGAAGATTCACATCCTTTTGCACATCACTAAGTTGGACTGGAGTTCAGGGCCAAGAACTCTCTGTTGAAAAGAACCCCTGGTACCTCTTAAGCATATGGTCTGTGGATCACTCTATAAAAGATGCTGAATAGAGGAAACTTGTAAGACAGCCACAAGTGAAAAATCTGTCATCATTTAGGGGCAGGATAAAAGAACCTTAATTGATGTCTCCTACGTGTGAAAGGATATCCATACAAAGTGAGACAGTATCTCACTTTATGCTTTTAATAAACCTGGGTACTATTGGTATTATTGTTTTATAGTGAGAAACCAGAAGCCTACTTGCTTAAAGTTACAAGACAGCTTGAAAGGCATAGGAGTGTGTATTTAATATTCTATTTCTCCAGTTCCGTCTTATACCATTTCCATCAAGGTATGTACTTCTAGACATTGACCTATATAGAAAACATCAGGGGCCATCTGCCTCTAGTTTCTTGTTGGATTGAGTTATATTATATTGAAATATGGGAAGATGGTAGGAGGAAGAGGAAGTAAGAACTAGGTTAGGATATTCCTCCCGTCCCACTCCCTATACAAGTAGAATGGGTCCTTGTGAAATCTTTTCTTGTTGGCTGTCTCTACATTTGTGTCTCTTTCCATGTTCCTGTAACAACCCCATTTTGCAGTAGGTATATTTGCCATTGTTTTTCCTGTCAAAGTAGGTTGAAGTAGTATGCAAATCCTTTTCCTTCCCTACTGTTTATCTAGGATTTTGTAACTAGTTGTTTCTTCATGGAGTTTGTGGTTGAATCAAAGTGGTTCCCATAGGTTCATGTATTTGAATGTTTGGTCCCCAGTTGCTGGAACGGTTTTAGAAAGATTTGGATGTGTGGTCTTGTCGGAGGTGGTGTGTCACAGTGTGGTGGGATTCGAGGTTTCTAAAGGTCATGGCATTCTGGATCAGTTAGCTTTTCCTCTGCTTTGTGCTGGTGGATAAGATGTAAGCTCTCAAATACTGTTTCAGTTCTATGGCTGCCTGCCTGCTACCATGCTCCCTGTCATGAGAGTCATGGACTCTAACCCTTCAGAACCATGATCCCCAAATTAAATGTTTTCTTTTATAAGTTGCCTTGGTTATCATGCTTTGTTATGGTAATAGAAAACTAACTAAGACAAAGCTCTCCAAATCATTCCTCTGAAGTGTTCTATCTGGGTTCTCGTCAAGACACTGCCTGACCACGCTGCTTGGCTTTGAACTTTATTCTTTCTATTGTTCTGCTCAACTCTATTTTTCTCTTACAATGCCCCACTTTGCCATGATCAGAGTATTAGTTAGGCTTATAGAACTTTTGGAATGTATCTATATAAAGGGAGTTAGAATGGTTAATAGGCTGGGGTCCTTCCTCTAAACCGACAATTTCTGCCTATGAATGGAAAGTCCAAGAGTCTAGTAGTTGTCAGTCCAAGATGTTGGATGTCTCAGCTAGTCTTCAGTATATGCTAGAATATCAGAGAAATAGGCTTAAATGCTAGTGAAGGAACAGACTTGCTGTAAAGGATGAGAGCAAGCAGGCAAAGGATGAGAGCAAGCAGAGGGAACAGCTCCCTTTCCCCATGCCCTTTATATAGGCTGCGGAAAAGAAGGCGTGGTCCAAACTAAAGGTGGATCTCCCTACCTCAAACGATCTGGATTAAAGTTTTATATTCTCAACTTAAAGATCCAGAAGTCAGTCTTATAACATATAATGATTTAATTAAGAACATAATTCATCACAGGAGTGCTGCCATTTGAGTAATAGTGAATTCCAGATGTAGTCAAATTGACAACCAAGAATAGCCATCACAATCAGTTTGTCTGGTTTTTTCTGTGCAATTACTGGCATGCATTGCATATTTACTCTAGTGTGGCTCATTATACTGAAGAGGTGTTAAAGCCAAATAACTACATTTTAAAGACTCCCTTGCAGCTAGGTTTTAGGTCCAGCCAGTTAAATACTGTCTTATGAGATGTGCATAAAAGCATGGTGAAGGCTGTACCTTCACAATAACGGATTTTGGATTTTATGAAGCAGAGCCCTGGGAAACAAAAAGAACTTTGTGGGTGTACAGAGACGGTTGCACAAATGATTATTTCCTGATCTCAGGATCATAGCTCACATTGTTTGCTATTAATATCAATGATTTCCCAGATACTTTCCTGCACTCCCAGCTCCCTTTATTGAGGCAGAAAGTGTCCTTGACTTGATGGGGCAAGATAAGTGGACTTGTTCACCTGTCCTTTCTAGGAGTCCAGCAGTAAACTTGGACTTCCTCCAGGCCTTCTGACAACTTTACAATCATCTAATTTTCTATGTAGAATAGTATGTGCTTAAAATAACATGAGTGATTCCATTTCCTGCATATGTTCTGCAGGAATGGTGTTTCTACAGATAGAAAGCTTATTAAGGTCAGGGTCTATATCTTGTTGTGCTCATATTGCTGTGTCTAAAATGACATGAATTACCTAATTAAAAAACTTCAAAGCATCAACAAGTATTTTACTATTCTAACAAGGTACAAAATATCCTCACAACTATTAACTAATTGAATTCTCATAGTAGCTCTATAAAGTCAGGACAGTACGTCTCCTTTTATGAATATAAAGAGCAGGCTCAGTAAGGTCTATAAAATTGCTCAAAGTATCAGATATAGGACTTAGTAGCTGTGGTCAGGTTTGACATCAAGCTTGTCATCTTCAAAATCCCTATTCTACCACTGGGAAATATAGTTCTGTGGCAAAGTGTCTAGATCACATACATGAACTCCTAGATTCAATTTCCAGAGGTGAAAAAAATTACTGCTATTATGAAAGTGAGGATACACTGGCAAAATCCTCATTCTTTCTATTATGTTGTTGCCTAATTCTATGAGAAAGGAATTTGAGAAGGAAAATGAAAGGAAAAAATTAGAGATTACCCTAATTGATTCATTAAAATATTATTACTGAGTTTAAACGTTGACTGTTGAGGATTAAAAGCAATTGTTACCTCAAGAATTGTCTCCACGGCTGGGATGATGGGCTCACAGTTAAAAACACTTGTTGCAGAATATCATTTGGAATCTGTTTTGTTTTGTTTTGTCTGAGATCTCTGGACTATCTAACTTCAGGTTCCTTACCATCCAGGTAGTATCAGATCTGCACTTTCTCTTGTGGCATGAGCCTCAAGTTGATCCAATCATTACTTGGTCATTTTTCCATGTTTTGTGCTACCATTACCCCAGCACATGTTGCAGGTAGGACACACTGTAGATTGAAGGTTTTGTGGCTGGGTTGGTGTCTCAGTCCCAGCACTGCCTGATTACTGGTTTGGAAGTTGGCTGGTTCAGTCTCCATATACCCATTTACTATGAATATTCCCTAGAGTCACCCTCATAGATTCTAAGGAGTGTTTCCACATTGCCCTCCAAATGCCCCCACATTCCAGTTGTCTTCCTCAGTACCCTCTCTCTCCATGCCTCCCCATCCCATCTGATCCCTCCTGTTCTCATCCTCAACTACTTTCAATTCACTCCAAAAATGTCAGTGAAATGATACCAAATATATTCTGCTACACTAATATACCAGCGATTAGCCCAGTCATCATCAGAGAGGCTTTATCCAGCAACTGATGGGAGCAGATGCAGAGACTCACAGACAAACATTAGGGGGAGCTCAGGGAATCCTGAGGAAGAGGAAGAGGAAGGATGGGAGGAGCCAGAGAGGTTGAGAACTCCAAGAGAACACCTCCTACAGAACTAAGCAGGGCTTCTAGTGGTTCAGAGAAACTGAAGCAACAATTATAGAGCCTGTTTGGGTCTGAGATAGGTCCTTTGCATATATGTTATAGCTGGATAGTGTAGCTTGATGTTCTTTTGAGACTTCTAATAGGAGTGTGGGGGATCCTCTTACCTCTTCACCTATTCATGTGATCCCTTTCTGCCTACTGGGTTGCCCAGTCCAGCCTTGATATAAGGGTTTTTGCCTAGTTCTTTTCTATCGTGTTGTGTCATGTTTAGTTGATGTCCCTGGGAGGTCTGATATTTTCTCACCAGTAATGGAGAAGGAGTGGATCTTGGGAAGAAGGGGGGCGGGAATGAATTGAAGCAATAGAGGGAGAGAAAAATGTTGTTAGGAGGTAATATATCACACACATGCACACATACACACACAGAGAGAGACACACACAGAGAGGGGGTGGGGAGAGAGAGTCTTGTTCTACTTGTTCTTGCAGGGGACCTGGGTTTGGGTCTTAGCACCCACATGGCAGCTCACAGCTATTCATAACTCAAGTTATTGGTGACCCAACATCTTTTTCTGATTTCTGTGGGTACTAGGCACCCATATTGTTTGAGTTTATATATATGCATAGGCAACAGACTCATAAAATAAATAAATCTAAAGCAGTTTTTCTTTTAAATAAGTTTCCTGTAATGTGCAAGATACTATGCATCAGTGTAGAGTCTTTACTGGCATGTTAATTTGCTCATACCTTTGAAAGCAAACTCACAAAGCTGTCAACAGAATACTTGTGGACAGACTAAGAAGTTGATGAAGCCTTCCCTTGAGAGGATACCTTCGTGGAAACAAAGACAGCTCAAGGCCTTGAGGGTCTCCCAGGTACTAGTAGAGGATACTGACTAGTGATCAACAAAATAAATTCCTGGAACAATCAACTGGAGGCCCAAAGAGGCATTTTTGAAATAAATAATGAGAACCCTTAGGAATTTGCAATATTTCTTACTGCCATTAAGGTAAATCGTTACATAAGCACACTGAACATATTTGCCTGTTTTCACTTGAGTTTTGCCACTAGACTGACGCACCAGAATTTTAATGCTCTGTCATTGTATATTCTGCAAAGTGAAGCAGTGTGGTGTTTTGAATGGGAACAAAATATTTTACATTTCATTATATATGCAGTAACTTTACCTCCACTAAGTTCTGAGTTTCCCATATCTCAAGGCATGTTTCAGATAGATGTCAAATGCTTGCTTAGTATAGGAAAGGACACAATTGAGGTGTGATGTGGTAGATGGACAATACAACCTGCCACAACTGGTGGTGGAGACTTCCCTCCTCTGTCTCTGCTTAAGTTATGGACTGACTTCGAGGAGATACACAGAATCCATGACCTGGGTTATAATTATTCTAGATTAGAGGTTCACAAACTTTTGCCCATGGGCTAAATATAGCCTAGGTTATATTTCTATAAGTAAAAATGAATTAGAAAAAAGCCAGATATAATCATCTACATATCATATATGGTTGCTTTTGTGCTACACAGCACAACTGAATAGTGGCAACAGATTCAACAAACTATGTAGTTGTGAAGGATTATTTGTCCTGTAACTCTTTACAGGGAAAGTTTGTTGATCTCTATTTGAATGTGTGTAACATGAAGTTATTTAGACTCATCTGAGTGTTTGGTTCTGAAGTAGGGCCAAGTGCCTGAAAATAATAGGTACATGTTGAGGCTCATGTGCTCTTGGTTCCTATACCAGTGCCTCAGCCGAGTCAGAATCTCAGAAGAGATTCTTATTTTGAGTTGTTGTAGGTGGCTCTTCAACCTTACTGTGACCCGCCTCTAGGAGAAATTTATCCCTCTTATTTTTTTTTAATTCTCTCTTGTTATTTGATTTCAATCATTGATATCATGATTTTTTTTAACCACAGAAAGCTTTTCCCTGTCTAGTTAATTTTCTCAAACACTCATAATCTTACCTTCAACAACATGCCAATCATTTTTGTGTTCATGCTTTACCATGACCTACAAGTTAGTAATCATTTGTGCCTTTCATAGTTCTGTCTTCACTACCATTCTAGAGTATTTTTATATTAGTGGTTTTAATCACGAGATCTTCTCCACCTCATTTGCCTTGAAAATGGTTGCACACTCTGCTATTTCTCTGCCATTCCTGGAATCATACTATTCTTGTAAAATTTTTCATTGTATTATACTTTTACTTTGTTTATTTAGCTTTTTTTTCCAGTGTTAGAACCTGAAATGTGGGCACTGTGTATGCTAGGTAAGTGTTCTTACACCAAACTACCCTCCCTAGTCTTCATTTCTGTATTATCTAAAGAATCTTTTAGAGTTGTCTCACTTTCCCACAGTCTTAATCTTCAGCAATTGTACCCACATCAGGTTCTATAGCTGCTCAGAACACTGGCTGTTTATTTTCCCCTTCCTGTGAAATGAATAGCTTCTGACCAAGCAATCACTGAAACCACGGCTCCGTTTCTCCTGTCTTCCTTGTTTTGCACCTCTCTTGGATCTTGCCTGTGTTGTCTACTGCTGCCATATGTCTCTTTATCCCTTACAGGTCAACAATCATTACATCTGACAACACCTACATCATACATGGTCTGATGAATATTTATGGGAACATTTTATCCCAACTTTATTCTCTCAGCTCTTAAGGCATTTACATTTAAATATATATTGTCTTAAAATGTGGCTTGATGTGGTTTAGTCTTTTTTCCTCCTCATTAAATAAGTACATCCTCCTATCCTCCACTATTCCTACAGTAGAATCATCCCCATAGCCAACCGTAGCTTATATTAAACCATTATAGAATGTGGCAGTGGGTCCTTCTCTTCGCATTTTCAATGTATAATAACCAGTACAGTCTATCTGATAAAATTATTCTCTAACGTGTGTATCTGAGATACTGGGGTTCAAAAGTTAAATTATCTGTCCCTGTAAAAAATCGGTACAAATGACTTCACAGGAGTCAGCGCTGGCATCGGGGGGTTCACAAATTGCTAACTATACCCTTTCAAGGATAGAGTTAAAGGTGATGCACACAACCAGTAGAAGAATAGTTTGATATTGTACGAAATAAGAATATTCTTATAGTGAATATGAAGAGCTCTCCCTTTAACAATCACAAAACAACAAGCCTACATAAATGGAAAGACAACCAAGGAAAAGTTTATAGATGGTTTTCTATGGATAGACTCAGAATCTCAAAACTGTTGTTTTCTCTTCCATCCAGAGCCATTAGCATGAAATCATTAATGGAGATATTGAAGAGATTCCCTCCTTGTTTCATGTTGACTATGGGAAATAAGGAAGGCATTTTTCTATCATCAACATGCACACCGAACTAGAAATCCATGTAGAATATAAACCAAATTACGCCCTTGTATTGACATATTAGCTCTGAGAACTGATGGTGTGCAGGTGTGAGAGCAGCAGGGAGGAAAATTAGATAATCTGATGGCAATTTGCTAATTTACAAGTGGAGAGGAGGTGTTCTGGCTTTTCTTCACTCACATTTCCTCACTTGGCCAAGTACAAGACAACAGCTCCAGCAGCCAAGGTGATGATTTTGGTGTACTTCCAAGATATGTCAGGCCTGCCCATCAGCCCTCCACCTTTCCTGCAGGCAGTTACTTGTAGTGGCTCTTTGAGCAGGGCAAGGGAGCCAAGGTTTATCAAGAAGTGGGGGAAATGAACAGTTCTTATTTCTATCAGAAGCATATTCTACTGAGACCATCTGGGAGAGTAGATAGGATGTAGGTGACCTCCAAAAGCAGCTTGGTCACTTCAGGCTGCAGGTAGTGGCTTGCTTAGGTCTGAAATAGGGTCAGTTACTTTAAATATCTTTGAAAATAACAATTCCTATGATGCCATTTATCTTACCTTCCCTTAAGTCTGAAGCATTCATGGTTTTCATGACTTAACAGAAAGAACAAATACTCTAATTTATAAAGGTCTTCACTGCTGGTAATAATTTAGAAATTAGTCAGTGCCTTAGGGTTTCCACTGCTTTGAATAGATGCCATGAGTATGACAACTCTTGTCAAAGGAAACATTTAATTGGGGCTGGCTTACAGTTCAGAGGTTTAGCTCATTATCATCATGATGGGAAGCATGAGGTATGCAGGCAGACATGGTGCTGGAGAGGTAGCTGGGGGTTCTACATCTAGATTGGTAGGCCACAGGAAGAGAATGAGTCACTAGGCCTGGCTTGAGCTTCTGAAACCTCAAAGTCTACCCCCTAGTGACATACTTCCTTCAACAGGGATATACCTACTCCACTTCCTATGAGTCTATGGGGGGTACTTTTATTCAAACTAATATAAGTGGCTTTCAAATGTGGTGTATTTTTATATATAAAGAATGATTTGGGGGAAATGAAAGGAGACATGAACAGAATCATATGTTAGTAAATCATTTTTACTTGGAAGAGATTAAAGATTGTGGATTTCTGGAGAAATGGCTCAGCAGTTAGCCACACTTATTGCTCTTGGAGAGGAACTGGGTTTAGTTCCCAAGCACACACATGGTTACTTCACAACTGTTTATAACTCGAGTTTCAGGGAATCTTATGCCTTCTTTTGGTTCTCAGGTACTTCATACACATAAAGCACTGTTATGCAAGCAAGCAATACACTCATACATATAAAATAAAAATAACTATTTCAGAGAGAGAAAGAGAAGGAGAAGGAGAGGGAGAAGGAGAGAAAGAGGGAGAGGGAGAGGAAGAGGGAGAGGGAGAGGGAGAGGGAGAGATTAGTAAAAAACGATGGTACAGTCTTTGATTCCCTAGCACTAGGGAGGCAGAGGCAGGAGAATTTTCTTTAAATACTATATCTATCTATCTATCTGTCTATCTATCTATCTATCTATCTATCTATCTATCTATCTATCTATCCATCTATCTGATGTATATGCATACTCTATCTGCATGTATACCTGCATGCCAGAAGAGGGGATTAGATCATATTAGAGATGGTCGTAAACCCTCATGTGGTTGCTGGGAATTGAACTCAGGACCTCTGGAAGAGCAGCAGGTGCCCTTAACTGCTGTTCCATCTCTCTGGCTTTGAGCTCTGTGATTTTAAGGCCATTCTGGTCTACATAGCATGTTTCAGGATTGCCAGAACTACATAGAGAGACCCTGTCTCAAAAACAAACAAACAAACAAATAGACAAACAAACAAGTAGATTGGGGGGGAGGATCTTAAGGCCATTTTTTTGTTCGTTTATCTTCTTGGTAAAATTGTAAAGGAAATGCCATTCTAAATATCTTCAAATGTCCCTATTACAGTTCTCATTATCCTCATGAGCCTAAAATTAAAGAGTAGGATTAAAATGTAGGATTAGCATTTTAATATATGTTTTCCTCTGGTATTTACTAAACTATTTAAAATCATAGATTCAATAGAGTAAAAGGAAATCTAAATAGGATGACTCTGTTGTGAATGGAAACGTGAAGGTGGAAAGTAAAACCAATATTCTTATTTTGTCATTTTGAAATTATAGATTCACATGATATCACAGAAAAGTGTATAGGGAGATTGTGTACACTGAAACTAGGAGACTGACATCAGTAGAATCCATTGATTTTTAAGCATGTGCGTGTATGTGTGTGTATGTAAGTGTGTGTGTTTGTGTGTCTGTTTAGAGATTTTGTCACACCTGTGGTTTTGTAACCTTGTCCACAATTCACATATAGAGCAGAGCATCAGTGTAGGGGCTTCTTGCATTCTACATTCAGGTCACCACACATTCCCCATCCCTAGCTCCTGTAGCCACTAATATGTTCTCCATCTGCTTACCTTTGCTATTTCAATAATGTTATCTACACAGAATCAGATAGAATACAAGCTTGTGGAATAGTTTTCAATGATCACACCTCTCTAGAGATTGTGCCTGTCCATGTCCTTCTGAAATCCACATATTAATGATAACTTCTAGCGTTGTGTTTAAAAATAGGCTTTGCAGAATGCTAATTTTGTTAAGATGAGGTTCTTAGGGTGAGTACTAATTTAACATGGCTTCAATCCTTATGAGAAGAAGATGTTTGGAGGCAGACTCAGAGGAATGAGCAGGTAAAGACATGAGGAAAGACAGGTAGCCTCCTACAAATGAAAGAGAAAAGCTTTCAAAGGAATCAGCCCTATAAACTCTTTAATCTTCCTCAATCTTAGGTTCAGAGCTTCAGGATTTGTGAAAAAATACATTTCTATTATTAAGCCACCTGGCCTATAATATTTTGTTATGGGAACACTAGCAAATGGATATAATAAATATGCTGATCTGAGCTCTTGCAATTCATTCCACTGCTAGTACATAGCAAGAAGAGATTCATAGATATATTCACACAAAGATCTGTTCAAATATATTGAAAGTAGCGTTTTTACAGAGTTGTCCCAAATGGGAGACTGCTTGACTATTAATGATCTGAGGAAGGTGTAAATGGATTTTGGTCCATTCACATGCTGCATAGTTTAGGAGAATGAATGAGCAACACTGCAGTCAACACGTATAAATTTCATAAACAAAAAGTTGGATATAGAGGTAGATACCTTAGTGTACATTGTATGATTCCATTTATAATAAGTATACAAACACAGATGGCATTATTAGTGACTATCAGAATTTAGCACTGTATTTATCCTTTGAGGGGGGTAGTATATGGGAACAATCTTTTTGTGCACTGTGTAAAGGTTGTTTTTGTATTCTTCAAATGCTAATTTCCATACCAGCAGAGAGTCAAATACAGGCTGGACTGTTATTTTAATGAAGCATCACCTGTCTCAGTGTTTTGTAAACATTCTTCTCCATCACCTCGATTCAGCCCAAGACCGGGCATAATCGATAGGAAGGCTTGATCCAGGGGGTCCCAGGAAGAGAGAGGTTGAGAGAGGACCATGAGGAAGGAAGAGAAGAGGTGGCCATAAGGTACAGGGTTCAAGAGGAGTCACAATGAGTAAGTCTTCAAGGGATTTGCCATGTTGTTAAAATGAGAGAACAGCTATGAGGATCCACATGGACAGAGTGAGCCAGAGCAAGACCAGATGGTAAGTAATGGGGCATTCATCTGCATATGAGCATTTTAGTTGGGTTAGAATAGCTCAGAACCTGTCCAGCTTAGGTTTGCCATTTGCTAACAAAAATACCAGGTCTTTCTGTCTATTATTCAGGAGCAGAAGGGGTATAGCAACTCCCCTGAATCATTCTACTACAATGGTACCCCTTAGCAGTAGTGATGGGGCTTTTAGAGTGCTAGAGATGGTCTATTTATAGGTCTGAGTGAAATGACATGGTGTATTTAGTCTGTCAAATCTGCTGATTGTACAGTTAATATGGTGTCATAGGAAAATTATTCTTCAAGAGAAAAAAATAGAAGATGGTTTTCTTTAGAGAAACTTGGGCAAGGATGGTCAACCAGTGAGTTCATAGGATCCATCTGTCTCCATCTTCCAATTGTGGGTTACAGACAGGCTTAATAAAGCCAGGCTTTTTATATGGATGCTGGGAATTCAAACTCAGCTTCTTATTCTTGCAGAAAAAGTGCTCTTACCCACTGAGTTATCTGCCCAGACCTTAAAGGTTTTATATCTATATTTATAACAGATTTATGTTTCTATTACATATTTATTTACATTATATTTATACATTAACATATTTATACATTTATTTATATATATTTTATTCATATATTTTTTAAGAAAAAAACATAAAAAACATATTCTTTTCAAATGCTTTAGTTTTTCAGAATTTTATCCTGGGCTCCCTTGTTGAAAGGAGGCTTCAAGATATTTGAGGTTAATAGCTCTTTGCTGAAGCAGAGACATGGTTTTTGTTTTCACTTTGGCTAGAGAAGTCACTTATGGACCGAGGGGAAGTTTTGAGTCTTCCCCGCCTTTATGGTGTTAGGGATAGACATGTTGCTAGACTCCTTGGATTTACACCCTGGCGGTGTTGTTTACTAGCTGTGTGGTTATTTACCTCTGTGACTTCTCCATTCATCAATTAATTCCCTACAGAAATGATGGTGATAACCTCTATCTATCTTGTAGGTGCTTGTGAGGGTTAAGTTAGCATATTCTGGCTGGTGGAGTGTGACCACTTCCGCTCACTCAGTATCCTTGGTTTCATGGGATTTGCAGTTCCTGAGAGGCTCTATTTCTTCTCTCAAGTTCACTGTTTTTCCTGCATCTTTGTTTCTTTTTCTTTTGCCTAGAATATCCTTCCCACTGTTTTTCACATGACTGACTCCCACTCAGTCATTGGAGGACCATCTCTAAAACAAGTCTGTCTCTCAACAGCTTTTATAACTATCTTTATTCTGTTTGTTAGTTGTCTACATGGAGAAGAGTGATGGCTGGGTTAGTATCTGTCTTCCTTCTTTCTTTAGACCTAAACCCACTACGTGACCAGCTCTTTCTTAATATTCATTCTGGAGCCATTGATGAGGGAGTAAGTATAGATAAGATGGTTAATTCATGCCTGTGGGCAGCGCACAACTCCTTCAGGGGTGTGATATGGGTGTGGGCTTTATTACTGTTCTCAATCATGTTGCAGAGTGTTGAAAAGCCAAAGACAATGCTTCTATGATGAGGCAGCATTTAGCCTTTTATCAGGTACTAATAGGACCTCTCCTCCATTCTAGGCAGATATGAAATGAAGCATATAGGATTTTAGTCTGTGTCATAACAGCCCATATCAATAGAGATAGTAAGTATATATGATACACACAGGTAAAGTTTCTCCAAGGAAGTATTTTGTTACAAACATGATGGGAGAATTACAGATCTACCATTCAGGAGCCAGACACCAAGTTGTGACTATTTACATTTAACCCAGAGATTTCTTTCAAGTCTACCTTTTTAAGCCTTTGCTTTTCCATCTTACAAATGGCAGTTTAAGCCTATTTGTTGTGGCAGAGCCTGCTAACTATACACTAAAATCTATTTTTTCCTTTTACAAGACTACAATTTCAAATTTCCCTCAGGGCTAGTGTGTTTATGCAATTAAGGTCTTGCCAACAGAACGTCAACATAAGTGACATTTGTAACCTTTCTTTGCTTGCTCAAGGTCCTCTACTTTCAGACTTGATCCTTAAATCACTGTGTAGAATGGAGCCACCCCACTGATCTGCAACCTCCAGCTAGGAATGTTAAATGACAAAGAACTAAGCCACTTACTTTTTGGAAAACATTTGCTGCAACAGCTAGAGTTGGTATGACTAACACAAGTGTCCTATCTACTTTGCAGGACGATGAGAAATAGTATGTGTAAGGAAGAGAAAGAGCCCCGGGAGGTAACAGGGCTATAAAAATTGTCACCATTATTATTAATACAGAGAAAACAAATGTCTAGTAGAATTTCTGACATACCACCCATACTTAACATTTATTTATTGAGTGAATAAATGAACATCTTGCAGAAAAAAAGCCCGAATTGAAGAAATCTACATGAAACAACAGCACTGGTAAATGATTTGTGCAGGGAGAAATCTTTCATTCATTTGGATTCTTACAAGTTAAGCAAAGCTTCATGGGATGTACTTTTTCCCCAACATATTCTTGTTTTTCTTTCTAAGATTTTTTATATTACCATCAAAGACAGGCTATAAAATACTAAACATCATTTTTGATAAAAAGAGAACCTATCTTTAACCCCATTTTGCAAACCCAGCTATTTCATTTTTGTCCCTTCCTGTGTCATGGGTATGAAGTTCTACTATAAATCTGCCTCAGCTTAATTCTTAAACACATTTTATTTTGCACACAGAAATAATAGCATAGCCTTGTTAATTACCAAGAAGTGACATTAACATAGAACCACCTAACATTCTCAACAGGTTCTATTTAATTTTGGCAAGGAATTCCAATTTTTATGAAAACGTATACCATGGAAAAAAGGTGATTTTTATAAGAACATGTATGGGGGTCTAACTACAATTAGGTTGATCAAGATTATAAATACCATATTGTTTCCACTTTATGTTTGGAATTTATCTTAGGTCTTCCAAAGGTGACATGAAAGGCAAATGAGTACATGTGAACTGTATTCAATCATAATGATGGCTCAAGTAGCGTAAGGACAACAATAAATAAGATATCATCTTCTATGCATACCATTGAAAAGGATATGTATGTATGCGCCTGTATGTATGTATGTACATATGTATATATGTATGTATGTATAGATGGATGGATTAATATTAGAAGATAAGAAAGAGCTGCTGGGAGTTTGCCATAAGACAGGTGAGAAGTGAGACTTGAGTGATGTTATACAGGTTGGGGGTGAAAAGGAAGGGAAGTTCCCTAGATTATGGACCAGAGGAGAAGTAGAAAAGAACAGATTCATGGGCTGAAGTTTATTCTACCTACTGGGCTATTAGATGAGTCTACTGGAGATGAGCTAATGAGAATGGAACAGGTAGCTGACATGTGATGGTAAAGACTACATAAAGCCTCAACACAATCGTGATGGGACTTGGCATGTGGGCAATCCACCTTAATTGAGAATTGTGTTGATCTGCACTGTGCCATGCAAATGATTCATTACTGTTCATGGTGACTGGCTTCTGGATTGCAGAAGAAGAACACACATGGCTAGGGGACAACTACTTTTCTTGATATAGATGACATCAGCTGAAGCCTTCATTTCTGTGCTGTGCATGTCATAATACTACTGGTGGTCTTAATACAGCATGCTTTATTCTAGGTGGCCAGTACAGTCACCTACTACTGACAATGGAAGGCATTCCGACCCTTGAATTCTCCATCCTACAGACTTAGCATCCCATGTGCTGAGATTATAATCATGAGCCATCATTGCTAGTCCCAAATTTCATTTTTTTAAATAGTGTTAAGAACTCGACGCATGTAGCCTCTCAGCACTTGCTTTTCAAGGAAATGCTTTCATACCATTTCCAATTTCAAGTCCCAGGATCATATTTGGAATGAGCATCATAGATGCAGGGAGTGAAAGAGGAAACAAGGGGAGGAAGTGAGAGGAAAAAGTCTGAAGGCTTTTAAGTAATTTCCCCTTAAGATGCATTAACAAATAAGGAAATATATTTAGGGCACACAACATGGTGTTTTGATATATATAAGCAATATCAAATGCTTATCACAATCAAGCTAATCAAAAGATCTATCACTTCATGTAACTGTGTGTGTATGTGTGTATATGTGTGTATGTGTGTGCATATGCACATATTCACTCATTTACATTTAAGGCATAATTCTTGTAGTAACCTTCAAACACAGTCATCTTTAATAGCTCTAGAGAATCAGATCTAAGAGCCCATCATGGATACCCAAATATAATCTAACAATGCTCAAGTTTCACTTCAAGACCAATAAATTATACACACACACACACACACACACACACACACACACACACACACACATATCCACTCATAGACTTTAAATAACTTCTGGATTAGTTATAACATCAGATCCAGTGTAAGTACTAGGTAAGAATTGGCATGCCCTGTTGTCTCTCAATGGGTATAGATTTTGAGGACACACAGAGCTGGCATTGTATGTCCTCCCCAAGTCCTCCATTCCTAGAACTTAGGTTACCACCCTTAATTCTGAGCCTGTTTTTGGAATTTCTTTCAAATGAAATGGAACACCAATAATACAAAATTACTAGGACTCTCTGGGGAGATGAATGGATTAACAAAACTGGTCTAGCAATACTGAATAATTTGGAAGCAATACCAAATTTGACTAACAACAGCCCAGCAGGGTGGCTTATTTTAGAAACATTTTGTCTTAGCTTTGTTGAGCATACTAAAAATGCATAGTTCCACTGAATCCATGGGGGTAGCACATGATTCAGCTGTTGAAGAGTGATATGAAATTAAAGACAGAATGAGATTTGTGATCTTGTTTAATCACACCTGGCACTTTGATTTCTCGATAGCAGCTCCCTGTTATACTGTGTTGAGTTGGATGGACACACACACACACACACACACACACACACACACACACTCACTAACTATAGGTAGAGGATGGCTTACCTTTATGGTATAAACCAATGAATTGCAAGAATTTTAGATTCAAAAAACCAACTTGAGTTTTCTCAAAAAATAACTTGTGAGAAATGTAGACCTTCTATCAGAATAAAATTACCACAATTGAGGTATAAGTCATTAAGTGCTAGATCCTAAAAAAGGATTAGAATTCAGAACTGAGAAGATGGAGAAGAGAAGTGTGTGTGTGTGTGTGTGTGTGTGTGTGTGTGTGTGTGTGTGTGTGTGCGTGCACCTGTGTGGTCTGAAAAGATGCTATGGTACATGGATAGAGGTCAAAGAACCACTTGGGTGAGTAGGTCCTCTCTTTTCACTTTGTTTTGAGGCAGGGTCTCTCTGCTGTTACTCTGTACTTCGTGTTGCTATATACTCCGGGTTAGCTGAGGACTTGCATGTTTCTGTCTTTCATTTCACCATCAGAAATCCGGGATTACAGATGTGTGTTTACTCATCTGGCTTTTTAAAGGTATGGATTCTGGAGATTTTATCTCAGGATTGTCTGGCTTATCCACCAAGTCACTGTCCTGACCCGAGTACACATTTTTATGCACACAGTGTATTTGTAGTCAAAGTCTCCTGCTTGGATAACTGAATGCCTTATTTTACTTCAGAATTCCAATATGGTGAAAATACTAAGGGGGAAAGAGAATGTTTTCAAACGTGTTTGGGGATGTTTCCTGCTGGTGAACTTAAAAGTATATACATCTGAATCTGCACAGGCACTTGGATGCCATCGCCCTCCCTTCTTCCTTGCTTTGGCTCCATGGCTAAGGAGCTCTCACTTTACAGCATCTTTGGGTCTATCTTGAGCATCAGTTTAATTCTGCAGGACCTGTGCATGTTTCCCTGGCTCAACAAATAATTTATGGAAATGGGGTACAAAATGACATATAAATCACTCTCCATAAAAGTCAGCAAGATGCCTCATCTAATGCTGAAATGGTTATTGTGGTTAAATGTTCCATTCTTTGGGGGTGGAGAGATGCCTTCTACACAATTTCACTTAGCAGCAGGAAAGAAATCTTAGATATAATTAGTCTAACCCAGCCAGTTTTGTGTCACATTTACAGTGAAGCAAATCAAAGAAGAAAACAACTAGAAAATCGCTATTTTGGTCCTTTCCAGAAAATGACCATGCACTGGCCTGTAAACATGCACATGACTGATCCCGGGAGATGTATTGCTAGTCCAGAGGTCTGCAGAGGCAGGTGGCCTCAAGGAAGGAAATTATGCAGGGAATTCATGAATGGATTGCCCAGAATTTTAAACTGAGACAGGATTTTTTTTCCTAGAGCTAGGTCTTTTAATTTTTTTTATTTTGTTTCATTTTTTACTTATTCAGTTTACATCCAAGTCACTGCCTCCCTCCCAACTAGCCCCTCCCACAATACTTTCTTCACCCCTCCCCTTCTCTTCTAAGCAGGTGGGGCACTCCCTGGGTATCTCTCCACCCTGGGGCTTCAAGTCTCTGCTAGGCTAGGTGCTTCCTCTCCCACTGAGGCCAGACAAGGCATCCCAATTAGAATAACATATCCCATACACAGGCAGCAGCTTTTGGGATGGATCCTGCTACAGCTGTTCGGGATCCACACGAAGATCAAACTGCATATCTGCTACATATATGTGGGGAGTCCTAGGTCCAGCACATGCATGTTCTTTGGTTGGTGGTTCAGTCTCTGAGAGCTCCAAGGGTCCAGGTTAGTTGTTCTGTTGGTCTTCTTGTGGAGTTCTTACCCCTTTAGGGGCTACAATCCTTCCTCCTATTCTCTTATAAG
Organism: Mastomys coucha; assembly: GCF_008632895.1. Taxonomy (NCBI): domain Eukaryota; kingdom Metazoa; phylum Chordata; class Mammalia; order Rodentia; family Muridae; genus Mastomys; species Mastomys coucha. Next base: position 91,891,121 of record NW_022196913.1, read on the forward strand.
AGTCCCCAAGCTCCATCCACTGTTTGGCTGTGGGTATCTGTAAAGCTCCCTAAAAAGAGTTCCTATTACTAGAACTTTAAGAAATTGAAAAGCTCTTGTTTTCTCTCTTGTTCTGAAGCTCCAAAGTATTGGCCATCTCTAAAGAACTTCATCATGGTGTTTTATGATCTCTCGTGTCCTTTGCTGAGATTGGAGTCAGAAAACCTGAGTTGGTTTTCTCTGCCTTTTCTGCAAGTTAGAATCAATCCATGCTTCAGTTTGGATAACGTTGTTCTAGAGCACAGTAACTCTGCCCACTCTTCAACTGCATGAAGAAACAATCAGTAATATCTGAGGAAGAGATGTTGGGGGAATGATGGCAGGAAATCAAGAAAAGTTCTTTTGAAATGAATTTTCTGATACTGAAAAGGATTACACCAATGGGGTTTAAAGAGATGGCTTATTCTGAAAAATGATTATCTTGCAAGTACAAAGTTTGAGTTCCACCTCCAGAACCCATGTTTAAAAGGCCAGGCACAGTGGCATTGGCACATGCTTGCAATCCCAGTTTGGGAGAGACAGATATAGGAAGAACTGCAGAGCTAACTAAACAGCCAGCCTAACCTACCTGGTGAGTGCTAGGCCAAGCGAGAAAACTTATTCTATAAAGTAAGGTGAATAGCACCTAAGGAACAATGCCTGAGTTTGTCCTTAGATACAGACAGACAGACAGACAGACAGACAGATGATAGACAGATAGACAGACAGACAGACAGACAGATGATAGATAGATAGACAGACAGACAGACAGACAGACAGATGATAGATAGATAGACAGACAGACAGACAGACAGACAGACAGACAGACAGATAGATAGAGATATATATAGAGATATGTAGAACTACTGAACAGGTCCTTCATCCTTGTCTTAGTTAAAGTTACTATTGCTATGATGAAACACCATGATCAAAAGCAAGGTGGGGAGGAAAGGGATCATTTGGCTTATCTTCCACAGCACTATTCATCACTGAATGAAGTCAGGACAGGGATTCACATAGAGGGGGAACCTGGAGGCAGGAACTGATACGGTGGTCATGGAAGGTTGATGCTTACTGGCCTGGTCAGCCTGCTTTGTTATAAATCCCAGGATCACCAGCCCAGGGATGTCTCTACCCATAATGAGCTGGGCATTCCCCCATGATTACTAAGAAAATGCCTTACAGGCTTGCTTATAAACTGGATCTTATGGAGACGTTTTCTTAATTGAGGTTCCCTCTTTCAGATAACTCTAGCTTTTGTCAAACTGTCAAAAATCTAGCCAAAACAATAGTCAATTAATGAGGACCTATAGTAAGTTTGTCATATCTAGGCCCCTAAAGGTCTTGAGCAGTCTTCAGTCAGCCTATTCCTGGGAGGAGAACAGGCTAGGCTCATGGGCAAGATATGCTAAGGAGACTGGTGGAGCTCATAGTAACCTCTGATAGCACCTACACAGAAGACAGGTCCCCATCTCCCAAAGTTGCAAGTGCAAGGGTGTCTATTAAGCTTTGCCTGACATATTTTGAGTCTTCAATATGTAGACTGAATATAGACATATTTCCCTCCATTTATAACTTTTATATAACCTAGTGTTATATATAAATATATGTATATATAATATATATTAGTCAAATTATAATGTAACAGAAAATTAGTACACACTAAATACTCTGAATAAGATTTTGTATAAGGGAGAGCATAGTATGCTCTTTTCACCATCTCTGGAACAGACAAGATGATGGACACAACCATCTTTCCTTTCTTTGTTTCGGGTTCTACAGAAGCTCACTCTTACAATTTTAGATAAAAGCACATTCCTGGCCATGCTTCTCAGCACCCTGCGGTGTGTTGCTCATCATCCCTGAGCCACTGTCTGCTTCCCTTCTGCTATTGTTTTCAGTTAACTGAGTTATTGCCAGTCTCTAATCGCTTCCTGTCACCTATGCTCTCTTGAGAGCACACTGATGTGTGGTGAGAAATAAAGTTAAAGGACTTTTGAAAAAAAAGGTAGTAGCCAGAGTCATATGAGTGCATAGAAGTAAACTGTAACCCTTGTTTTAATATGGACATGATCTAAGGCCACCATGAGAGTTGACCAGGGACAGTAAATGGTTACACTTAGCAAAAATGTTGTGATTTATGTAAAAATTCTTATTATAAAATGTCATACAAAAGAAGTTATTAAAATAATGTTGTAAATATAACTTAATTACGAGAATAAATTAAAACCTTTAAGAGTACAATTACTAAAATATCATTATTCAAATTAATCTTACTATTAAAACTTACATTAAACCAACCAACCAACCAACCAAGGAGTAAACAGGGGGGTACCCATGGCTCCAGCTGGACATGTAGCAGAAGATTACCCTATCTGGAATCACTGGGAGGGGATCCCCTTGGTCCTGTGGAGGTTTGATGACCCAGGATAGGGAAATGGTATGCTGCTGAGAGAGGAGTGGGTGAATGCGTGGGGGTGCACCCTCCTAGAGGCAGTGGGAGGGAAGAGGGGATAGGGAGCTTGTGGAGGGGAAACTGAGAAGGGGGATAACATTTGAAATGTAAATAAATAAAATAACCAAGAAAAAATACAATAAACCCAATACCCATGTAACTACTGAGACCGTCACTCTTTGGCCCTTTCTCCATCCTGTCTGCAATAACCACTGTGCTACACTTTCAGTCAACATTTACCTGCTTAAAAGTACATTAATCACCTACGTATGCATCTCTATCTGATTAGGGCTAACCAAAATGTTGCCAGTTAGTGAAATTTATGTTGACCATAGTGATTGATTTGTATAATATACACCTTCTGCTTCAACTCTCTGTTTAATATTTGTCCCCATCGATGGATATGGCAAATCAGGATCTATGTACACTATACACATATACCACATTTGACGTAACCATAATCACACATGGAGACTGGATATATTTTCAGTTCTAGACAGTTATTGCCTTTTCTGTGAATCTAGTCTGGGATCTAGAACAATGTGCAGTGTTCATGCATGGAAAGAAAACTAACATGTTTCTACCATGCAAGATTCCTCTGCAGGTACTGATCTCCTATCCCTCTCTCTGTGCGTGTGTATGTGTGTGTATTATGTTGTGTTGTTTGGGATAAAATAAAGGGTTTTGTGCATGCTAAGCTTGTGCTCTGCTACTTATTTACATTGATTTTTTGAGATAATATTTTACTATTCAGCTCAAGTTGGTCTCAAACTCTGTATCCTCCTGCCTCAGTATCCAAATTTCTATAGGTTTGCCACAGTAAGCCCACTGGGAATAGTTCTCTAACAGAACTGTCACCAATGAGAAATTCTCAAAGAAGTGGAACAAATATTCTCAGCTACAGGCCGCAGATATGTACATTCTATTACTGGGGAAATAAAGTCTCATGTAAGACTAGATGTAGCCACATTGGGTACTCACAGGAGTAAGCAAGGTGAAGTGTACGTGAGATATGGGAGATGTGTCTTCAGGCCAAGACCCATCTTTCTTCACAGATGTACTATTTAGGAAAATGCTCAGTCAAAAATTCCACTGCAAGGGCCTCATGAACTTGGCCCCTAGCCATTCTCCCAAGGCTACAAATTAGCAAAAACTTTTTATGTTAATGTCAACCACAAAGACCACAACTTAAGAGTTCCTGGGAATTCAGGAAGTCACCTTGGGCATTACTGAAATGTGAGTTATCCAACAGGCTGCAACATGGAACAGAATAGTTCCTCAACACAAAAGAAAGGATATACATACATACATGCCAAAGAAGAGGATAATACACTTGGAAAAACTTTTAGCACAAGGCAAGAGTGTACTCTCTTTGTATTCTAAAAACCTTTGCTCAAAACACAAATGTTCAGAAAGATAAGTAATGAGGCCATATATCAAAACAAAAGGGATCTTATTAAAAGAACAAAAACAGGCAAATAATTCCATTGATGAATCTAAAACCTCATATATCCTGCAAAGCAGAAAACCAGCCCTGAATTAAATGTATTAGAATAGTGAGGCAAGACAACACTTTCCATGTCTGTGATCACCAAACTAAGAAGTGGGTGGGAGACATACTAACACATACATGTTTAGGGCAACACAGGAGATTTTGATTCAGTGGGTCTTTGTGAGGTGAGAAATCTGTGTTTACAAAGACTCCCTGAAAATCAACTTCAATGAGAAGTTACTAAGGTGAGTCTAACTTGAAACAACCACTCAAGAGTTCAGAAGGACAAAATGGCAGGGAGACATGATGTAAGGAGGAAAGACAAGTGGAGAGGCCAGACAGGTTTTAGTTTATACAATCATAATTTAAAACATTTAGGATAATGATTATGTAATGTGTGTGCAACCAAAATTAAAATAGAAGCCTGAAATTCTTCTTCATTCCTATGAGTGGGGATGAGCAGGAAACCATTCATTGAAACTAGAGGTGACAATCGGTTCTGCGAGACTGAGATTGACAATTAACATCTTTCACTGATTTGACTTATCTCCCAGTAGAGGATGCACAGGTGCCCTTCAGTTTTGTATTCATAACACAAAAGTAGTCCTTCTGCCTTTCCCTGTTTTTTTCAGCATCATGGCTGCACAGATAGGATGGTGCTTTGGGAGGATGGTGTGTGTGTGTGTGTGTGTGTGTGTGTGTGTGTGTATGCACATGTGTGTGCACACATGTGCACATGCATGTACAGAGGTTGTAAAGGCTTGGATTATAGCCACATGGTTTATCTAGGTCCCATGCCACAAGGTATATCTCTACAAGGCCATAATGTTTCAATATTTTAGCACCTTGTACTTTTATCTATACTTTATTCTCATAATTATCACCATCACGACGTGACTCTTCAGCCACGGTAAACAAGTCAGTTCTTGAATCATACTAGCAACCCTGGAATGCTTTGCTTGTTCAGGCTCGGTTACAAAGCTTCAGCTTCTGAGCTCTTAATCCTGCCCTTTATAAAGGAAGCCAGGGGTCTCTTGTTGTGCCCTTGGCACACTCTCTATGCTTCTATATACCTCATGTGTCAGTGTGACTCTTTAGTAATCTGTCTCTGAGAAGGATAACAGAGGCATTTTGTTCTCAGAAAGCATGTGGTATTTGCCTTCAAGCATTAGTTTGGGGGCTGAAAAGCATAAGGAAACATAACTACAAAGCATAACTTCTCAGATAGTTACTGTATGGAGGCCTCCTCTGAGCTGATTAATGTTTGCTTCAGCCCCCTCTTCCTTTGCTAATCACTTGTTTCTTAGAGAGAGAGTATAAGGGGCAGCTTGTCCCCAGAGCTTCTGAGTTTCAGAGTCACTGTCTCCCTGTATACAGTTGAGATTTTTGATGTGACAAGACAAATTGGCAAAGACGCAATGGGACATTGGCCATGCTCTCTCATTGAAGATCCATGGATCTTGTGTTTCTTTTCATCTGCATACAATAATTTCCACAACTCCCTATATAGGCGATGATATTAAACTCAGACACCTTTATGTTTTGTGGTCCCAAGGGTATCACTTCTGAAAGAGAGTGTACACATATAAATGCCTTGTGTTGACACTGAATATTCCCAAGCTGAGAAATCATCACACACATTATGTTTTTAGAAGATGAACGATATTATGGGCCAAGAGGATGATTCTAATTTTCAGGAAAGTTCAAAGAAGTGAATGTTGAAGAGAGTGGGGCTTGATTTATAATGAAGAATGAACTCATCACCAGGAGTTGAAGAGATACTAAAGAATCACCAGTTCTGCTCTCCATCTTTCCCCTGTTTCCTATCTGATCACTGGTGTTACCTCCCATCACACTGTAGGTTTGGACTTAACAACGTAGCCCCCGTACCATGAATATGATGTTCTGACGTGTGTGTGTGTGTGTGTGTGTGTGTGTGTGTGTGTATGTTTATGGTGTATGTTCAAATTGTAAGTGCAAGCTTTTCAAATGGGTAACTACCCTTTCAGATGTAGCCCAGGCAACTAAGGAATGCTAAGAGTGAGAGAAATAGTTTTCTCAATGGAAGATTACACCAACTATTTATCCAATACCAAATGACAAGCCCAGAAAACATATTTACAAGTAACATTATGCAGACCAACCAGTTTACAGGTTATATAGCAGGTTGTGATACATTCCTACACACACACACGCACACACACACACACACACACACACACACACACACACAGCCATGGATTTAGACGACACCAAGAGGGGCACATGTGACAGTTTGAAGGGAGGGAAGGGAAGAAGAAATGATGTAATTATAACCTCAAAAAATAAAGAGGTAGCCTAAACATTCTGTCTTCTCCAAGGCTTTGTCCACACCATTATATCACCCACAGAGAGAATCACAGCAGATCGGTTTAAGTATCTCCCTTCATGTTTTATTCAACAAATAGTTGCTGAATATCAGCTCTGCTTGTGAGCCATCTGAGGACATGGCGCACATTTGTCATCTTTCACCTTAGACCTCAGTGCTAAGCCTCTGCAGAGGCTACATAGACTTTATGTCTTTGTTGCTTTAAAAACGGCAAGCTAGATCCCAGCTTTTTGATAACCAGGAAAGACTAAGCTTATTTATAGCTGTGTATGAGAACCTTGAGTAACTTTTTCAGCTCACAGAGCACTTTTCAAATGCCCATATCTTCAAAGCATATTTCATAGCAAAGTCTTGGGTCAGAAATGTCCTCACTATGGTGAAGGTACGGTCACTAATAACCAAGAGGCATGTCGTAGACATCACCAAAGCAAACAACTGCTGTCTCAAAGTACTTTACTTTCTGTGCAAAGCTCCTGTGGTAAACTAGGCTCCTCTCTCTGCCATCTGTATGCGGGGCTCCATGCAGGTCTCTGTCAACGACAGGTCTTCCAGCTCCCTTAGTAATGACAAATGAAAGGAATCATCTTCCCTTATCATTCAGGGGATTGGCTGCAGAGCTTTTTGGTCCCATGCCCCGGTGATGTCAAATGGTATCTGGCATAAGCAGTAACTACTAACTCCCACAGTCTAGTGTGACACACTAAATGTTTTCTCCTTTTATCTTGCTATTCTGATGGCAAGCCAGCTTCCCTTTGAAGTGTGTGCCAATTTTTTTTTCCAGATACACCATGCTGTCTACTACCTCAGGAAATGACCACACTTTGGACTGTTTACCTCCACAGTAATGCTGAAGAACACTTGGACTGTAATAGGCAGATGTTAGCTAACAGAGGAACAGAGAAATGACACCTTTCAAGGGTCCTTTCTGTTTTCTTTTTACTCCTTAAAAATCATCCCATGTCAGCAAGAAGCCTGTGGCTTGTCCCAATACTACAAAGCAGTTGAATAAGATTTAGCAGGATCAGGAGACTACTAAGAGTTCCATGGTCAGAGTGACAACATAGATACCAGAACCAGCTCTGCTCAGCTTTGAACTTATAACAACCCCCCCCCCCTTTCTGGAAGGCAATTAAACATGAAGCTGGGTTATCAAAGAAAGCCAAACCATCCCTTTTGCTTGAAGAGTTACAGACAGGCATATCACTACTATAGGTGATGCTTGGTTTAACCTGAAGTCAGAAGCATAAACCACATGACCTTTCTAAATTCTTTTTTGGGGTCTATGATATTATATTATCCTCATAGAATCTTTTTTTCCTGAATTGAAGGAGAAAGAAGGGCCCATACTTCAAGGATCTTATCCATGCTACCTCCTGTTGAAGTATGTGGCACTGTTGATTAGGGAACAAGACTATGGAACTAGCCTGGTCTCTGGTGTTTGCCGCCTTGGGGCCAGTAGTAATCCATATCACCCAGTGTCTCTGCTTCTGTGCATCTCTCTCCCTGTATGTGCTTTGCATCCCAAAGCATCGATTGATGCAGAAGTCTTGGAAACAGGCATGTCTCCTTTTAACTGTATTTATCTTTGTAGTCACTTCCACCTTTAATTCACTTAATACAGCACCTTTTATAAAGACAAACATTGAGGGCCATGAAATTCTAGAGTTTTTAAGGGTGCTGAAATAAGATAGCCCATGACACAGGAAAATATTTATAACAGCCAAGAGCCACGGAGTTAACCATGGGTCAAAGAAAGATGGCAAAACTTCAAAGGACAGAAAGAAAAATTGGTAAGCAAATCATATTTTTTGTGAAAGTTTAATGTTGTTCTTTTAATTTTTTTCTTTTAAGAGTGGGGTATCACTCTAGCCCAGGATGGCCTCAAATTTGTTACAATCTTCCTACTGTTGCTTGCCATGTGCTATAGATGTGAGACAACATGCTGGCTTCTTTCATTTTATTTCTCTGAAAGTGGATCTCTGTTGCCAGAATCAGAAGACAGTGCCCAACGTTTTAATGAATCACACTGACATTTTTTTTTGTGCTAACTTTAAAAACTTTTGATATTTATAACTTTATTCAACTGCTGACATAATAAATTTGGTTCTTTTGTAGTCTGATGTTAACTGCCATGAAGGGAGAAAATAAGTCTTAATAAAGATTGTCTTTTCTTTTTTAGATGCTAATGTTGATAAACTTCCAAGCTCCCAGGGGGAGAGGAATTTTGATATTTTCCTAAGCAGTCTCTATGTGTAAAAACTCAGAGCATGGTAAACAAAGGCAGCAAACACTGCTGGTTAAATATTCCACCAGATTCTCCTTTGCAATCAGAGTCACTTCTACACACAGAGCTCAATCTATCTGAACTGTAACGGAGTCCACGACTTAACCAGACAAGGATAGTGTTCTTGTGCAACAATGCTCAGATGCCCTCCCCTTGCTGTATTCAACACAAAAAAGAAATTTTTCCAACTGGATTTTAGTCAACACTGCATGTTGATTCATATAAAAATATTGACATGGATACTTTTGTTAGACTAAAGGAAAGACCCAGAAGCCATTCACCTATGAGATTCAACAAAGGTATCATTTTCCCTCTAACTTAAAAGTTCTGAAGTATAAAGAAAGGGGGCAAAGATGTACAAATTTGAAACATGCTTTTTTTTTTTTTTTAAAAAAAAACCCTTGTATTGTTTTTTTGTGAATTTCACATCATGCACATCCCACTCATCTCCCTCTTCCCTTGTAACTCACCTTCCATCCTTGCAACTCACCCAGAACAGGAAAAAAAAAACTTGTGAAAGTTGTAGTGTGTCACAGTGTATCCCACAGTATACCCTCACACTTTATCCAGACTTCTTTGTTTGCAAACGTTCATTGCAATAAGTCATTGGTCTGGTTGAGGCCCCTGGCTTCTACTACATAATCAACACTGGAACCTCATTGGGACTCCTCTCAGATATCTTGTGTCATGGAGACCTTGTAGCTTTGAATCTGTTAGGACCTGCCCCTTTACATGCTCCAGCAGTTCATCTATGATTTTGGGATAGATGTTGGATGGGGCACATCAAATCCCTAGATCTGGTCCTGAGAGGCATCTGGGCTAGTCACCACACCAGCTTTCCTGTATCCACACTATTGGAACCAGCTCTCCTGCCCTGTTCTGGCTGGTCCATCCAATGCTGCAGCCAGAAAGGGGCAGCGCCAGCTCTCCCACTCTCATGCACTCAGGGTTGGCTCATCTGCAAACCCTAGCAACCATGCTGGCTTCTACCCTGATGCCCAGTTGCGGTGTAGGGCCCACTCTCCCCAGTGTTGAAGCAAGTGAAGGACAGGGCCAGTTCTCCCACTCACATCACCCTAAAGCCAGGTCTCCTTCCTTCTGCAGCTGGGGACGAGAAGGGATATCTCTCCATTGTCTGCAACACCACATAGCAGACAAGAAGCAGGAACAGCTCTCTTATGCTCACACATTTGTGTCCAGCTCACCAGCAACCCCCATATCCAGGGCAAGCTCTATGTGCTGGCTAAAGTGGAAGGCATTTCTTTATCCATGCCACTGCATGGGACATAAGTGTTAGGGATGGCTCTCCCATGTGCATACTTTCAGGTCAGCTTACCTGAAACTCCTGCAATGAGGGCCAGTTCTGCTGTGCTTCCTGATTACTACAGTTCCTACAGTTAGCTAGGTGCAGGGTCAGCTCTCCTACTCTCATGACTCCAGGGCTAGTTCTCCCTGGGATGCCCAGGTGAAGGGTGGAGCCAGTCCTGCTCAACTCTTAGATATCACAGCATTTCCTCAGTAGCAGCCCACACCAATGATGTCTACCTAGCCTTTGGTTAGTAACAGACCTCTGGTGCTACAGGGCCATGGATTCAGAAGTGGCCCTCTGTGACAGCATTGGCCGGGACCCCACCATGATCCCAGGTGGCATCCCCAAGTACTTACATCAGGCTATTCCTCACTACCCTCAAGTCTCCAGTTATGCCTTTCTTCATTGTGTCCACATGGTTTTATTTCTCTTTCTCTTCCATTTCTCCACCACGTACTTGTTCCTCTTAGTGGCACCAAGGATTTCTGAGTGTCTGGGGTCATCTCAGGAGTGCTATGCCCCACCCACTTGTGCATTATGGTACTGGGCAGGGGTTATCTCAGGCATGGTCTCCCCCTACCTCCACCCCAGGCCTGGAACAGGGCAGGTGGTCATCTCAGGCTAGTCCCTTCATCAGACCTCACGGCACCAGACTGGTGGGTGTCGTGAGTTTACTCCTCACCTGGGCGATCCATGTGGCCCCATGCAGGAGTCATCTGTCTTGAGCTGGCTCCCCATCCTTGGAGCTGGTCCAGGCCTGGGTGTCAGTGCAGGACTGGTGATCATCTCAGGCTCAATTTTGTTTTTCAGTTAGCGTTAGGCTACTAACTATTCAGATGTTCACAGGTCAGAACATTGAGCTTAGACATAGCCTCTCTCTTCTCTGCCACCTACTGATACACATGTGACACAGCAGCCGCGCCTGCAAGGCCTCTCAGGGAAACATATTTGTTAAGGAAATAGAGCGAATTCTTTTAATAAGATGGATGAAGATGGCTGATTAAAATCTGGGTTTTCTACCCTTTGCTCTTGTCCAATTAATTATTTTAGTTATACATATTTATGGACTATTTTGTAATAATTAGACATCTGCTTACAGTTTCTAATAAAGAAATTCAGATAGGAAACATTTCCATCTCCTTAAATATTGGGAAAAAAAGTTCTGATAGACATGTACTTGCACATATTCATGGGATACGCTACAGTCTTCATTACACATGAGTAAAAGATCCCGATTAAACCCTGGTTATTAGCAGTTCTATTTCCTAATCATGAGTATATCTGAGCTCCTTTCCCGTGGTTCTCTATACAAGATATAGTGGGTTTCTCTGAATTACAGTCACTGCACTGAGCTGTAGAATACCAGACTACCAGAGTAATCTGCTCTTGTTCCTAAGTCTGCTTGGGTGTCCATTATCAAGCATTTCTTTAGCATCCCTCTCCGCTTCAATCCTAGAGTTCAGTGGTCACAATTATACATTCAGGTTGATTTAAAAATTCTCACCTCTCTTTTTATAAACCGAAGCAAAAGGCCAGTGTCCATCTCAGACTTTTCATGCAACTTGGGGACCTGTGCTCACACAACGGCCACACTTCTGTTTCTGCAGCCAAGGCAGGTGCAGTTTGATGGAATGGTGTGTCAGTGGTTTTGTTCTTGCTTTTTCTGAGCGGTCCCTGAGGGTGATTCTGAGTAATTGGGCTTGGGTTCCTGCAGCTTTGGTGGGCACATTTCTCCCTATTGCCTTCTCAGATAGTCAGCATAGAGAGGCCATCTCTGCAGGATAAGTGGAAAGCCTCCATTCCCTTTCTAGGCCCCTCCAAGGTACATTTTCACGTATCTTGTCTCATTTGGATGTTGGTATGAATAGCAGCTAGACATAGATGAAATGATGTTTCCAAATAAAAGAATGAACTAGCCAGAAGGTATGACCAGTATTTAATTTGCTGCTTGTGTTCAATAGACTGTGAGCTCCTCAAGGGTAGGGATCATATCTCATTTGTCTTTGTAACTGTGGTGACTAACACATACTCATTTGTTCATTCATTAATTCAACAAATATTTACTGAGAGCTGGAGGAGACAAGAAGGGTATAGGGTGCAGCAAAGAATTGGATATTTCATTTGTCCCACGGGCCAGAGCACCATGGAATAGGTTTCTAATACATTGTAAGAAACACAAATAGACACTCATAAATACATAGTACAAAAGCGGAGCTCGCATACTCATAAAGCCATCAATGGCAAAGGTGAATAGGACCTGCTTCCATAGATAAGGAAACCAGTTCTCAAAGCTGAGCAGTCCTAGGCCTGGTGCTCTCTTGATCTCTAGCAAGGTGCTTTATTGAAGATAATGCACTCCATGGAGAAGTTGCTGTTGTTTTACTTATCTCTCTGGCCCTCATAACTTAAGGTTTTTTTTTTTTTTTTAAATCACATGCAGGTATCTCTCAACAATCACAAGGGATTGGTTTTCAGGACTCCTCATGGACACTGAAATCCACAGATGTAAAAGGATCTCATTAAAATTTAGTATACTATTTGCATATAAACTACATACATCTGCCCATGTATTTAAACCTATCTGTAGTTTTCTTATGATACCAAACATGTGTAAATATTATGCAAATAGTGGTTATTTGGTTCTGTTTAGGAATATAGAAAAAAAAGTCTTCACATGCATAGCAAACATACAGTGATTTTTCTTTATACTTTCAATTGTCAGTTAAATCTATAGATGCTGTCAAGTATAACTTTAGCTAGATATTTATTTACATATTTAATATTTAATTGAAAAAGGATTATATAATTCAATGGTCTCTACATAACTGTTCTTATAAAACCAAGAAAACAAATTTCATTAGGAGCAAACAAAACTGAGACTAAAAGAAATTTCAGAAGAAAGGAATCTAGAAACGGCCTCTTGTTGCAGTTATTGAGTCTATATTTATAGCTCAAAGCATTTATTTATCTTTGCTTATGCACTTATGGGCCAGGTATTTGGTGAAGGGCTCTATTGGATGGTTCATCTGAAGATCTACCTCATTTGTATGTCTGAGGTTGGTTCTCATTGACTATTCTCTCTTTTCTCACATCGTGTCTCTCTTCTCTAGGGCCTCTTCCTGTTGCTGGGCCTTGTAGCAATATAGTGATCTCAGACTCATTGCAAGTGTTTCAAAGAGTTAGAAATTTAGCATTTCTGTTATTTCTGGGCTTAGGCCCAGAGACTGGGTCATTTATCACACCTATCATATCTTACAAATTATATCAGTCAGTAAGCATTCCCAGATGCTAGGTTTTTAGATCCTACCTCTCAATGGGAGGAATACTAGAAAATTGGCATTCAACTATGATGTGCTGTAGTCAATTAAGACAACCAGCTCCACTTCTGGATTAAGATTCATGTGATAACAGATGTGTTATCATAATGTGCTATAAACTGGATGGCTTATGTAGTATATATAATTTTCTTATATTTTAGAAATTCAAAGTCCAGGATTGGGGTTTCAATATTTCTGGGTTCTGGTTAGGATTCTCTTTAGAACTACATATTGACTGTAGAACACAGTAGAAAGAGTATAAAGAACCTCTTTGGGTCCCTGTTACATGGCATTAATCTTATTTATCCTGAGAATTAGTGCCAGTCTCAGGATGCTATTAGTGATAACAATTAGTAAAGATACTGACATGCAGCCTATATATAGCGCAATTCTGAAAATATTTAAACTTTAAGACAAAGAATAGAAATTGATAATTACAAAAGTTAAAATCTTCTAAGCTTTATATCTTGGCAACTAATATAGGCCATTCGTGTACTAGACATGTGCATATTTAGACACTGTCCATGCCCGCCTGTATTTAATTTATCCTGGAAGCACAAAACCAAACTCCTACAAAGGAGATGGAGAAATACTGATGTGTATTTGAAACTATTTTGCCCTTCACTGAAAATGAAGATCTTAAGAGTGTTTCATCATGTTTGACAAGAAACTTTTATTGAAAATAGACCAACAGTAAGTGAGGAAGCCCCTTCTGTAACACTGTCATGACCGACAAGGGGAAAACAGAATGGCTCTTATTTTAAAAATATCTGTCTCCCATGCATAGTCTGGTCAAATCACAGCTTGATGAGAAATATAGAAGTTTTCATTTCCTGTTGAGTTTGACAGAGACCTAGGAATACAAGATGATGATGGATGCATAGACTTAACACCTCAGTGGAAAGAAAACCCCAGGCCATAAACTAAATAAGAAATCATGGATATAAGAAGCCTCAAATCTATAGGAGTAGTTCTTAAACTCAAGAGAAAACCACATCCCTATTCAGAAGGACTAGGAAATAGTTTAAAACTCCATAATTTGGATTGATATGGTAGATAAGTTTAAAGTAAGTGGTCCATGAAATAAAGGGTTCATACTCTATCTACTGCAAGGGAAGTATATGATTTGGATCAATATTCTATACAGTTCTATGTTACAGGCTTGTTCCCAGAGTAGAACTTTTAGAATATGGTTGACCCTTTTGGAGGTCCCTACCTTTGGGAGGTAGGGAATAGGTAGATATATAATAGGTTGGGTCCAGGTCCTTGGTCACTGGCAGTGTACACACAGAGGTGACAGGGGGATCCTGGCTCAATTCTCTTTCTGTGCTTTCTGGCTTATGATATGACCAGTTGTTTTGATTTATTGATCTGATGATGCCACCTTTACAGAGTAGCCATTAGGTCACCTGATCTTTGATTTGAATATCTTGTTTAAGCGTAATAGCACATTTCTTTTTATAGGTTAGTTACTTCAGTTATTTTATCATGATTAGCATAAAACAGGCCAATAAAAGCTTTTCAAAAAGAAAGTGAAATTGAGCAGAGACAATAAGGGTACTACCTGCCTTTCTAAACAGCTATTGATTAGGGTTATAATAGAATCAAGAGAAGCCTATGTATGGTAGACTCCATTTCCCTGACTTAGCATGGAAAGGTGCTAAGTGCAGAAATGGACTTTGTACTCCCAATGCTGCATGAAGTAGCTAAGTGAGGTTATACACTCACTCATTTTCTCTGTTCAAATCTGTTTCCTCTTCTGTGTGATAAGGAGGCTTGACATGAGACTCAACAATGGCTAGAGAAATTCCTTGCATCCTGTGTCAGAGGCAGACTCGCTTGTCACTCAGAGCAAAAATTTTTCCCACTAAATCTTGGTCTCACAATCTTCAGCATCTTAGCCAATTACAACAGAAGGCAGTTAGCAAATAGACCACTTCATGATCACTTTTCTTCCTGTATGTGCAGCTGTATTATGAAAATGGTTATAAAATATACTTCTAGAGGAGGGGAAAGAGTTTTAGGGCAGGAGGTATCCAGAAATAGCAACATGGACTCAAAAGGGTAAGAATGTCAAAGTGTCTCTAGACAGTCTCAGGCCTGTCCTGGTTACCATAGTGATAGACACCATGTGTAATTGCCTCTAGGGGATTTGGCAGGAGGGACTGGACTGAGATTAGAATTAGCAATATTGTGGGTGTGCACCTGCGTGAACTCTGGAAGACCTCTTTAAATTTTATGACAAGCACTTCTACTGATTCATCTAAGACCCAGCCTTAAAAAGTATTAGGACAATGGAAGAGCAAGATTGCTGTGAATTTATTTCTTCACTGGAGGCTCCTTGGGCTGCCTGAGAGTGGCTTGTGTAGTAGGGGAAATGTAGACAGAATAAGCTAATCATTGATTTACTGAGGAGCATTTACTATAAAGGACAACAGATCTAGATCTCCTTTGATTAGCTATGCAATTTTGATCAACTTACCTATGGTCTTGAGGTCTTGGCTTTTTAATCTGAAAGCAGGAAT
Organism: Mastomys coucha; assembly: GCF_008632895.1. NCBI lineage: Eukaryota > Metazoa > Chordata > Mammalia > Rodentia > Muridae > Mastomys > Mastomys coucha. The sequence goes on from NW_022196913.1 coordinate 91,906,889, forward strand.
AAGAAACTCTTTGGAGCCAGGCAGTGGTGGCACTTGCCTTTATATCCAGTACTTGGGGAAACAGAGAAAGGTGGATTTGTGATTTCGAGGCCAGCCTGGTCTACAGAGTGAGTTCCAGGACAGCCAGGGCTACACAGAGAAACCCTGACTTGAAAAACTAGGAAAAAAAAGAAACTCTTTGTAGGGATATTGTAAATTTGGAAACATATATGTATATCACACCTGACACACAGTACAGTAAGTGGACATTACAAGGAAATTCCTTCTTTCTGAACTCTATTCTACATCTTGCGACTGCTAGGAAATGAAGCAAACATTTAATAGCAACATTAAAACCAAAAATGGATGTAGAAATCCATGTCTCTATGCAGAGGAAGCCTGGTGAGTCTCTAATGCACTGTTGACTTTGTGACTCACAGCTCCATTCTTTCATCTCCTCCCATCCTGCTCAGGATGGACATTATGGGGGAAGGCTGACAGTACAATGCTGGGATCTTCCCACCAATAATAGTCTCCTAGTGTTGCCAAAATTCCTGGAAAATGGAATCATAAACACTGGATGACTTAGTTGAGAACTATGGCTACTATTTACTGATGTGATGAGGCTATGCTTGGCCTAGTGTTGGGTATTTTATTAGCACTGTGTGAGCCAGTCCAAAGAGGGTCAGATGTTACTAGTCTGATCTTATAGATGAGGCCAAGGTTACTGGACTGTAGAAAGGGGAAACCTTTTGGATTTTTATGTGACTTGTTCATCTTTATTCACTACTGGTCATTCAGCACTTTTCCCCTCCTCAGAGAATTTCACTAGAACAAATGAGTAGTCAGTTAACTAATAGGAGACCACAAATAACATCATGTATCACGGCCAAATAAGACAGTAAGCTCTTCAGAAGCACAGGCTTTGTTTTGTGCTTTCTTGCATCGCTGTTGTTAAGTACAATGACTGGGTTTCAGTAGAAGTTCATTCACTGTGTGTTAGGTATAACTAAAGTGTTGAGATTCCAGGCATATTCACAGAGATAGTCAGTGGAAATCCAAAGCCCAGGAACATGTCAAAGATATGATAGAGCAGAAGGGCAGCTTCACTAAGCCTAGAACAAAACCTGGATTGAAATGGAGAGGTCAAAGAAAACAAAGTTGAGGAAGAAACAAAAACATAGGAGGCAAGAGGCACAGGTAATGAGAGACCAAGGATTATATGCCCAACCAGTCAGCTAGGCAAGGTGTCAGACGAAGCAGGTGGTTCAAGACCCATTATCAAGAAATTGGTCAACAAGGGTCCTAAAAACAAGGTAAATGGAAAAGAGTTAGCTGGTTTAGACATTCAAAGGAAGCAGCCTAGGTTACAGGAGAGACAAAACATTTCTCCAAGGATAGAGGATATACAAGTAAAACTTTTGGCATCAGAGAAACATCCCCCCCCCCCCCCCCCCCCCCACACACACACAAAACAAGACAAGCCCACCAAGAAAAATGTGGATGAGAAGTACCAGGAAAGGTGCTTGGAGCAGCACATGCTGGGACTAATTACCATCTCTGCTTGTTTTTTTTCATGCACCACAGCAGCCTACTTGCTCTCAGGAGGCCCTGATACAGTTGTATATGCTATCAAATGAACTCAAGGAAATCCTACTTACTGAGGTAGATATGAGACTCAGAGTGGCATGTATTCTCTTTAGTGGGATTTTCTCATTAGATATATCAACAGTGTACACATATATGATTTTAGTACATTTTATACAATTAATAATGTATATATAAAATTTGGTGCTTTTAGTTTGGAACAAAGAGTTAAGTCTAAGAACGGAAGGATGTAAAGATTCTTATAGCTTGAGGATGTTAATTCTACCTTTCTCTTTTCCATCCCACTGTTCCTATAGGACAATAAAGTTACTACAGTTGGCTTTGATTACTTGTAAACGAACTAACATCTTTTCACAAAATGATCAGAGCAGCAGTGTGGGGTGGTGTCTGCTTGCACCCAAAGGACTGAACAGAGGTAATCATTGCTTCACATAGTAAAATAGCATAAAATCTCAAAGTTCTATGAAATTCCAAAAGGCACTGTGAGGAGGACTTTTTGAATGTGACAAGTTCCAGAGACTTTAGAATTTCCTAGGATGACTTACAGGATTCTGCACAGTTTTGGACTCATATCTAAGACTTATTCCAACAAGACGAAACAAAATCAAATCAGAAAGTAGAAAAACACATGGTGTGGCATCTGGAATAAACTAGGCTCCAATCTTCAAGAGTCTTTTGCCAGGAGAATCAAGCAGAATTATTCCAACAGTGATCTGTGATAACACATATGAAATGTTTACTAGACATGTTCATTAGAAGCTGAATAATCTAAGACTATGCTTGGGGTTTATCTTGTTGTCTACCTGGTATGATCCAACGTACAGCCTCCGAGAAGGAAAGCAGAAATTTAGCAAGGGAAATATTTCTGTGTCTAAGCAGTTTTAACATCATGAGTACTTGGCTAGGGACTTAGTGGAACCTCTCCTGAATCCCAAATTTCCAGATACCAGAGAGGACCATCCTGGCAATCCAAGCAAGCAAGCAAGCAAGCAAGCAAGCAACCAACCAACCAACCAACCAAAAAAAAAAAAACAGTCTATGGAAGTATCCCAGTCTGCAGTGGTAGCTTTTCCTGCTTGATATCTGATAGAAAATAGTGGGGTCTATGTGACAAAACCCTGAATGGTATGGCCATTTTTGAGGGCATTAATTTACAATAGGATACTAAAGGCTTGGAGAAATTCAATAGCATAAAAGAATATTAGTTTTCAATTAACTAATATTTTACCAACCTGTTTGCCCGTGGTCATTTTGTTAAAAACAAAAACAAAAACAAAAAACTTACTGCAGTCTGTTGTATACCAGCACAATTTGGCAAATCCCAGGCATGATATATGGACTTCTATTACTTTTATGTCCTTAGTCTTTGCCTTTCATTAAATATGCTAATAACAGCCAGAACATAGGTAGCTCTCCCTGTGTGTAAACAGCTTTTTATACAACTCATTGACTCAAACAAAAGGTTGGTGTGGGCAACTTGTAGGTAATGCTAAGCAACAGAGCAAGGAAGTCAAGAGAGCAGGCCCTGTCTTTGCATGGCTGAGTTCCTCCTTTTCTGACTCTGTCAGTCACCAGATATATGACAAGTTTCTTAACTCTGGTGTGCCTCCATTTCCCTACCTGTAAGAACTGAAAACAGTACGTATAGTACTGGCTATAAATATACTTAGTCTTTTTAAAAAAGTGAATAGAAAGGATTAGAGAGATGGCTCAGGGGATAAAGCCCTTGCCATTCAACTATGAGGAGCAGTGATTAGATACCTAGCCTCAAAAAATGATTGACATCTTCCTCTGGCCTTCACACACACACACACACACACACACACACACACAGAGTGAATCAAGTTCTTTTTAGCTCAAGTCAAGTATACATGATGCATTATTCTATGCCATCAGTCATGGGAAGGCATACAAAACAAGCCATTATGACTTCAGAGAGTATGGATGGGTTGGTCAGAGGAGAGTGGCCCTGAGGAATGCCAGATAGAATTGGAAGCAGGTCTAAGGAAGATCGGACACTCAAAGCCAGTAAAAACCAGGGACCAACTCCAGGATGTAAACAGGCTGTCACAGGCCAAGAGGCACCATTAATTTCCTGGGCATCTAGGCCTGAGGCCAAGAACAGAAGTGATCTGCTTTAGACTGTAAACAGAGCAAGACTCTAAACAGCCTTCAGTTAAACCTGGCAATTTTAGCCATATGCTTGAAGCAAGGCACCTCACAAGAAAATCCCCTATGAATCAACTCGCACACAGATTTACATGGTGAAGAAAAGAACAAGGAAAGATGCCAAATTGAAAAACGACAAGCTGCCACGGGGAAAAGTCAATTTTTAATATGCATTGGTACTTTGGCTTTATACCTTTGCAGGCTAAATCCAGCTGAAGAATGTTCTAGAAAACTGAACAATTCTTCATTAAGATATATGACGAGTCAGCAGTGTCATCTTGGAAGAGAAGGACAGTGGCTTGCTTTGTAGTGTGTGCTATGGGTGTGAAAATAGAGAGCCTTTGGGGCACAGGGCATGATAAAAGCTGCTGGAATAAAGCATTTCTTTTTTTTTTCCTTTTTAAAAATTTATTTATTTTTATTAGATATCTTCTTTATTTACATGTATATGATATCTCCTTTCCTGGTTTCCCCTCTGAAAAAAAAGAAAAAAAGAAAAATAACCAACCCACCCTATCCTCTTCCTGGCCCTGACATTTCCCTACACTGGGGCATAGAACCTTGGCAGGATCAAGAGCCTCTCCTTCCATTGATGACTGATTAGGCCATCTTCTGCTATATATGCTGCTGGAGCCATGAGTCCCACTATGTATATTCTTTGGTTGGTGTTTTAGTTCCTAGGAGCTCGGGTACTAGTTCATATTGTTGTTCGTCCTAAGGGGCTGCAAGAACTTAGTTTTCTGTCTCTTGATACAACCCTAGAATTTTCATGGATATAACCATTGTTAGGTATTGCCTTATAGTCGTTTTCCTAGGTTCCATCTGTCTTGTGGAATCAGGATCTAGAACATTCCACATATTGTCACAGTGCTGCCTTTACATTTCTAACTAATAGAGCACCAAAAGTATTGTGCACAGCACACACTTGGCAACTGTGATAGTAAGAGAGGGGCCTTTCCTCAGGATTTTACTTGAAGTGGCCAATGCTTGTTCCATATCTAGCAGCACTGGATGTATAAATACCTATCCTGTGTCCTTTACATATATAGTATTCTGTCGTAAGAGCCCTTACTGTTGAAGGGTCCTTAGCCTTTTTTCTGAATATGCTTTCAGGACTTCAACATATATCAACTTTTCCTCCACGGAGCCACTGGAAGGTAGGGCTATTTGTTCTGTACTTTCCAGACATACAGAAAGGAAACCTCCCAAGGTCGCTCAATGAGGAAGTGGTAGAGCCTCTTCTCCAGCTGTCTTAGTTATGATATCTACCATTGGGATAATGTGGCTTGTGCTACCTTACCCATTTGCCAGTGTATTCCAGTGCTAACGTGTGTAGGGGAATGTTCCTTCTATCCTTCAGAGAATAAACAGAACAGTCTGAGGAAGCCAAGACAACAGAGCTCAAATACCACATCAATGAAGATAAGGGTTATGTGGCTAGAGAGATCTACAGTCAGCATCTTCTTTCTCTAATACATTTCTTACTGTGTGACTTTGACTATTTTATTTCAGATTCTTGGATCATTCATTTCTTGTCTATTCAAAAGGAATTACAGAAGAAGCCACTTCACAAATGTATGCTGTGAAAAGGAAATAATTTAAAAGTATGAAGTGCATATATTCAAGTGCCTACCACAGAGCCTAATTAAGACCAAGGTGTACTTAAAGACTGATTTGACAACCAAACGACAGGATTTACTTAATTTTAGTAAATGTTTAACAAATATATACAATGTGCACAAACACATGTCCTTATTTGAGCCCTATATAGAAAAGCTAATTGTTACTATGGCTACTTCAAAACATCTTCTAGGATGTCAGTCTCATTAAATATGAGAAGGTCGGTGTTTGGCCATTGGATGTAGATGACTAGCAAGAGTGGTACTCAAATTAGTTGTGTTTTACAACAATGTGAATTCCAGTATTCTGGAATTGGGATAGGAAGTCAGGACATATTTGGAAGTAGAAAATTAGGAAACCAAGAGAACCCAGAAAAGGGTTCTGTTGGGTCTAGCTATACCTATGAAATCTTGAAGAGAGTGGAAACCATCAGTTTCTCTGTGAATGAAATGAGAAGCAAAATCAAATCTGTAGAATTAAGGCATAAAGCTCTTGCCTAGCAGACATGAAAGGCTGGGTATAATTCCTTGTACTGAAAAAACAAATAAATGTTAAACAAACTATTAAACAAACAAAAGTAAGAAGAAAACTGGAGGACAAAACCATCAGAAAGAAAAGACTTCAGACAGTTGGCCATCGCTGTTGTACTACGGAGACGGATGGAGCCTGGGCCTCTTGTTCTAAGGGGCATGCTATACTACTAACCAGCATCTGAGGATTCTTCAGATTCTTTCTGATTTTCCAGTTCACATTTCTAATTTATCCTGAGACTCAGCTGCCTCTGTATTCCAAAACCTCGTCAAGGAACTCCTCCCAATATGTAATGAGACAACCCCACAGTGCCTCTTTGCTTTGCTGAAGCCACCTTGACTTGATTTCTATTCTTTGCCACCACAAGCATCCTAACTCACCCAGTGGAAAACTCTGATTACAGTTAGGCTTATCAACAATAATCCTTATGTGTGTTTAACACTCTGCACATTTATAAACTGATGATTATTATTAATATCTACGACAAGCAAGTACTACAGTAATGCTGCTGAAGCAGTCATCCAAGAGCTAATAATTGGGTAACAGCTGGAGGTTAAAAAGCAAGCCAGGGAGAGTGAATGGATTTACTGAAATGATAACTAATATGAAAAGCCATCACATCACTGGAGTTAATTCCATTTACAAGAGCCCATCAGAGTTGGCTGACTGTAGATCAGTAAGACAGTAGGGGGAAATTTCTTTCTATTAGGAAAGAATAAAACAATGAAACAGATGGATTGCTGTTTTTAAGATTAAGATTACAAGAACACAAAACACTGGCTATGCTTAGATGGCTCAGGGGGGAAAAAGGGCTACTGCCTACACGGTTACTAAGAAATATGCTTCATTCCTACAGATGCCAATAAAGCATTAGGCAATTGTCAATTTAGTAATGGAAGTGCCGCCAAAGATTCATATTTAACAGGGACCAAATATACTAGACAATGGAAAAAAAGAGTTGGTGGGGATCTAAATTAACCAACCCTGATTGAGGAAATAATTGAAGCAATAAAATTATCAATAGGAAGTCAGGCCATTCTCCAGGACCTGAGAGTTTCTCAGTGGAATATTTTTTTAAAAAGACCATTTTTATGGACTCATCCTATTTGAAGTTACTAAGTCATCAAGCTCAGGCACCTAGTCACTGCTGAATGGGCTCACAATGAAACTGAGGCTAAGTAAAGAGCTAGCAAGTGACTGATGGATAGGAACTTAGTACATGCCTGTTTCTAGGTCATGCAGCACCTCAGACAGAACAATATCAGGAACACTGTTTCAGGTTCTTTATAACAAGAGTTGCATTGTTTAAGAAAATCTGATAACACGGGAATTAAATACATCATCTTTAGGGTTGGGGAGATGGCTCAGCCAGTAGAGTGTTTGATAAATAATCATGAGGATCTCAGTTTGGTTCTCTAGCATCCATGTGAGGATGCAGAAGGATGGTGAAGTTTAAAACCCAGGCAGAAGGTACTCATAGAAACTGAACCTCCAGACACCTAGATCACAGGCCTCCTCACCTCCAAAACTATGAGAAATGATTTTACCATTTAAGCTGCCTGGTTTAGGATACCTTTTGACGTCAGCACGGATTATCTCTATGCTTCTTCACTGCCTTCCACTAAAAAGTACACATTATTCCCATTCCTTTTACCCATGGAGTATTTCTATTCTCGTATTCACTGTCAGGCTATGTGCCAGCAGGGGCTCTTTGCCGTCCAGCCTCTGGAGATCTCTGGATAGAGAAAATGCATTGGCAGTAGCCTATTTCACTGCTGGCTTTCTAGACTAGTTCCTCTCCTTTGAACAGCAGGCCTACTCCCGGTGGCTTCAACTCTTTCTGGACGCAATCTAACACTGCCCATCCCTTTATGCCTCAACTTTTTTGCTGTTATTAGTCTCCCAGATGTGTCGGAAACTCAGGTGAATTTCTTCAATCTATTCAATAATTGTCTCTGAATTCTCTTTAGATTCTCATTTTATTCTACTGAAAATTACAATGAAATGCTTGCATGGTACATGTTATAGGTCTGTGGAGTTATTTATTTATAAAACTATAAAAATTCAATAGTATTCCACAATCCCACTGCAAATAATTATATGATTGATGCAGATAAAATACTTATATAAATCTTGTGAAATATAATAGGATATATTTTAAATTTTTTCTTAAATATTTTTAAAAAGTTTCTCATTTCCTTTGATTTCTTCCTTATGCATTTTACCTTTGTTTAATATTTTTTAATTTTGAATCATAATTGCATCATTTCCCCATTTTTTTCCTCTCTTCAGTACTTCCAATGTAGATCCTTGCTCTTTATAACATTTATGGGCTCTTTTTTTCAATTGTTATTCCTAAGTAACACACATACATACACACACACACACACACACACACACACACACACACACTCAGAGAGACAAAGACAGACAGACAGACAAAGAGAGACAGAGAGAGAGACAGAGACAGAAGAGAGAGCCCTAAAATTTAAACACAATTTGTTCAGTCTTAATGTTACTTGTATATCCATGCTCTCAGTGTTGACTAGTTGGCATTGGATAACCATCTGCTTCCCTCTGTGTTCTTCATAAATGACATGCTTCCCTGTTTCATAGCCATTGTTTAAGTTTTAGCATTATACAGCATTATACAGAGTTGTCCTTAAGAATTTAATTTCTAAACTCAGACTGAAGCCCTACTACACTCCTGAAATCATAAAGACCATATCCATCTCTCTTGAGGAATGGAGCTGTGCCATGTAGTGCAGTTGGTATTAGTCACATGTGATTAAATGTAAGTTAACTAATATTACAAATCTCATTCCTTAGGTTACTTATACCTTCATCTTCAACCATCTCATATAGCTGGTGGCTACTGCACTAACCATTGTACATCTAGAACATTCCTACCAATTCAGGACATCCTATTAGACTGAGACATTCTAGCATAACATGTACATGTATTACAACTCAGAATTAATATCTCAACTTTAATCTTGTTCTCAAGTCACATCACACTTGCAGAATCAAGAAACAGCAACAACAACAATAAGAAAAGGAGCCTATGTTCTTCATTATGACTCAAATAGTGCCGGGCATAAAGGACATACTTAATAAAAATACTGTCTGAGTTGAGTAAGCATGAATACCTCTCAGTAGATCCCTAGAACACAAACCACCATGAAACGACTCTAACAAAGGTACAGACTGGACAGTGTGGAGATAATGGGAGTGAGGATTCTTCTAGTCTAGGATAACATGTGGAAGAAAGTTCTGTGACATGAAAAAATGTTTTCATGTAGTCAGAAAAGAATTTATCCTAATTATTGTAAGATATCTGTCAATAAGCTCCAATCTTGTGAAAGGAAAACTATCAGAAAGATCCTCCAATGTGCTGGAATATACTGAAACATCTATTCCAGTCTCTGGCTTCATTTGTAAACAATGAAAAGTTGTCATTAGATATTGGGACACCTTTGACTGTGATTCTTGTTGACAAAGAAACTGGCCTGTGTCTGAAGCAATTTACTGGATGAGATGAAGTTATACATCCTGTACCATACCCGCTTAACTCCTCAGCTTGTGTCAACTGTGAATTGTAACAAAACTCCAGCACTTGACTGTACTATAATGGACTTGTAAGTGGTGTATCTTATCTCTGCAGTAATCTCTAGAATGAACAGATTCTTTTAGGTAGATCCACTTGCTATAGACCATTTAATTAGATATGGGCATAATCACTTTGCAAAAATAATCCGTTTTAATCCTCATAGAGAATCTATGAACAGGGATTTTTGTTCTCATTTTGCAGCAGATAAAACTTGCATTTGTATGGATATTTTATTTACTTATTGTTATATGGGAAAGAATAGAGTTGGGTTAATAACTGAGATAGAGTCTTTGATGCTAAAGACTCTATGTTTTGAGCCACTTTTCTAGGGGTTATCTACCCCAGTGTTGACAGAACTGTGCAGCTTATGGGGGACAAGCAAGGAGCAAAGCAGGACACAACCTGTCCTCATAATAATTGTCCCCATTATTCCCCTCTCTGCATAATTTCTTGTCTACCTCAAGATTGCTCGGACATTCATTTCAATTTTTTTTCTTCAGAAGAGTCATCTGAGTTGGAAAAATGATGCATAGAAGCTCAGAGAAGAAAGGGCTCTAGGAATATAAACCCTCAGATCTCACAGGCAACAGAAGTGAAGGAGAGTGAAGGGAAGAAAGGCTGAACAGGCACATGACTGCACAACCTGTCTCCAGCATCCTAGAAACCTATGTTCTGATGGTTCCAAAGCAAACTCTCTCACTGCCTGCCTCCTATTGGTGCTCCATTCTTAGACACCTTATACATTTCACTGGCTATTTCCAAGGATTTCACAAGTCAACATTCTCAATTCTGGGCCAAACCATTGTCTGATGTTTCTCTTCCTAGCCTTCTGCATACTACTGGCTCCATCACTATTGTGAGGACTAATGGTATTTACCTGGTCTAACTTGTGTGTATGTGTCATATTTGTTCATGTGTGTGTGCATGTGTGTGCATGTTCATGTGTGTGTGTGCGTGTGCGTGTGTGTGTGTGTGTGTGTGTGTGTGTGTGTGTGTGTGTGTTCAAATGGTGGCAATAGAACACTAGGTATCTTCCTTCATTGCTGCCCATGTTATTTTTAAAAACAGGCTTTCTCAATTGACGTAGAATATGCCAATTTAGGTCGATAGGTTGGCCAGTGAGCTTAATCATTCTACCTGTCTTTCTTTCTTCACTCCTGTGCTGGACATATAAGGATACACTGCTAAGTCCGGCTTCTGACTTCTATTTGTGCTGCACCTACTAAAGTCATGCCTTCATGCTAGTGCAGCAAGCAATTTGAAGTTACTCTTTTGCTCTAGATTCTCTTAATTAAAAAAATACTTATTTATATTTATTTTATTTATTTGTATTTTTAAAGGATGAAAGTCTACCACAGTCAGAGTTGGTCCTTTCCTTCCACCTGGGGTTTCGCTACCAAACTAAGATCTTCTGGCTTGGTGGCAGACATCTTTATCTGTTGAGGCACTTTTCCTGACCCTGACTAATTTTTGATTCTCCTCCAACCTTCACATTCAATCCACTACTGAACCTAATTGACAATACCTTAAATCAGGTTTGCCTTGATCACTCAGAACACTTCTCTAGCTCTAACAATCACCTGCACTCACATAGATCTCTATAAACTGAATTAATTAGCATGGGCTCTGACCCAATGAGAATGTTGTTCTTATAAGAAAAGGAGATTAGCACAAACATTTCAAACAGAGGGAGGGATATCTGGAAACACAGGGAGACATCATCAGCCCTCTATAAGCCAAGGAGAGGGTCATAAAAAGAAACCCATCTTGCCAATATCTGAGTCTAGGATCAGTGCGCTCTAAAATGGAGAGAAAACATGCTTGTTGTGTAACCCACTCTGTCTGCAGTTCTGTAATATGATGGCCTGAAAAAACTTAATATCTCATATTAGGTTCTACAACTAACTAGAATGGGGATTGTTTATATTGTGTTTCAAGCTGAAGCTCTGGTGTGAAACACAAAGTGATGATGGACTATCATAATGCTGGTGTAGCTGATTGTAAGAGCAGAAGTGACATGATACACAATGGTATCAGAACACTGCAGAGGGTATCAGTAGCACTGCCCATTTTACCAGCTCTCAGCCTGAGAAATTTGGTTAAAATCACTTAACAATTTTATGCTTTAGGTTCTTCATCTAAAATATGGAAGCAACAGCTCCAATCTCACAGAGTTTAGTAAGGATAAGTTACAAAGCAAATAGAGGGCTTAGAACAGGGTGGACACATAATAAATAAAACAAATGATAGTGATTATTGTTAGTGTTACTGTTCTGGCCTCAGGGAATATGTATCCTAGGTCTTGGGACAATTTTTACAAATCTTGAAGAAATTAAAAGTATACTTTTTTTTTTTTTTGTATTTGTTGGGATATAGGATGCTTCAAGTCAGGGGTTGTCTTGGATATGTTGAGTATCTATCACACAAGTGCTGTGTAAATATCCTTTCAAAGTATTATATGCCATTTATGGTTTGGGATAGAACTTCCAGGTTAAAATTATCTTCCTTCTGAGTCTGGATTACTTTAAGTAGTATGAAGTTTCCCATTTTATCCATTTCCTATAAAAAATCATAATTTTATTTTTCTTTATGGGGGACTATGATGGGTATAGGGTTAAGAAGAGGCCTTAAAGGAGGGGAGACAGAGAGAAAAGAAAGAAAAAAAGGAATCCACACTACATGAAAGCAGATTGGGGCTACTCAGAAAAAAGGGGGACTAGTAGGAGGTGGGGAAGAAGATGGGAGAAGGGATGGAGGAAGAGGAGGGGAGAAGGGAGCGAGGAAAAGAAATAATGAAATAAAGTTTTTGAAAACACCATAATAAAATCTGCTCATTTTGTATGTAATTTTTTTTAAAGCTAACAAAAAAAGTTTGATAAGACTTGTCCTCCCATTTGACTTGGAAGTCACCTCTGCACCTCCACCTAGGGAGCAAGACTGCAGTCAGAGTCAACTCTCTTAACATTGCATCAAAGGATGAAAAAGTCAAGGCTTTTTAAGCCTAAGGCTTGAACAGAATGGGCTTCCTGGAGTCTAAATGATAATTATTTCAATTATCTTTACTGTCACAAAACTTAGTATGTACGAGGAGCTATTTAAAGGACTAGGAAACAAAAGTACTGGCAGTTCCTGACCCCAATGCCAGGTTAACCCAAGGGACCAATTGACTCTCAGCATCATTGCCTCTCACAGCAGAAACTGCCAAGCCATCATGATTTTAGCCCTTCTTAGGATACAAAAAGGAAGCCAGAGGATGGCTTATTTAAGGATTAAATGTGTGCATTTTCTGGAGTAATGGTATAAGTGGTTAGAAATTCAACTTTCTAGTTCTTTAGATTTATTTTGTCTATAGATCTCTTATGGGAGAAAAAAAATACAAACTATACAAAAGATATAGTGGCAAAAGCATGGTCTCCTGCTGGGATGTGTGCATGGAGACCATGGAGCTGTGGCTGAATCCATGTGGATTCCATCACAAGGGAGCATATGAAAGGGATTTACATCTGCAGGTGTGAGATGACCCAAGCATCAGTCCCTGGGTAGATTTTGGGTACTGACATCAGATTTAAGCAAGGGTCCAATGAAACCACAGAAATAGGTCAACCCATGGGTGGAAAGAGGGTTTATTGGAAATATGAAATTGCCACATAGTTTCCTCTTGGGTGGAGCTAGAATAGTCAGTCTTTGGGGGTGTGTGTGAAAACTGTCATGGCTACCTCTTGGGAACTGAAGTAGCAAAAGCATAGGTAAAGCCTTGCCAGGTATAAAGAGAGCAGGTAACTATGGAGGGCAGGAAGGAATACTAGTCAGAACAGAAATTAAAAGTATACAGTTTTGCTTTTTGTTAGGATACAGGATGCTTCAGGTTAGGGCTGTCTTGGCTATGTTAAGTATCACACAAGGGCTCTAGAAATATCTACCCTGTTAAAGTATTGTATGACCTCTTTATGGTTTGGATAGCTCAGAGAAATACAGTTCAGTATTCTGAAACCCCAAAATGTACAACACACCTGTGTTGCTCTAAGTTACCAAGCTTCTGATTTGTTAGGGTAGACTGAACTAATGTGAGCTTCCTACTTCCCAACATGATAAATAGTTTGAAAATGACACTTGATTTTGTCACATGTTTTACATAAGATTCTTCACTGTCTACAGTTCTTGGGCTTATGGGCTACATTCAATATTTTTGAAGAGGTTCTGATGGGTTAACTTTGGCCTAAATCTGTAATCCCATGTCCCACCACACACCTGCCCACCATGTAATTTGCTGTAGTGAAATATCTTATCAGTGTTCTTCCATTGGAGAGCACTTCCTGGCTGCTCCTTTTCTCCTATGTCTTGCAACATAACTATCACAATAGTCACATGATATACTTAAATCTCACCTCATGTCAAGGCAAGGAGACTGAACAGGGTATACCTAGGGTGGGGGTATCATGGGGCTTTGATATATGTTACAGGTATGTGCTACCAGGGAGCTAGATTCCTCATTTGTCAAGGTAAGGGGAAGTAAGAGAACTGGCTCTTCCTGGCAGGTAGAAACCCCATTTCCCAGGTTTTCAAAAGAATGCTCGTATCTATCCACCAGTAATGTTTTTCTTTTAGATATTTTCTTTATTTACATGTAAATTTCTCCATTCCCAGTTTCCCCTCCAAAAA
>NW_022196913.1:91921923-91949004 GCF_008632895.1 Mastomys coucha
TTCCTCTTTCTCCACAACCTCGCCAGCATCTGCTGTCACCTGAGCTTTTTATCCTAGCCATTCTGACTTCCACCAGTAATTTTTTTCATTTTACCCAGTCAGAGTCTGGATTGAGATGAGCTCAGACTGCCATTTTGGACATTGTCAGTGGTACTACCATTTTAGAGGCTTGGAAATTGAGACCTAACATCTATAATTTGTATGGAGTTTCTTCAACTACATTACATTCATTCCCCACTGATGAATTCAAAGTACTAAGTGGCCCAGTATGGGTTGAGAGAAAAGCCCAAGAATGAGTAAGTTAGCCTTCTCCTGGAAAAGGCACACAATTGTCTGAACTTTCACTCAGTCTCTTGCAGCTAGCCTGTTTGTCAACTTCAAGGAGGGAGAATCTGCCTCATCTCCCATACTTTGTCACAAACTACCACATGATTATCAACTGGACAGTGTAGATACCCTCACACTTCATGTAGAATGAAATCTTGCAATGGCCTCTGTGTGGCATCATCTAAGGGCTCATCAGAGGCATTCAAGGTTTCAGCTGAGTGGCGGTCACACTTGAGACTCAGCTGTGAAGGATCTGAATATCAGCCAAGGGTCAGCTTTCACCTCTTTGTGGTTGTAGGACTGCGTACAGGTCCTTATGGCCCATGCTAGAGCCATGTGGCCTTCTTATGAAATTGTAGCTCACTTCTAGAAAGCAAGCAAGAGACTAACTTAAGATAGGACATTCTTTTAGGATTTGTTTGATTAAATCAGGTTCACCAAGATGATCGTCCACTTGACTAATCAAAATCAAGTGAATAGAACCTTAATTACATCTTCAAAATCTTTTCTCCTATGTCTTACAACATACCTTTATCATAATAGAGTCAAATGATATACTTAAATCTCACCTCATGTCAACGGGAGGGGACTGAACAGGGTGTACCATGAATAGAGGGTTTCATGTGACCCTACCATACTGGCCAATTCCTCTTAATTTAACTGTTCAGGAGAACTCACAATACTGTTTATTATGATAAAAACCAATCATCTAACCATTTTAAGTACTCACTTTGTGGGATTTATTAAATTTACAAATATATTGTAGAGATATCATCATTATCTAATTCCAGAACATTTCCACCATCGGAAAATGAAATTTTGTACTTTGCAACCTCTTTTAAACTCCTGCCAGTCACAAGATTAATTTCTGTCACTCTGTATATGCCTATTCTAGACAGTGTATACGATGGAATTCTATAGCATCTGGTCTTTGCTGACTGGATTCTCTTCTTTAGTATAGTATTTTGAAGATTGTTTGCATTGAATGAGGTTGAGACCTGATCTTTTCAATGGAATAATAATATATAGTATTCCATTCATTTGTTTGCCCATTCACAAGTACCTGAATATTTGCTTGTGGTTTTGATATATTATTATTTATAATATTAATAAACCATTATGAACTGATGTATGCATACATTTAGGTTGACCTGTGTTTTCTTATTCATGAGTAAGCAATCTCATGATTATAATCTAGCAGCAGATTTGTAGACATTTTCGTAGTTTTTACAATCTGGTGTCAAAGTCCTGATATTACTGTAAACTTTGCAAGAAGAATTAACTTCATTATCAACCTACCACTGTGGCAGGCTGAAAAATGACCTTCTAAAAAATCTACTTCCTACCTCCAGATATTATGTGTATCTTAGGTGGTGTGGCAAAGGAGAATCCCAGTTATTCATGGAATTAAGGATGAAGAAATGACACTCAATTAACTCAGGTGAGTCATACCTATCTACAGACTCTTTGTCAAAAGACGCAGGAAACGGATGAAAAGAAACCATAGGGACAATACTCCACAAGGATTTGGAATGTCCTGACTAACTTTTATCATACAGGAAGAAAAATACTAACTAAAGACTGAGGGTGACCTCTAACATCTAACAAGTGTAATGGCATTGTTTACTTTTGAGCCCCATCAAAGAAACCTATCCTGTACAAATTGCAATGATAGCTCAGAGAAACACATTCCAAAATTCTGACCCCCAAAGTGTACAACACACCCGTATTGTTCTAAGTTACCACACTACTTACTTGTTAGAGTAGACTGAACTAATGTGAGCTTCCTCTTTCCTAACATGACACACAATTTGAAAATGACACTTGATTTTTGTCACATGTTTTACATAAGATTCTTCACCGCCTACAGTTCTTGGACTTATGGTTTACATTCAATATATTTGAAGAGGTTCTGGTGGGCTAGCTTTGGCCTAAATCTGTAGCCCCACGTCCCACCATCCACCTGCCCACCATGTAATTTGCTGTAGTGAAACACATTAGCATCAGTGTTCTTCCCTTGGAGAACACTTCCTGGCTGCTCTCACTTTTTTTTATTAGATGTTTTCTTTATTTCCCAGGTTCCCCTCCAAAATAAAAATAAAAATAAAATAAAATGAAAAAAAAAAACCTAAGACAATCCCCTGTTCCCTCCTCCTCCCCCTGCTCACCACCCCACCCTCTCTCACTTCCTGGTCCTGGCATTTCCCCTACACTGGGGCATAGAACGTTCACAGGGCCAAGGTCCTCTCCTCCCATTGATGACCAACTTGGCCATCCTCTGCTATCCACATGCTGCTGTAGCCATGAGTCCCCTCATGTGTACTCTTTGGTTGGTGGTTTAGTCCCTGGGAGCTCTGAGGGTACTGGTTAGTTCATATTGTTCGTGCTAAGGGGCTACAAACCCTTCAGATCCTTAGGTCCTTTCTCTAGCTCCTTTATTGGGGCTGCTCTTTTTTAACTCCATTAATTCCCACTACATACTCAAAATTTCCAGCATGTTCCTATGAGGATTCTATACATTTAAAAGCTTAACAATTGCTTGACTACTGTCTACCTTTTCTGGAAGATCAATTCATTAATATGGTCAGTTTGTTAAGTATATGCTATGTGCTAGGTACCATATGTTACATATATGAGTATGAACACAGACTGATCTTTTACAGCATATTTTAATTGTGATCTTCACTGGCATTTTCATCCATATGTATAGGTATTTTGGTGATAGTTGTGTCCATATTACTCTTTGTTCTTCTCTTAACTTTTAATGCCACAGACTACATTGTTCATCAATGAATCCCAATACATCATCTGACATATAATAAGCACATGATATATTATTGACTGAATAAAAAATACATTTGTTCTTTTAAAATTATTTTCTTCTTTTTTAAATAATTTATTAATTTTCTTTAAAACATTAATTCATTTAGTTGTTTACTTTCCATCCCACTCACTGGCCGTTTACTGGTCACCCCTCCTATAATCCTTCTGCCACCCCTCCTTAAAGCATTTACTATGATAATAATTATGAAGACTATAAACAATAAATTAATCTTTCAAATTTGAAGGGTAAACAGAATAGAATATAATCCTTGCATCAGCTATCAGTGTTTTAAAAAGGCAATGCAAACACACAAGTTTTTGTGTGCCCAAGAGATTCCAGCGATGGGTGGCATTCTCTTTGCTGCTTGAGCACACACAGGTGCATGTGTGTGCACAGATGTCCTTTAATATGAATCCTACATGGAGCTCGTTAACTTCTCCAAGAGGAAAGAACCATTTTCATACTGCTAGTCACAGGTTTGATTAGGAGGTGTTTCTGCAAGGTGGAGTGGTCATTTGTAAGTCTTTTAACCTGATGAGACATTGTTCAGTTCATTGTGTGAGCAAATGTGATGAGCCCGAGTCCCTACTAAGATATTCAAGACTAGAGAACTGGATAAATAAATATAAATGAATTCATTTGACAGGGTGACATTTTCATTTAATTAAGGCAGAAAAATCAGCTCTTAAACAAATGATTGCCCCTGACAAAAGAGCAGAAACTGATCCTTAATTAATAAGTGTCTAATAGCTCTTTTCAGTGCTGTGGGGAATGTGCTGGGGGTGGGGGCAGAGGCAGGGAAGTGAAGCTGGGGGAGAAATTGAGTTACTTTAAAAAACTAAAAGAGAATTAAAAGCCCCACCCTTATGCTTTAATACATATGGGATTCTGCTAGATCACAAACATTTTGATGAAACTCTGTGTAAGTAAACAAAGTTCCAAGTCTGGAAGAATGATCATTTAAAAAAAATCTTTTTTAGGTCAATAAACTTTGATCTATTACTTTATCTCTTCTGTCTTTTAGTGACACAAATGACATGAGAAAGCCAAAGTTCTTGACTCATAAAAAGATACATATCTGTATATAGTTTAGAGTAAGTAATAATCATCTTAGGTACCACATGATCCACACAATGACAATGTGATGAGATAAAGGTCACACAGCCTTCAACAGCGGTTGCTGGGCTTTAATGCTAAGCATCGGTTTTGTTCATATTTGATAACCTGGAAAGTCTGAGTCTCCGAATGTGTAACACAAAGCCATATCACCTCTTACATAGCAGACACAGGAAAACCTTGAGGTCATTATTAGCAATTTTCTGTATATTCATGTATGCTGAATCAATGTCTATTAAATCAAGATGTTAATGAGCAAAAACATTCATGCTATTGATCTGACAAGACTAAGATCACTTTGAGTATTTGGGGAAACTAGCGAATACAAGGATAGGATCTCTGCTTCATTAAGATATTAAGATTGGAGATAAATTTGATGGTTTCACATCCTCAAATCCTAGAATGCAGTACAAAGCTTAGAGAAGTCATATAATCCACCTTCCCAGAACTCACAAATCAGGGAAAATCGTAGCTAAAGGGGGATAACGATGTGTCTCGCAAATACCATATTTTGAAAAAAATCTTTTATTTGGACAGTATCAAGTATTAATTTGCAAAAGTTGGTCATAGACAACAATTAATTTGTGTGATGGAAAAATGAGATCATTAGAACAAGAAACAATTCATGGTAGGAAAGTAGTCACAGCATTCATTTTGGAGCCAACAAGTCATTCTATTCTTAAATTGCCTATATTATACAGTGCCTAGATATTTGCTTAAATAAGATTCTAGATGCACCTGTAGATATATTTCAGATGAAGTTAGTCTTTTTTTCCCTTGTAGCCATTGCAAAACAGATGGCCATACCAAGTGTTCACAGGACCCTATCCAATTAGCTGAAAACTGGAATCCAATTAGAAGTCTTATCTTCCTGAGAGCAAGTGAGGACTCTCATTGCAGGACAGCCTCATGCTGTATGATTAGTGTTTCCCTGATCATAAACCTGAGCCCTGAAACAGTGGCTCTTCCTGATTTTGAACTTCCAGACATGGGTTCATTTTCCAGCCATTGCACCTCACTTCTCACTATACCTTCTTGATGCTCTAACTTATGTTAGCTTTCTCCAAGGACTTAGAATTCATTAAACACTTTTCAAGGATATATTCAGTCTGTCAACTAGAAAGGTTTATGTGGCAACTGACAATGATAAGTGGTAGCCTGTTGCTTCTCGATGCTTCTATAAAGGTGTTACCAAGAGAGACCAGAATTTGAGCCAGTAGGCTGAATGAAAGGATCAACATTCAGCACCAAATTTGCAACCACTGAGAAAGAAATAGAACAAAAAAGAGAGTCAGAGAAGGCAGGCTCTTTCTCTCTCAAGTTGGTTCTTCTCACATCCTTTACTTTTGCACATTGATTCTACTAATAGGCAGGCCTCTGGACACTTGAATCTATACCAGTAGTGTCAGCTTTACCAGGTTTTTTGCCTTGTGTTGAATGACACGATTAACTTCTCTGGTTCCTCAGGCTGCAGATGGCAGGCAGGTTGTGGGACTTCTCAGCCTACATAATTGTGTGAACCAATTCCCATAATATAACTTCTCATGTATCTATATATACCCCACAGGTTTTAATTTGCAGAAAAATCCTAATACAGTCTCAGTTCAGCCTGTTTCTTTCAACTGGGACAATTTTTTTTCTATAGTTCTTAAGAAGCAGCTATGCTGGTCAACCCCTCTTCCATTTTTAGATCTCATATTCTTCCTGATACATCGAATCCAGGAGAATCCTTTTGCTTATTTTCATATTCATTAGCAATCCAATATCTTTAATTTAAGTCTCTTCTATAATTTTTTGTGATATCAGAAAAAGCTACTAAAGGCCTCTCATGGAATGAATAGTAGACAGCTAGTTTTATAGTAAATATACTATTACAGCATCATGTACTTCTCCAGGGTGCTGAGTACCTTAAGAACTCCATATTTATTTGATAGGTAAAGAGAAAGCAAATATACTGTGATGATTCTGAGCCCTGGCTTGCTTCAGACGTCAGTACCTCTTGGATATCATCCCAATATTTTCCTCTAGTATTTTTGCTTCCCTCTGTCACTCCTCATCTTTGCTATAGTGCTTCACATGCAAATTTACTTCATTTGCCTTTGATGGCAAGGATGATCCAATTCATCCCTTTATCGTGCCTTACATAAAAGTATATAGGGGTTGCTTGGTACAAAGTAGATTCTCAATAAATGTGTTTGGAAGGAATGGCTGAATGAATGTGGATCATTACCATAAAAATAAATGAAAGGAGCAAGAGATAATAAAGGAGTGTTTGTTTCAGAGATGACAGCAGACTCTTTTCTTGGCCATGATACAGATATGTACTAAGTTTTTAAAACTTCAGACTCTTTTTCCAGTTCAGTTGACAAGTGTGGTACTGAAAACGGCATGGAGAAACTCTGATGCAAGAAACAGATGTGCTATCCACACTGAATGATGCCAGATACCGAGGATCGGTGGCTCAAAGGAAAACAGGTGGCACAGATATTGGTAACGTGTAATATAAAGAATAGAAATCCTAAATACACATATTCATCTCTTCTCAGAATAGCCAGAGCAATTCACTGTACTCCTGAAACCTCTGAAAGCATGTAACTGCCACAGGAACTAGATTGCATGGCTGCAGGCTCTACATTCACCTAGAAAGAAGAAACCAATCTCCTTGTTAGTAAATCCAAGATGGATCTACCTTCAATAGAACAGGAACCATTTGAGATCTTCAAATCTAAATCCATAAACTTAAAGTGATATAACCATGTGACCATCCTGAATTGCCCAAATAGGAGTATCTTGTTTGAATGCTAAAGAGTCAGTGGGGAAGAATTTTTGAGGTTGGCGAGTTCTACCGAATTTGCCAGAAAGAAACATTTGGAATCTTTGGGAATCCCCATCATTCATCACCATAATAAGTCCAAGTATGAGAAACAGGATTGTGTGGACATCTTTCCTATATGTTGTCTAGTGAGACAATCTGTCTGGAGCGGACAAACATTTTTCATTTAAGAAGAATCCTACAGATCAAAAGCACGAGTCAATACCAAGCCTTACTTCAAACAAAATAGCTTCTTGAACTAATTGGCCACAATGGACTCAGAACAAAACTGAGATCTAGTGCTAAATAGGATGCACACATCATCATTCAAAACCCTACTGATAAAATGATGTGTGGTTTCTATAATCCCTAAAAGACCGTTGTGTTTAGACTTTTATGTATAAAGCTCACATTAAGGAGAATTTCTTTGACAGTTTAAAGAGTTGATAAAATTAGAAGTATTCCTCTTTCCAAAATTTGCATAATAAGGTATGAAGATTTGAAGGGTGTCAGGGGAAAGCTTACAGAAGTAACAGTTTGTAGATATACTACTGCCTTGGAACAAATTAGAATGAACATACACTTGGTAGATCATAATCAAATGGCACTGAATGAGTCTGTAAATGACCCTAAATGACCTCAGAAGGAGAATCTCAACAAATACCACAAGATTCCTCACACTATAGCCTTACCTACCATGAGCTACTGAGAAATGACAAAGGTCAGAGGGGAAAAGTTTCCTTTATAGTAATTGGACAATGCCCTTCAAGAAGAGATTGAAAATCCTAGGTAAATCAATGTGGGTTGAGTGGCTTATAAATTGAAGAACCATCATTATCTTTGGAAACCAAGTTAACATAAGATTACAATCCTGCAGATAATACTTCAGGGTAGGAGAGCAGAGAAGAAATAATAGAGAGATTCTAGATAATACTCTGTATGGAGAAAGGTGATCTACAACATTTTTGGTAATTACATTTACTTTTTATAAACTCAAATTCGTATCTACTACTAAAAGAAGATTATATGGGAAGTAAAATAGAGATAGAAAATGAGAAAAAGTACAGCAATTAAATTTAAATCTGAAAAACTCACGGAGTATCCACTTTTTGCTTGACACTATGCTAGAAGGTGGGAAAGCAGAGCAAAGTCAGTCAGATAATCACAGAGGTTATTCATAATCTACAGAGGGTAGAGGGGTTCTACAGCATCAGGATGTATCAGTTTCTTTTTGGCTCAGGGACTTGGCATTTGACACAAGCAACTTAAAAGCAGAAAAACAGGAATGATTTATTTTGGACTGCAGTTGTGGAAGATAAAATACAGTCGTTTGGTTTTATTGATTCTGGATCTGCAGTGAGGCAGAAGATCCTGGTGTTGAGGAGTGTATGGCGAAGAGCTGCTTACCTCATGGCAGTCAGGCAAGGCAGCAAGGAAAAAGAGGGAGGGGTAAAGGGAGGGAGGGGAAAGGGAGGGAGGGGAAGAAGAAGAGAGGAGGGAGGGAGGGAGGGTGAGAGGGAGAGAGAGAGAGAGGTAGAGAGAGAGACAGAGAGAGAGAGACTAAGAGAAGAGACAGCTGTCCAGTACTTACTTAGGTTAACCCACTTCTTCCAACTAGGCTCAGTCTCCTAAGTTCCCAGAATCTCATGAAAAGCATTGCCTGCTGCAGATATAGACTCAACATATGACCCCTCTGGGGTTAGAATTGATTTCTACACCATAACACAGGCTCCCCTTTTTACATCACGACAGAATTTGTCCATTATCAAATGTTTATTTCATCCATGAGCTAGTTCATTTGGCATATCCATGGCAAGTCTTTGTTATTCCCTCTGTTCCCAGTCACTTTTACGTTTAGTTTCCGTGTCCTCCAGTGCACATCTGTACACCTCTATAATGGCTCTAAGTTCACTACTAGATCAGGTGTTCCTATTCATCTCTGGTGCCTACTATGGGTCCCAGTGCTCAGGAAAAGAAGGGAAAATGGATACTCTGTAATAAATGCATAATTAGTATGAATAAAGAAGCAATTCACAGTGAGACATGATTGGTTCTGAAAGATAAGGCAGAAGCGATGGAAACTCACTAAGGCTACATCCTTTTATAAGTTTTATTAGCTCATCATTACAAGCTTGTGAAATAAATTCTATCCTTATTTTTATACCTGAAGTATCATCACTAGAAAGTAATTTGCCCAAAGATAACATTAATGTATCAATGAAATATCTAGATGCATTTCTATGGGATGCTACGTAGTTTTAATTTTCTTCTGTAAGCAATAGGAAGCCAGCAAATATTGCAACCATGTAAAGCCATTTGATATTATGTTACAATATTGTCATCTACAAAGTACACACTCAGAAACTGTGCAACTGGACTACAAAACAATCACACACACAAAACTCCACATAATGTTCTAAACAGCCTTTCATTTTTGTTTTGGGCCACATTCAGAGGTATCTTGTGACTTATGCAGCCTGCAGGTCAAAGGCTAAATACTGCTAGGAAAGGATGAAAATAACATTGCTCGAGATATGTTGCTCAACTATGCCAATAGGAGTGCGAATGTGATTGAATAGTGTCTTAGTTAGAGTTTTACTGCAGTGAACAGACATATGACCAAGGCAACTCTTATAAGGACAACATTTAATTGGGGCTGGCTTACAGGTTCTGAGGTTCAGTCCATTATCATCAAGGCAGGAACATGGCAGCATCCAGACAGTCATGGAGCAGGAGTAGCTAAGAGTTCTACATCTTCATCTGAAGGCTTCTAGTGGAAAGCTAGGATGAGTGTCTTAAGTCCACATCCACAGTGACACACCTACTCCAACAAGTCCACACCTAATAGTGTCCCTGTCTGGGTCAAGCATATATAAACCATCAAAAATAGGTAGGTTGGACACTGGTCATCCAAACATAACTAGTAGGTTAGGCTAATGATCTCAGAAGGAGATGCAAAAGAGGGAATTGAAACAGTGATGGGGTGCGGGTGAGGCAGGTGAGACTACAAATAACACAGTCTCAGAATGAAACTCAAAGGCTCTGCCTACTGATTCCATATGGACAGTTAGTAAAATGGAATAGTACAGCTGACACTGTGCCTTCAACATCGGGTTACTAGGAAACATAAGTTTTTTTTTGTTTTGTTTTGTTTTGTTTTGTTTTGTTTCAAGTGAGGACACCTCTGTCCCACTTGGGAGGGAGAAGAAAGCAATCACAAGTTGGGAGGGAGGGAGGGACCTGAGAAGGAAAGTGGACAGGGTAGGGAGGAGCAAGTGGGGGAAGGGGGGAACCTGATCTGGTATTGGGATGAGGGAAAAGGAATGAAGCCCTGAGGGGCAGTAGAAAGAATGGAAACAGGCAACCCTCCAGAGATAGGAGGTTGGGGGGACCCTCCAGAATGCACCAGGAGGTGAGACACTCTCAGGACTCAAAGGAAGTGGCCTTAGATGAAATGCCCGACAGTAGGGAGAGGGAACTTATAGAGCCCACCTCCAGCAGGAAGACAGGGCATCAAATGAGTTAGAGGGCCATCCCACAGTCACAACTCTGACCCATAATTGTTCCTGTCTGAGAGAAGTACAGGGATGGAAATGGAGAGGAGCCTGAGGAAAAGAAGGTCCAGTAACGGGCCTAAAGAGGGACCCCAGCTCAAGGGGGGATTCCCAAGACTTGACACTATTATTGAGGCTATGGACTGCTCAAAAAACGGACCTAGAATGACGGCACTCTGGAAGACCCAACAAGCAGCTGAAAGAGTCAGATGCAGATATTTGCACCCAACCAATGGACAGAAGCAGCTGACCCCTGTTGTTGAATTAGGGAAGGTGGAAAGAAGCTGAGGAGAAGGGAGATCCTGTAGGAGGACCAGCAGCCTCGATTAATATGGATTCCCAAGATCTCTCAAACACTGCACCAGTAACCAGGCAACATACACCAGCTGATATGAGCTGAACACACATACAGTAGAGAACTGCTGGGTCTGTGCTCATTCAGAGATGATGCTGGAAGCCCCAGGGAGTTTAGAGGTCAGGTGGGGTGGGGGGTAGGGACATCCTCATGTAGACAGGGAGACATGGAGAAGGTATGGGATGTGGAACAGTCGGAGGATGGAGTGAGGGATAAAAAAATGGAGTGTAAAAAAAATTAATTAATTAAAAAAGATTCATTTTAAGTATTATGTCTGAGTAGTTGTGTGTAGCCCTGGTGGGAATACACCTTGAATGCTGGTACTCATATCTTCCAGTAGATTATGTCAAATCTGCTGGAGCTGTTGTAACAGGAAGTCATGAGAAACCCAATGTGATGGGAACTGAATGTAGGATTTTTTAAAATTTCTTTCTCTTTCTTTGTTTCTTCCTTCCTTCTTTCTTTCCTTCCTTCCTTCCTTCCTTCCTTCCTTTCTTTTTCTTTTATTTAGAGAAGCAAATGCCTTAAGTACCTAGCTATTTCTCTAGCTCCTAGCTATTTCTCTAGCTCCTAGCAATGTAATTATAAATGTTGAATTATTAGTTCCTTTTGGGTATCTGATATTCACACAACTGAATAATTTAAAGAAAAAATACTTCACTCTTTCAGAGGGCTGTGTCTACCATGCAACAGATAGTCTGTGAGAGCAACTCACCTCATGCTGGCTAGGAAACAGTCAGAAGTGGGGCAACTTCTAGCTCCAAAAGACATGCTGTCTAGGGACATATCTTCTGTAATCTTCCCTTGTGTTCTACAGTTCTACCACCTCCCAAGAGTCAAATTTGGATCAGCCAATTCATTAATTCATTCATTTAGGTCAGAGTATGTATGATGTAGCATCTCTAGAAACCCACACAGACAAACCCTGGGGTGTGCTTTACTAACCACATAGGTGCTTTCAGTCTAATCAAGTAATCAGTCAACATTATCCATCTGTGAGTAGAAACAATGGAGATTAAGACTGAGGGATCTGGGGGTTGAGAATGACTAAGGTATATAGTGCATAATTTTCAGAGCATGTACTGAGAAAACGCAGATCCATTTTCAAGAAGCTACAGAAGTTTCATACACTACTAGGCTAAAATGGGCCTATTAAGTCAAGACTAGGAGAAGGTAGAGGGGTCATTATCAGGAGGATGGGGAGTATTGAGGAAGTAAAGCTCAATGTTCCCTTCTGATACAGCAGGAGAGCCAAGTATGAAAATGGACAATACTCTAGGTTTCATCATTCCAACACTGAAACAAACAAATACCAATGATATAGCTGATTTCTACAAAACTAGCCCTCCTCTCTCTCTCTCTCCCTCTCTCCCTCTTTCCTTCCCTTCCTCTTCCCCCTCCCTATTTATATCTATATCTATATACACATATATATACATATATATATGTGTGTGTATGTGTGTATGCATGTATATATGTATGTTTTGGCCTGAGTCAAATCTTATTTTTTTATTAATTTAAGAATATTAATTTAACAATTTAAAAATAATTAAGACCTGTGAACTATTTATGGAATAAATATCTATTTATGATACAATGAGTCATTTCATCTCTGTATATTCTTCCAACCAAATGATATTCAAAATTTATAAGACACCTTGATGTGAATGATTACAGTAGTCACCCAACTGTAAGCACCTGTAAGCATACTTTCACACCCTCACACTAAAAACAATGAATTGTTTTGTATGTAAATTACACATTAATAATGACAATGACAGAAAAATACTTGGGTAAGAATTGGGAGAAGTAGTATCTTTTTAAAGACATGCTATGACTACCCATCAAGATTTCTCTATTCCTCCTTGAGTTTCTATGATGAGACACGTGAAGAGAGCTTAGATAATGTCTTAGCAGGCCATTGCTCTGTTCTAAAAACTTCCTTCTTTAAGCAAGGTTGGTGGACCAGATGGCTCACTTTAGTTGCTAAAGCATCACTGTGGAGGTGACTGGACTAAAATACCCAAACTGTACACAGAGTTTTGAAAAGTTTTCTTGGATCTGAATGCAATGTTTTCAATTTTTGTCTTTCCAAAGGATGGAATACTGGAACAGTCCATCTGGCCATGCAATTCCCAAATACATTTTGACACATATATTTGGACAAAATTGAAATAGCCCTTTGGGAAACACTAATGTTTAATGAATGCAAACAGACTCTGATTCCCCCACCCCCTCTTCTCTGTATGTGTGTGCATGTGACTCCACTTTGTAAGCCACAATAATACAGACATTGAAGATATCTGCATTTACCACCATCATCTGCCCTAATTGCTTTATACTGCCTGATTTTACCCAAAACTGTTGCTAATATAGTTTTATACAATTTCTACTTCTGTAGCTGAAAAAGTCATTGAAATGAGACACCAAAAGAATGGGACATTATTGTAGTACCCATGGTATTGAGGTAAACATTTATAACTCAAAAGAGAAAATTCAGGAATAGCAACAATAATATTGATGTGTCAAGATCTTAGGCTCTTGACTTTTTAAAGACGAGTCCACAGACTATGGCTCAGACATTGTTTTAGTTATAGTGCAGAAAGCACACAATACTGAACTTTCCATCTTAACTATTGCTAAGAATAATGCTGAGTACTAATAAATTAAAATTATACTGAAATAGATATATGTAACATTTCTATTTTGCTAATCTGTACCCATGAACACCAATTCAACAGTAATCCTTGGTAGTTTCTCTTGTTTCTGTGATCTATGACTAGCTTCCTTAATGCTTATCTGCTTGGCCTGTATCTGGATTTCCTTCTTATTAAATATTTTGAATGATATTCCCTTTTAAATATGCTGCATATTTTCTCCTTCCTGTATCTACGCATGTGATTCATATTTGGGTTGTTTCCCTCTCTTGGTCAGTGTGCTGCAATGTACACAAGTACATCAGCATTAGTTCAAGCTATGGCTCTAATTATTTCATTTGGCCATACTCAAAACTGGGCTCAGCAGATAATTCCAATTTTAATTATCTGATGGATTTCTATAGTAATTTCTATAATGGATATCCAATTCTGTATTCCCTTTATCATTGAGTAAGGGTTTGGAGTTCTCTATTTTCTTAGTTTTTTGTATTATTATTTTTTTTTATTCTGAAAATTCTAATGGGTTTGAAGTGATAGTAACTGTGTTTTTAATTTATATTTCTGTAAGCATTTATGAAAGATGTGTTTTCATATAATATGTAACAGCCACTTTTGTTCTTTGTAAAACTATTCAAGTCTGTTGGTCATTAAAAACAATCATTGTTACTGAGTTGTAGTTCTTTACGCAATCCCTTACCAGATATGCAACTTAAAAATATTCTCCACCATTCCTAGGTTACCATCACATTTAGAGTCTGCTTTTCTATGCATCAGCAATTATTTTCTAAGTAGAGGCATACTAGAGAAGCTCTGCTCAGTTCAGTTAAGAATCACATGTGGTTACTTTCACATAGTGGGAAACGTACAACAGACAATCATATAGGTTACAAAGAATACCAACTTGTCCTTTAAAAATTTACCAACCTCTGGCTTAATTCATATTCCAGGTTTTTACATGTATATAATTTTCACATGACATCCCATTCATTCACCACTCTGAGATGTAGTTCTTACATTTGATAAATCAGGGCAAAGAAGTATAATAGATTTTAAAAACTTGTTCTAATTGGATAAAAACCAGGAAAGAAAAGTCAAACAAAGGTTTTCACTCTTAAATATGATAAAACATTTTAGCAGTTATGAAATGCAAAATTAACATATAGGCTTTCTATATAATAATAATAAATGAACAAAGAAAACAGTAAGCCCCATTAACAAGGGTCTCAAAAATATTTAGGAATAATAAGCAGTACCAAGAACTGTAACAGCCCTTTCATGAAAACTATCATGAAATACCAAGGAAAGAATATATGGGAGATGAAAGGAACTCTCTTTCCCATGAATGAGAAGAATTAATATTGTAAAAATAGTTATACTACCAAAAGAAGGCTACAGATTCAATGCAATCCCCATCAAAATTCCTGTAGAAAATTGAAAATAAAACCAAAATTTTGAAAAGACATATGGAAGCACCAAAGGCAAGACTATAAAACCAGAGCAATCTACCCTGAACAGAAGAATAAAGCCAGACTTATCACAATACCCGATTCCAAGGTATGCCGTAGAGTTCATTAAGAAAAACACCATGATACCAGTTCAGAAACAGATTCACAGATCAGTAAAAGAGATGACCTCAATATAAACTCACGCAGTGACAGTCATGCGACTTCTGGCAACAAAGACAAAACAGATTGGAGAAAACATCCTCTTCAACAAATAGTGCTGGCAAAGTGTGATATCTACATGTAAAGAATGAAACTGGTTATCTATCTGTCACACTGTACAAAACCAACTCCTAGTGCATCAAAAGCCATAATGTAACACCCCAAATTAAAACTGATGGTGAACAAAGTCAGGAGATAACTTTAGGATATACCACAGACAACGTACTCTGTAGGTAGGACTGCCAGTTACTCAGAAACTAGTTTCAGCAATTGGTAAATGCTTCGTGATCTTCAAAAGCTTTTGTACAATGGAGGAAACAATCAAGACAGTCTGCAGAATTAGAGAAAAATGTTTTCTAATTATACTCTGACAGAGGGGCTAAGATGTAGAATATACAAAGGACTCAGAAGCCTAATGAAAAAGAAATTAAGTAACCTAATCAATATCTGAGCTAATGAAATGATGAGATAGTTCACAAAGATAAAGGATGAATGGCCAATATACAGATAGAAAGTGTCCAACATTAGAGCCATCAGAGAAATGCAAATAAAAGCTTCAATGAACCAGAGGGTCAGCAAGTGTGCTATGAACTTTTTCTCTAATGAATGTCAGATGCTACATTCACAAAGTCTCGCCCACCTGAGTGACCACCTAAACATGAGCTGAACAAAGACAATGACAATACACATGCTAAACTGGGGAGAGACCAGGAGGCTTCAAGCCATCCAAATAACTACAGACAACTGGGGAATGCTGAGAACAGGAGAAGTTATCTTCCCCAGGGAAGAGCACACCAATTGGTTAGCCAATACCAAATGCTCAGATCTGAAAGCATACATCATACAGACTAAGCAGGTTGTATTTAGTAATATCTATGGGAGGTTTTAGAAGGAGAAAGGGGACATGATGTAATTACAGTAATAATCTCAAAAATAAAAGTTTGTTTTTTTTTTTTTAAAGAAGGGGAAGGGGGATGGAGGGAAGAACTCTGCCAGGGGGGACTAGGAGGAGGACAATATTTGGGATGTAAATAAATAAAATGATTAATTAATAAAAACACCAACATCAATAACACCAACAAAGAATAATAGGCAGAATTCAAGGCTAAACAACCCAATTTTAAAAAGCAAAGCTATGCAATGTCGGTGGTTAGGAGTTCTTGCTGCTCCTTTGGAGGCCCTGAGTCTGGTTGCCAGTATCCACGTTAGATGTTTCACAAGTGCTTGTAATCCATATCCAAGGCACCCAATACCCTCTTCTAGCCTCTGAGGTTGCTGCCCTCACATG
The DNA here is from genome assembly GCF_008632895.1 of Mastomys coucha. NCBI lineage: Eukaryota > Metazoa > Chordata > Mammalia > Rodentia > Muridae > Mastomys > Mastomys coucha. The sequence goes on from NW_022196913.1 coordinate 91,938,521, forward strand.
GCATTCACTCATACTGATATAGTAATATATTCATAAATAAAAGTAAAGACTAAATTTAAAAAAATATTTAAAATTGGGGTTGGTGAGATGGCTCAGTGGTCAAATGCACTTGTCTCTAAGCTTAATAGACGGAGTTCAATCCTCAGGCCTCATGTGTTGGAAGGAAAGACTCCTAAAAGTTATCTTGTCGACCTCACAATATATTCTGTGACATGTGCACATCCTCACATACATACTCACACACACTTCATATAACATATATTTTAAAAATACGTAATAAAAATTGCATTGAGATTCCATTTCACATCAGGCAGAATGACAGTCACCAAGCAACAAGTAACAAATACTGACAAAGTTGCAGACAAAAAGGAAGCCTAACACAACTGTTTGTCCAACCAATACGGAAGTCACTATGCAGGCTCCTTAAGAAACTAACCAGAGACCCACACACAGCTCATCTATATATCCTCCTAGTCTATGTTCAAATAAATCCAAGACAGCCCATCACTGAGAACTTGCACAATGATATTTACTGAATAACTAATCACAAAGTCAAATAATAGAACCAAACTAGATGTGTAGCAACAAAAAATGGATAAAGAAATGTAGGTCGTATCCACAATGGAATAATTTACACATAAAGAAGAATGGGAGAGGTTGGCATAAGGAAAGGTAAGGGGAAAAGTATAGAATTATAATTTCAAAAATTAAAAATTAAAAAAAAAATTATAAAGAAAATTATGTCATTTACAAGAAAATGGATGCAACTGGAAACATTCATCAAGCAAATTAAGTCAGTTTCATTTTTTTCTCATTTATGGGTGTTAGACATTATAGGTATACTATCTATCATCTATCTATTTTTCTATCATTTATCTACCTATCTCTGTTTCTCTATCATATGTATAATGAAAATAGAAGCAAATTTGAGAAGTGAACTACACTATATACTTACATTAAAATGGCCTTGTGTAATCCTGCATAAGAAAAATATAAATATATATCAGTCCCAAAAGAGACCAGTGAAGCATGCAAAGAAAGGAAAATGCTTGCTTTGGGCTCAGATATTCCTGTGCTGTTTTTTTTTACCAAGGCCTATCTTCCTTTGGGCATGTTAGTTCTTCTGTGTTATTTTCTCATATGTATATTGAGAATGGAAAACAGTAGAGAGAATATAAAGAGCTGATGTGGCAACTAGTGCATTCTCTGTGCATAGTAAACATTTAGACTTGTGAGCTGGATTGAGCACAGTATGCAGTAGCTGTTGGGAAGTTTTGCTTTCTAGAAACAATACCTACTATTAAAAAGCTAAGAATAAATTTGAGGGATTCTAGACTGCTTGTTATGTGTTGTACAAAGCCCATCTCCACCCCTATCTCTCATGAATCAGGCAGAAATGTCATGATGACTTTCCGGCTGCCTGCTATGCTTCGCAAAACATAAACTGGGAGTGCTCTGACCCAGCTGAGTTTCTAGCAGGAGCCGTTAATCAAGTGTCACCACCAGACTGACATCCTGGTTGCTCACAGATGGAACATAGAGGACCAAAGGCTTTCTTTTAGATGAGATAATCTCCCTAAAGACAACAAAAGTAGAGTGTGAAAACAGAGGCAAACACTGATGGTGTTGCTTGCAAATGTTAGGGAGCTATGGGGCCATTGTCAATGATAAGCAGGACAGTCAGAACTTCAGGTAAGATGGCCCTGGTTTCTGATGGTGAGTTGTCTCAGGAGTATTTGTCATGGTTTCTGGACAGGGAGTAAAAACTGGCATATTCATTATGCAATTTTTAAAAAGTCTTATAATTTGTGTGTGTGTGTGTGTCTTTTCGTCAGCATCTAGGTATTAAAATGATGTGGCATGTAGTAATTATGTGACAAGGCTATATATGACAGAGTATATTAGCCTCTAATGTCTGCCATATTCTTATTGGTTGAGCAGAGCTACTAATCTCTATTTCAGAAGTTAGTGAGTGGGTGCAGAGTCCTTAAAGAGTTTCTCTGAAGCAACAACATTAAATATCCGGGGCAGGACTTAAAATACAGGTATATCTAATGCTAAATTTATACTTTCTCCTTGTTTATTTTTTATGTGTATTCTTTAAAATAGTTCAAACACTCATATTTCAAATGAAAAATGACATCTGAAGCATGTATCCTCTTTCTATGGCCACCTTCCCTGCCCCATGGGTATAACTTGTATTAGTTTTATATACATTATTTAGTATTTCTTATATAAGGAAAGAATACACACACAGAGTCAACATTTCTCCCTTAATGGCAAATATACAGTTTGCATATGGTTCTGAATCTTGTTTTTGTTTTATTTTTCATGTCTTCCCAGGGGTCCTTCATTCATCATTTTCAGGTTTAAACACCCCCAGTAGGTATATGAGCCACGATTTACTTAGCCATTTCCTTAAAGAAAGCAATCTATAGTCCTCCAAAAAGCCTATATATTTTTAAAAGGATTCTAAAACAAAATAAAGGAGAGATCTCCCATGCTCATGGATTGGTAGGATCAACATAGTAAAAATGGCCACCCTACCAAAAGCAATGTAAAGATTCAATGCAATCCCCACCAAAATTCCAACACAATTCTTCAAAGATATGGAAAGAGCAATTCTCAATTACATGTGGAAAAACAAAAATCCCAAGATAACAAACACAATTTTAAACAATAAAAGAACTTCTGTGGAAATCACCATCCTTGACCTCAAGCTACACTACAGAGCAATAGTAATAAAGGCTGCATGGTATCCATACAGAGACAGACAGGTTGATCAATGGAATAGAATTGGAAAACCTAGAAATAAAACCACACACTTATGGACACTTGATCTTTGACAAAGAAGCCAAAAATACAATGGAAAAAAAGAAAGCATCTCCAATAAATGGTGCTGGTCTAACTGCCAGTCTGTATGTAGGAAAATGAAAAGAGATCCATATTTGCCATCTTGCACAAAGCTCAAGTCCAAGGAGATCAAGGACCTCAACATAAAACCAGATACACTGAGTCTAATAGAAGAGAATGTGAGAAAGAGCCTCGAACTCATGGGCACAGGGGGCAGGGGGTAGAGGGAGGGTTCCTAAACAGAACTCTAATGGCTTAGGCTCTAAGATCAAGAAATGATGAATTGGAAGCTTCTGAGAGGCAAAGGACATAGTCAAAACCTACAGATTGGGAAAAAAATCTTCACTATCCTCACATCTGATAGAGGGCTAATATCCAAAACATATAAAGAAGCTAACCACCAAAAAACCAAACAACCCAATCAAAAAATGGGGTATAGAACTAATCAAAGAATTTACAACAGAGAAATCTTGAATGGCCGAGAAGCACTTAAAGAAATGTTCAAAGTTCTTAGTGATCAGGGAAATGCAAATCAGAATGACCCTGAAGATTCTATCTTACACTAATCAGAATGGCTAAGATCAAAAGCTCAGGTGATAGCACATGTTGGCAAGAATGTGGAGCAAGAGGAACACTCTTCCATTGCTGGTGGGATTACAAAATGGTACAACTACTCCGGAAATCAATTTGGTGATTCCTTAGAAAAATGGAAATCTATCTAAAGATCCAGCTATACCACTCCTAGACATATATCCAAAAGATGCCCCACAATGCTACAAGGGCACATGTTCCACTATGCTTATAGTGGCCTTATTTGTGATAGTCAGAAGCTGGAAACAACCCAGATATCCCACAATGGAAGAATGGATACAGAAAATGTGGTTAGTTTACACAACGGAATACTAATCAGATATTAAGAATGAGGACATCCACAATAGTGTCTGGGTTTGGTGATTGTATATTAGAAGGATTCCCTGGTGGGGCAGTCTCTGCATTGTCCTTCCTTCAGTCTCTGCTCCATACTTTGTCTCTGAAACTCCTTCCATGGGTATTTTGTTCCCCCTTCTAAGAAGGATCGAGGTATCCACACTTTGGTCTTCCTTCTTCTTGAGCTTCTTGTGGTTTGTGGATTGTATATTGGGTATTCTGAGCTTCTGGGCTAATTATCCCTTCTGGGCTAATATCTCTTATCAGAGAGTGCATACCATGTGTGTTCTTTTGTGATTGGGTTACCTCACTCAGGATGATATTCTCCAGATCCATCTATTTGCCTAAGAATTTCATAAATTCATTGTTTTTAGTAGCTGAGTAGTACTCCATTGTATAAATATACCACATTTTCTGTATCCATTCCTCTATTGAGCGACATCTGGGTTGTTTCCAGTTTCTGGCTATTATAAATAAGACTGCTATAAACATAGTGGAGCAAGTGTTGGCTGATGGAGCCTGATATAGCTGTCTCCTGAGAGGCTCTCCCAGTGCCCAACTAATACAGAAGTAGCGGCTCATAGCCATCCATTGTACTGAGCACAGGAACTAAAGAAAGGACTCAAGGAGCTGAAGGGTTTGCAGCCCCTTAGGACTAACAACAATATGAACTAACCAGTACCCTCAGAACTCCCAGGGGACTAAACCACCAACCAAAGAGTACAAATGGTGGGACTCATGGCTCTAGCTGCAAATGTAGCAGAGGAGGGCATAGTTGATTATCAATGGGAGGAGAGGCCCTTGGTCCTGTGAAGGTTTTATGCCCCAGTGTAGAGGAATGCCAGGGTCAGGAAGCAGGAGAGGGTGGGTTAGTGAGCCTGGGAAGTTGGGGGGGGGGCATAGGGTTTTGTTTTGTTTTGTTTTGTTTTTTTGAGAAGAAACCAGAAAAGGGGATATCACTTGAAATGTAAATAAAGAAAATATCTAATAAAAAAAAAAGAAAGAAAGAGGGAAAGAGGGCATCATGAGTTTTGCAGGCAAATGGATGGAACTAGAAAATATCATCCTGAGTGAGGTATCTCAGACACAAAAAGACATGCATGTTATGTAGTCACTAATGAGTGGATATCAGCCAAAAAGTACAGAATACCGAGTATCCAATCCACAGAACTCGAGAAGGTTAACAAGCCAAAGTGTCCAAGTGGAAATGCTTCAATCCCACTTGGGAGGGAGAAGAAAGCAGAGGACAGAAGGAGGGAGGAAACTGGGTGGGAGAGTGGAGGGGAAACACGAACAGGTATTTTGGGGACCAGGAGTAAAGCCCAGAGGGCCAGCAGGATGAATGGATATATACAAGCTTGGGAGGTGGGAGATGAGGGAAACTTGTAGAATGTACCAGAGACCTAAAGGTGAAAGACTCTCAGGACTCAAAGGGAGGGACCCTACATTAAATGCCCAACAGTGGGAAGAAGGAACTCGTAGTATCCACCTCCAGTAGATCACGTGGTATCCAGTGGAGGGATGGGGTTGCCATCCCACAGTCAAAAACTCTGACCCAGAATTGTTCATGTCTAAAAAAAATTTCAGGGACGAAAATGGAGAAGAGATTGAGGGAAAGGAGGTCTAGTGACTGGCCCAAATTGAGGTCTGACACTATTACTGATGCTATGATGTGCTTATAGACAGGAGCTTAGCATGGCTGCCCTCTGAGAGGCCCAACAAGCAGCTATCTGAGACAGAAACAGATACTTACACTCAATCAATGGACAGAAATTGGGGAGCCCTGTGGTTGAACTAGGGAAAGGCTGGAAAATATTGAGGAGGGCAACCCCATAGGAAGAACAACAGTCTCAACAAACCTGGACCCCGAGATCTCTCAGACACTGAGCCAACAACCAGTCAGCGTACACTAGCTGGTCTGAGGGCCCTAACACATATACAGCAGAGTATTGACTGGTCTGGCCTCAATGAGAGAAGATGCACCTAACCATTGAGAGACTTGAAGCCTCAGGGAATGGGGAGGCCTGGCAAGGTGTAGGGGCTGGGGAGGTGTGGAGACATCCTCTTAGAGGCGGGGGAGGAGAAATGGGATGAGAAACTGTAGGAGGGCAGAATGGGAGGGGGATTATGACTGGACTATACAAAAAGATTAAAGATAATAAAAAACAACAAACAAAGAAAAAACGTAGAAATACATAAAAAAATCCAATCATTTAAAAGAAAAAACCCTTTCCTCAAAAATGGAGTGCTTGGTGAGCTGAGGAGATGGCTTGAGGGTTAAAAGTAATTGCTGGGCAAGTCTGAGGACTCAAAACCAGTCTCAGCATCCATACAAAAGGCTAGGCTCTATGATGGGCATCTGTAACACCAGCTCTTCCCCTCCCCCTCCCTCCTTCTGCCCCCTTCCTCTGTGCGCGAGCGCGCATGTGTGTGTGTGTGTGTGTGTGTGTACGCACGCGCGCGTGTGTGTGCACGTGTTTGTGAGTGTGTGTGTGCATGTGCATGTGCGTATGCATGCGTGTGCATGTGCGTGCATATGCATGAGTGTGTGCGTGAGTGTGTATGAGTGTGTGTGCTGTGTGTGTGTGTGCATGAGTGTGCCTGTGCATGAGCGTGAGTGTGCGGGTACATGAGTGTGCACGTGTGTGTGTGTGTGTGTGTGTGTGTGTGTGCGCGCGTGCGCATATGTGTGTATTAGAACTGGGATGTAGAGACAGGCAAATCTTTAGAGCTCAATGGCCAGCTAGCCTAGAGAAGTTAGTGAGCATGCATACATGTGAACATACACATTCGCACACATACATAACATCAAAAGTGATAACTACCTTTAAAAATGGTTAGTTTTGTTTAAAACCAATATAAATTTAAGTAACAATGCAATAGACCTTCAAACATACTTATATATTGAAATTGTAATTCTTAAGTTATGAATTAAGGACATGGGAACTCTCATAGTGGATTAGGTCATGAGGGCAGGATCTTATGAGATCCCTTTGGTAGGGATCTTAGATGGATTCTGTCTTGCTTCTGAGACGTGAAACACAGGGGAAGGACTCAGAAAGAATGGCGTATGAAATTTAATTCCCTAGACTTCCAAGCATGCAGAACAAATTCTATTGCTTTTAACTGTGATGGTTATGATTGACTATGAACTTGACATAATCTGAGATCACACAGGAGCTACATAGGAGATACATTTCTGGGTATGTCTGTGAGGGAATACATTGAGGTTGGAAGACTACTCATGTGGATAGGGATTCAGGAGTGAATAAGGAGGAGACGGAGACCGGAAACTGAACACCAGCACTCGTGTCTCTGTTTTCTGAATGTAGAAATAATACAACCAGCTGTCTCATAAGGTTGCTATCACACTGACCCTACAGGGTGAGGGGTCAGTTCTACCCTCAAATTGTGAGCTCAAATAAACCCATCCTTCCTTAAATTGCTTCCATCAGGTACTTTGTCAGAGCAGCACGAATAGTAACTACAGCACAGGAACCTGAGCAGTTTGAGGTATTCACCGTAGCAGCTTGATTGGGTTATACAATTGACAGCAACAGAAACAAGCTTTGCATTAGAGTAATGACTTCGTGTGCCCTGGCACTGTGTCCCGTTTGGATAAGCTGCAAGTGTGAACCACTCTCCTCAAGATACAGACCCACAGAATTTTTGAAAGTACTGAAAAAAAAATCATAAAATCATTGTACTTATTCAGCATATTGTTGCTGTAACTTTGTATTTGAAGGTTTGAAGAATCAAATATTTAATATTGAATCACACATCACCCCTTTAGTGAACCTTCATATGATAGGCATACTAAAACTGCCAGCTCCCTTGAGGTGATGGAACATTGATTCTTATTAGAGCAAACTTAGACCCCAAATAATTTAAAGCTTCCCCAGATCTCTTTACAACTTCTATTATCAATCTTCAAACATCTTGTCAATTTTGTATCTCTTTCTAAGGAAAAAAAACCCAAGAAATTATCACTTCAATAACACTATGGATTGTATAAAGGATGTCTGATATAAAGTGATTTTGAACAGTAACATGCAAAGGACAAGTACTAAGAAAGGCAATAAAAATTCAGAGAAAAACACCCGCGAGCTAGAGAGAACTAGTTCCTTCTGAAGGGAATGGCATGAAAGAATAAAGCATGTTCAGCTTTCAAAGGGGTAGAAAATGCCAACAACAGAATCAGAAAGGTTAAACTTGGGACCTTCCCAGAACAGAGAGGTAGAAAGAAGTATGCTGTGTGAGAGAGGGTTAATATGCTCCATTTAGAAGGAGCACGTGACTTTATAATAGATTTGGAAAACATGAAAAAGTACAATGAATATAGGTAAGATCACCCCCAAGCATATTTCCCAGTGGCCCCCATTATGAAAGCATGGCACAATCATCTGCACTCCTTTATTCACATATTATATATGTAAAAATGTATAAAATATATATTGAAAAATTGAGCCATGCTGTAAGTCAACTTTTCCATACGGTTTCATCCATATCTCATATCTTTTCCTACATTTCGTATTCTTTGAAAAGTTTGAAAACTTTGAAAAGTTTAATGCCTGGACTAGGTGGAGTTTAAGCAGAATTATTTGTTTTTATTTCATTTTAGAAGTGGCAGTGTGATAGCATTTCTTAAATTATATTATCTCTATTTTTTAAAAGAAATTTCAAGGTATATCAGCATGTCACGTTCAAGTTTAAATTACTTAGTATACCCATTCTTCTGAACACACCACAAGGAATCCCTGGGGACAAACTTTGAAGAAGCATATCAAACAGCTGATACCATTTTCCCTTTTTTAAATTAAATTAATTTCTTTTTTACATTCCATATTCCATTTTCCGCCCCCATCCACCCTCCGACTGCTCCACACCCCACCCCTGTCTCCTCAAGGATGTACCCACCCCGAACCCACCAGACCTCTAAACTCCCTCTGGCGTCTAGTCTCTTGAGGTTAGGTGCATCTTCTCTAACTAAATCCAGACCCAGCAGTCCTCTGCTGTATATGTGTTGGGGGCCTCATACCAGCTGGTGTATGCTGCCTGGTTGGTGGTCCAGTATCTGAGAGATCTCAGGGGTCCAGATTAATTGAGACTGCTGGTCCTCCTACAGGGTTGCCCTCCTCCTCAGCTTCTTTCAGCCTTCCCTACATCACTCTCTGTATATATTTATCCATCCACAACCTTCATCTTTCAGGCACTACTCATTTCCTCTAGGTCAGTGATTCTCAACTTTCCTAAGACTGTGACTCTTTCATACAGCTCCTCATGTTGTGATGATTCCAACCATAAAATTATTTTGTTACTACTTCGTAACTGTAATTTTGCTACTGAGATGAACTGTAATGTATCCTGATATGCAGGACACTCAATATGTGACCCCCAAAAGAGTCTTGACCCTCAGGTTGAGTATTGCTGTTCTAGGTAACCAGGCTACTCCTGGGTTAGTCTAAAGGCAATAACGTGAATCTTGGATGACCCACATTTCTCCAGTCTCCATATGGATACCATTACTATATTTTGCTTATTGAGAATTACCCAATGCTCTCAAAACCACTTACTTTATCATCCTTTCATTTAAAATGATGCATGATGGGCAACAAAAGAAGAAAAAGTACAGTCTATAGAAGTTTATATCTATCAAATTATATGTATACATAAGTGACATATAGTGGGACTTCCATTTTTCTTCAAATTTTAGATAATTTTGGCACTTCAAAGTCATAAAGTTCTTTTTATCTCTCATCACACTCTTATGAGTTAAACAGTCATAATAGCCCAAATTTAAATTCTCTAGTCTAGATTTTTAAATCATTCTATTATCAAGTAGCTAATAGAGTTTTCAAAGCCCCTAAAGTATATGCATGCATTAATTCGGTTAAATAAAGGTACATTTAAAATATTTCTTCTCTGTTGGCCAATGAAAAACAAAGTAAAAGAAAATGTATCAAATCCACATCTCCATTACCGGGCATGTTAGGTTTAGAATTACTTGAATTCTAAGACCGCCTCAGAATTATTGGTAAGCTGAGGGCATCCAGGCAGGATTCTAGCATTCAGTTGTGCAGCCTGCACACCACGTAACTCTGGAGGGAACAACTGGACCCTGACCAGTGTGACTGGAACTCTCTGGGGTTGTACAGTAGGCAGGTTGTGCAGTCTCTGCAGCTGTATGTGACAACCTTGAAGTCAGCTGCAGTAATTCTATTTGTGTATCCATTACTTATTTATGCATCTTTCTCTCTGGTGAGCAGTAAAAGAGAAAAGTTTTAGAGAGAAGCAGCCTTTAAGGCTATCTACTTTTTCTTTTCTTTGAACGAAGGAAACTCTGTTAGAAAACAACACCAAACTTTTCCCGGCTCCCCTCACAATGATAACATTTTCTCTTTCCCTATGTCCCCGTGCACTCACCCTCCCACCAGGAAGCAGCAGGGTACCTTGTGTGAGTAACTGCAGGTTTCTAACTTCTTCCCGAACCTTCAGTTGGAGCACCTGCTGCAGGATGTGCTGTCTCTGGTTCTCCTGGGTGATCCCCATGCGCTCCAGCTTCTTGTCTGTGAGTCTCAGCAGGGCTCGCCCTGCAGGGGTTTACGGAAAAAGTGGCAAGTGAGCAAAACCCTGGGAGAATGAATCCCATCTTAGTTTTGTCTAGTCCTCTGACAAAAAAAAAGTTTGTAACTAAATGCAGCTGA
>NW_022196913.1:91949014-91962843 GCF_008632895.1 Mastomys coucha
CCCCCCGCATGGTCTATGCTGACAGAACTGATGCATGGAGAAAATCCACCTATGCAAAAAAGAGCCTGATTTTTATGTAATAGTGATAATCCTCAGCAGATCCACACAATGAGGTAGGTAAAGTAGCGAACCTTCACTTGCATATTTGGGTCACCAGTTGGAGGTTTCCATGGAAACAATGCTCTTCACTGGGTGATGAGTTCTCGGGCTAGTCAGTGGAGCCTTTCATTGAAATCCCAACTACGGAATGAGATGCTCTCACCATGCTCATGGGAACTCCAGCAGAAAATCTGGGTTTTTGTGTATGTGTGAAACACACATTTAAGGTTCAGTTTTAATATGCAGGCATATAGTTGTCTGGCACCATCTGTGGAAAGCTCTATTCACCCCAACATTTGCTGAAGACAAAAGGCCCACAAGAAAAGGGTGAGAGGAGACAAGAAAGGGATGTGATTTCGGAGGGCAGACCAGGAGTCCTAGTACCTATGATGCCACTTGTCTAGGTCTTGGTAACTCAGCACTGTGCCCTTTTAGCTCCATTATTTTTTTTTTGTCCCCAGATATCTTTGTTTTTCTTCTACCTTGATTTCTATGCAATCTCAAAATTATGCCCTACTGTGCATTTACCATGAAATAAGTATGCCTCATTCCCAAGGCTTATTACAAGGGATTGATCCTGTTAAATGTTCACAGCACCATGTACTCTCTTTCCACAGCCTCTGGCTGTCACACCCGCAGGAAGAGACAGAAGTGGCTGCCTATGGTCAGTGAAAAACGTCTGTGAGTGCCACTTTACATAAGCCATGGAAACTGCTGAGAAGTCCACACCCATATCTTGGGTGTGTGTTGTTCTTTTCCTAAACACTACTCTTTCTTAATATCCATGCTTTAACCTACATTAAAATTGTGCCTTAACAAACTGTAACTTTGTTTCTTTATGGAAAAAGAAATGAAATGTTCTATTACTTCAGCAAAGAAACTGCATGAAGTAAATGGGAATTTCTATCCAAGGAACAAGAAAGTCTCTGAATGTAGCCGATGAACGGGTAGCCTGTGAACAGAACCAGGTGAATGGAGAGGAGCAGCTAGGAGAGTCAGTGCTAGTCAGTTCTCATCTTTCCTTCCCTTTAGCCCTTGCTCACAACACCAGTGAAGGTAAGCTACATGCTGCATGTGCTGGCTTAAAACTATACAGCAAGGCTTACTGGGTTATTCTGATCATTTTTGTTTTTTTTTTTTTATTTGCTTGTTTTTGCTTTTGAGACAGGGTATTACCAAGTAGCCTATGCTGGCCTCAAGCTTAGAATATCCTGCCTTACACTCTCAAGTACAGGACATTTTAGTAGGCTATACTGTCTGGCTTTATTCTGTGTTGACTCCAAGTTTACTTTCCTTGAACTTGGTAATCTAGATAATCAAAGGAAAAGTAAAGAAAAGTGCTATGTATGTCATCTCACCAATGGAATGTTTGGCCTACAGACATTTATTAGCCAGAAGAAATTACATGATCCTTCTTACTCAGAAAAGAACCTGCTATACATTGTGACGTGCTATGATTCCTTCCAACATTCTGCCCAGAAGTGAGGTGGCTAGGATAAGTAGAAATATTGGATGGAAATACTGATGACGTGACCCTGGACTGTTGTCTAGGAGTAAACTCTCTTCTCTGTCTCTCTGCCTCTGTCTCTCTGTTTCTATCTCTCTGTCTCTCTGTCTCTCTGTCTCTCTCTCCCTCTCTGTCTCTCTCTCTCTCTGTGTGTGTGTGTGTGTGTGTGTGTGTGTTTGTGTTAACAGTTGTCTATAGCTTCTGTGGCACTTACAACTCAAGGAAAGAGCCTCATACGCCCAGGTTAGGCTTGGCACTATAAGACGAATATAGTCACCATGAAAAAGGAACAAGAGAACAAAAACAGGCTGGAGCCCTTTTATTGCCTTCTTCAGCAAGGTAGAGCAACAACCCTGGAAGATGCTATAGTCTCATTTGTTGCCTTGCATGGCCAAAGAGGCTTTGCAAAGGTAAGTGAAATATAAGGACACCAAGATGAGGAAATAGCATATAACGGCCAGACAGCTCCTCAAATCTCACTACAATTGTATAGAGAACTAAAGAAAGAGATTGTGTAGTAATCAAATAGAAGTCAGAATGAAGTGGCCACAGATTCTAGAGGCCGAGGCATGGCTTCTCTTCAACACATTCCAAAAGTTACTAACATCTCACTTTGAGTCCCCTGACATCCAGTTTGGATTTCACAAATGTAAGATGATAAATATGAATAATTTTAAGCCTCTAAACTTACTACAGCATCAGTTATCCTCAAGAATGGAATCGATATCATAGTAAGAATGCAAATAAACTGGCACAGGCTCAAGCCTGAAACAAACAAAACAAGTAAACAAACAAACAAACAAAACCATGGAGGTGGGGGATTGGAAACAGTCTCTCCCCAGTTGAGGAGATATGGACAGTGGATGAGTTCTGGGAAAAGGAGAGTCAGTTTTCTTTAAGGGTTTGACCATGGCCCCATAGGCAAAACCATGCTCCAGGGGATGACCCCACACCCAATGGTATTTGGGTAACATAAATTTAATTCGGTGGGTTAAAAATGAGAGAGAAAGGACATGAAATTTGATGGGTAAGTAGATGGGGTGGGTCTGTAGAAGCTGGGGGAGGGAGGATATACAAGGACAAAATACATGGATATGAACAAAACACAACGGTATGCAATTCAAAAGGAATGAATGAGATTATTATTTTTAAAGTAACTCAAAGACAGAACACTATATTTTCTTTCCTTTTATAATTTCTATGTGGAGGTCACAATGAAGAGTTGCAAAACAGTAATCCTGTGTCTTGGGTCTGTCTGTGAAGGTGAGACTAGAACTTGGGAGACAAACAAGGGAGTGGAAGTGTCAAAGAGATCAGAGGAATGGCAAACATCACTGCAGCAGTGAGGAGAAGATAAACAAGGGTGGGATGGTCTGAGATTCAGCTGGGACAGGGTTCCGGAGGGCCTGGTAGGCATGGCAAAGACTGGAGATGGACTGTATGCGACGAGCAAACAGTTTTGAGCAGAGGTGACTTAGGCATGATGCCAGGTCTTCACCGGATATTTCTGGTTCTTATGAGAATAGGTTGGAGGCTGGGACATGGAGAACAGTCAAAACAGGAAGTGACAGTGCCCTAGAGCCAGGCGCAAGAGCGTGAGTAGTAACCATCCTGGATCTATTGTTATAGCTTAATAATTCCTAGAAGGAGCATGGAGGAAAGGAGGGCGTCAGTTACCACTCGGGTTTCTAGACATAGCCACAATGGCTGGTGACCCCTTTTATGATCAGGAAACTGAGTCATGGCTGTAGGAAGGGATGTACTGGAGGCAGGAAATCATGGTCTGTTCCTGCTAGTCTATCTCCAGCAAACATCTGGGATCTCCAGAAGTAATGAAGCAGTTAGAACTAAAACGGGGTGATTAAAATATCCTTTCTTCCCCTTGATACTCTCATTCCCTCATTCCTTCAATATTCTCCTTAAGCCCCCAAAGCATTGAGTCGTCAGGTGTAAGGTGAGCTTTGGATGATCACCCTAGGAGATAAATTCAGAAATATGAGCTTATCTCTGTGATTCAACCTCTGTACTGATTATCCAGACCAGGTGCTGCCAATGTTGAAAATATTCACAGGACCCCTTGACTTGGGCCAGGGAATACTCAGTGAAGTTGTCCACACAGCAAAAACTTAGAGGTGGTGTTTTGATAGCAACCTTGAAAAATTTGAGTGTTGGTGCAATTGAAACTTCAGTCTGTCTGCAAAGTCATTATCGGGTGTGGCCATCTACCATGCCAATTCTATAAACAAAGGCATGGTGGTTAACTTCAAAACCCAACTTGATTGGACTATGTGATATACTGATTTTAGTTACTTAGTATTCTGAATGTTTCCAGATGACATTGATAGTTATTTTAAAATTCCATATATGTGTACTGTATTTAAATTACACTTTCCATTCCCTCTAGTACCTTCTGTGTACCACTCATACCTAGCCATTCCCTCTCAAATCCATAACCTTTAAAAAATTATTATTATACTGGACAGTTTTAGCTCCTTTGTCAAATATCAAGTGACCATAGGAGTGGGTTCATTTCTGGGTCTTCAGTTCTATTCCATTGATCTTCCCACCTGTCTCTGTACCAATACCATGCAGCTTTTATCACTATTGTTCTGTAATACAGCTTCAGGCCAGGGATGGTGATTCTCCCGGAAGTTCTTTTATTGTTGAGAATAGTTTTCACTAACCTGGAGGCAGGGTTTTTTGTTATTCCAAATGAATTTGCAAATTGCTCTTTCTAACTCTATGAAGAATTGAGTTGGAATTTTGATGGGGATTGCATTGAGTCAGTAGATTGCTTTCAGCAATATGGCCGTTTTTACTATATTAATCCTGCCAATCCATGAGCATGGGAGATCTTTCCATCTTCTGGGATCTTCTTCGATTTCTTTCTTCAGAGACATTAAGTTCTTTTCATACAGATCTTTTACTTGCTTGGTTAGAATCACACCAAGGTATGTAATATTATTTGTGAAGAAATTTGTGAAGGGTGATGTTTCCCTAATTTCTTTCTCAGTCTGTTTATTCTTTGAGTAGAGGAAGGCTACTGATTTGTTTGAGTTAAGTTTGAAAGGAGCTTGATATGGCCGTCTCCTGAGAGGCCCTGCCAGAGTCTTACAAATACAGAGGTGGATGCTTGCAGCCAAACATTGGACTGAGCCGGGGGTCTCCAATAGAGGAGTTAGAGAAAGGATCGAAGGAGTTGAAGGGGATTGCAGCCCCGCAGGAAGAACAACAATATCAACCAACCAGTCCCCCCAGAGATCTCAGGCACTAAGCCATCAACAAAGGAGTACACATTGCTCCACCTGCATACATTGCAGAGGATGGTCTTGTCATGCAAAAATGGGAGGAGAGGTCCTTGGTCCTATGAAGAACTGATAGATGCCCCAGTGTAGGGGGACTGAGAGTGGGGAGATGGGAGTGGGTCAGTGGGTGGAGGAAGCATAGAAGCAGGGGGAGGGAGGATGGGATAGGGTTTTTGGAGGGGGGGAGAAACTGGGAAAGAGGATAACATTTGAAATGTAAATAAAGAAAATATCCACTAAAAATTATTATTACTAATACATAAGTGTACCTTGTTGAATCTACTTTAGTGTACCCCATGTATGTGTTTTAGGACGGACTACTTGGTAGTCAGGGGCCCTGGGGGAGACTGATTCTTCTTCTCTCTGAAATCACTAATTGCCAGTATCTCTTCATCTAATGGTAGGGTCTTCTGAAATTTCACCAGTTAGAACTGGTGTGTCAACTGGCATCATTTGGGTTTTATTCAAGCAACTGCATTGTTGAGAGTTCAAGATGCATTTGTCTTGTCATACACAGATGAGACAATCTTGTAGCAGATGTTCTGGTCTTTTGCCTCTTACATTCTTTCCACTGCCTCTTCTATGATGTTCCCTGAGCCTTAGGTTATTGAACCCAAAGGAACACCTACTACAGCCAGTTTCCTAACCCAGTATACTTCTTCACTGCATTCTTTACATATCCTTAGGCACACAGAGAAGTATAGCATATCCAAGACATTTCCTTTTGCAGAAGATGGAGACTGTTACAGAAAGTAACAACTGGTCAAAATGCAGATCAACACTGACCAGGAGGTGCCCCCCCCCAGTTCTTACCTCCACAACACAGTCTCTACACAAAGGCTCAGAGGTTGATGCTTCAAGTGAGAGAATAGATAAGGCAGATTGCTTCCTATAATGTATAGCAGCTCTTGCCTCTAGATTCAAATGAGGACATTAGCTTTACTGATTTTAACTTTGGCAATTTCTATAACAGCCTGAACCAATTTATTTTATTTGTCTGTCAACCAGTATACATACACACACACACACACACACACACACACAGAGAGAGAGAGAGAGAGAGAGAGAGAGAGAGAGAGAGAGAGAGAGAGGAATCTGTCTGTCTCCAGTTCTGTTTCTCCAGAGAACTGTAATACTGTATAAATATACCTGTCAGGTTTTCTATGCTGGCACATAATAGTATTTATAAATATGTATTAAATACATATTTTTGCACTGTTTAAGTAATGTTAAGATTGTTTTCTTTACCCACATCCTGAAGACTTCCCATTTCCAGATCTTTAAATTATTGTTTTCTCTGATATAAGGGGCTTGATTGGAAACTGTCAAGTAAAACACACATGAGAAGCTGGCCATCGTAGGAGTGGCACCTGCCTTGGTTGGTGATGAGCATATGAACACATGCTGTCTAAAAGAAGAGGGATAATAGGCCTTCCCACAGTTTGCTGGCAGATTAGGGCATTGTTCTTGTTTTAGACAGACAACCCATTACCAGCTCAGTTGAGCAAGGGGCAATGGATAGAAAGGACAAGCAAAGTAAAGGAAGAAGTATATAATTTTCTCTGGTTGTTATACCAAATTACCATGGCTATGGGCTTAATACAACAGAAATTTACCCTATAGAGATATGGAAACCAGAATCTCAGCAGGAGTTTCACTGGGCAATATCTGATCTTCAATATTTTAGCTCTGCCAGTGTTTCTTTGCTTGTGGCTATATCACCGTAATTTTTGCCATCATTGCCCATATCTAAAACCTTTACTTGCCCTATGATGACATGTGTGGTTAGCAGTAGTACCACCTGCATGGTCTGGGGTAATTGACCCACGTGGAAGTCTTTCCTCATATCTGCAAAAACTTTTGCTTGGGCAATAAGGACAAGTGCCAAGTCTTTGCAGGTCTTCATTCAGTCAACAAAAACTTAAGGGAACTCTAGATCCTTGTGCATGTGGCATGGGATTTCATGTTCACAGAGAGAGGTGAGGCTTAGTGAAAGTGGCTTCAGGCAAAGACTTAGGTCTGGATATGTCTCCAATTTCCATGTCCCATTCGATTCTTAGTATCCTTCCACTTCATCGACAATTATGCCAGATACCATCATGGGTTTTAAAGCTAACAATTCCATGATGTAGGTGAATTTGGAAATGTCAGTGTGGGCTGTAAGTATGGCCCTGGCTTTGTTTCTATAGAGATCTCTCACTGTCACTTTTCCTGTGAGATGCATTGAATTACAGGGTAGCTTTTCTTCTATAAATGATTCCCTAGCTAGTCTCCAACAAATGGTCAGTGTGTATTGAATTAGTTCAAGTTGAGTTAGTTCAAATCCACTCGTAGGAAAGGGTTATGTTATGTTATGTTATGTTATGTTATGTTATGTTATGTTATGTTATGTGCTAACCAGCTGTCCCTGAGTCTAATCTCAGCCCCATTGAGTGTGAACACCAGTGTGGTTATCATATAATCAACGTTCTTTAGCCAAACCAGGTGTTCCATTACTCCAAAATGGGAATATTTAGACCCAAGAAACAAACAGAAAGCAGAAAATAATAAAATAATGGAGTTATGAGCTAAAATATATAGATAGCATTATTGGAGTTTTAGCTTCCTCAGTTTCAAAATGAGAGTGAAAAGCACATTATTTCATAATCTGCAGCAACAGAATGGAATTAGGCATGTGCATATCCTCTGTAACTTGGAACCACTGGCATGATGCAAATCCGGTGTCACAGATGCTTTGCTGGCTGCTCCCTCATCACACTCAAGGGACTGCTTCTTCTCATGTGACTGAGATAACAATAGCAAACATTTGCTATGCGTTAAATACCATCCTAAAAGCTTTACATAGATTATCTCGTTTTTAATGATTCTGTGAAAGCACATGTTTATCTCCGGCTGATTAAGAGCTATGCAACACCTAACAGCTCTATGTCTTATTAATAAGCTGCAGATCTGAGAGGCCATGTTCTCCGCATCCCCTAACTGACTGCTTCTCACATCCTCCCTGTGGTAGATTGAATAAGAATACCACTCCCCTTACCCACAAGGCTCTAGCATTTGAATATGTGGTCCCCAGTTGGTGACACAATTTGGGAAATTTTAAGAGGTGTAGCCTTGCTGGAAGAAATATGGCCATTGGAGGTGGGCTTTGACACCCAAGCACTATTCCCAGTTTGCTCTCTTGGTGTCTTGCTTGGGGTATGAGATGTAGACTCTCAGATGTTTCTCCCTTTATACCTACTTGCTGGCACTCTTCTCTGACATGATGAGGATGTCATCTTTTTTTCCTGTGGAATGGTAAATTCCAAACTCATTCTTCTTCTTAGAAGTTGCTTTGACCATAGTGGTTTGTCACAAAACCAGAAAAGAACCTAATGCATTCACCAAATCTCTTTCTGCTAGTTCTTGCCCAGGGATTAAGGTTGCTGAGTTGGAGGGTCTGTGAATAGTCACCATCACTGGGGGCTTAGAAGAAAGGGGATCATGAACACCCTACCACCATGCAGTAGAGAGTGACCAGTGGGGGATTGTGTAAGCTTTGACAGCTGTTGCTCAACAGATTCATCTATTCATTTATCAAAGACTGCATGCATATCACAGATTGAACTTCTTCCTCTACAAACAACTAGGAACACAGTGTTCCTCTACAAAGAACGAGGTAGAGAGTAAAAAACATAAATTTCACCTGGGTGACAAAGCACTGGTTCTTTGTAATCCCATGTAAGTGGCACCTAATGGTAATGCAGGGGGCTTTGAGCAAAAGAAAGCGATTATTATGTCATTAAGTTGAACAAAAGTGAGAAGGGAAGTCGAGGCACAGGAAATAGGCTCCTAGAGCCAGAAAGGAGCACTGCTGAGAATGTGGGATATGGAAGGAGGAAGTCATACCTCATAGGTAGCTCTTAAGCTCAGTCTTTCTCCCCACTCCTAGTAAAAGAGAATGTAATGGTAGACAAAATGATATTTGTGCAGTCAAGCCCCACTCAAGATTAGCACCTCCTTTGCTTTTGTCTATATGGCCTCCCTATCTTCACTTCAAGACAACTTCTCTTTCATATTTCTCTTTCTCCTTTGGGGAAACTTCTGATGATTAAATAATAGTTCTCCTGTACTATTTTTCAGATCTCAAGAAAAAAGTATGACTTTCTTACTTATTGTGATTCTTTTTTATTTCCCATTTCCTTCATACAACTTGCCATGCGGCAAGCTCTGCGAATATGGGGCTTTGCTGATGTTTTCAGGTCCATAACTGGAGTGTGACTCCATTCCGGCACTAAATAAATGTTTGTTAAATTAATGTTGTTTGGATGTGACCCAGAGAGTGCAAATATAGAAGTTCCTTACTGGAACAGTCCTGGTTGCTAAGAGGAAAGTTCTCTTTCCTTCTTGGATAATCTGCCAAGGTATAATATAATACTAGATTTTCTGTTAGTGGCTGTCTTTGTTGTCATATGCAGAGAATTGGCTAGGGAATTAAGTCAACAGTGAGCAAAGCTGAGAAAGTAGAAGGGAAATATGAGAGGAGAGGAAGCGGGTGGAGGAGGGAGGAAGACAGGGTTATTTGATTTCCTGAATGCAGGCTTGCCTGAGGTCAGACACCCTGAGTTTCTCAGTTACAAAAGTCAATATATGATGAGAGAGGAAGCTGAGCTGGTTTAATGGTGAGTGGCAGATGCTACTTTATGTGTCACTGTCAGCTAACCTGCCAGCTAAGTCACTGATTCTGCCATCCTATCTTAAGGAATGGTGTCTGGTATAGGTGAGTAAAAAAGGTTAGGCTCTGATGTTTTATACAAGTGAGTCACGGGAAAATATTGGCATTTTAATTATTATTCCTTAGAATGTATTTGAAATTCACCTTAACATCGACCATATACTTCTGTCTGCTTTACATGCCCAGAAGGTCCTGTCCTCCCTATCCAATTACTCCAGAGGTTCCAAACCCAAATGCGTTGATTATTAGGATGATGCAATTGTGTGAGGAGAACCGCTTTAACGGACCATTGAAATTAGTTGGGCTGCACAGTTTTATTTGTTTTTTTTTTTCTGAAACATACCATTTTAATTCATTTTTTTTTTTGTCCTGCAAAAGTACAGTTAAAATATGGGTCAACTGGTATCTCTGCTTCTATTTTAAATTTTGAATAACTGAAAATTCACAATTTTTATGAAGTCTACCCATTTAAAATTTACCCATGTTTTCCACACTAGCGGAGCCAAACAAATCATGTATATGGGTCATATTTGGCTCAGAGTTGACACTTTCAATGCCTGACTCTCCTCTTGACATGCCCCTCCTTCTTTTAATGGAAAATAATTCTAGTGACTTTGTCCCTAAGGGACAAAACTAACTGTAGGGATAGGGCGGAGCTTTGGCACTACTGCATCCTATGCAGACAATTTTAAATTAACAGTTCACCATAACCAAGAGTAGTTAAGGACCTATAGGATTTTAAAAATTAATTTAGTCTCTCATATATTATATCTCACCCATAGTTTTCCATCTCTCCCTATGTCCCCCACCTCCTCTACCCCCCCCCATTTCCTCCTGCTCCATTTATTCCTTCTCTGTTTCCTTTAAAAAGAGGTTAGGCCTCCCAGAGATCTCAGTCAGCTTTTGGGTTCCTTGTCGTCCTACAGGCTTGCCTTGTTCAGCCTTAATATGAGAGGAGGTTGCTAATCTTTTTGTAACTAGATATGCTGTGTTTAGTAGGATTTTTCAAAATACCCTAACAATAAACTGCAAATTCATCTTAACCCCACAGCCCAATGTCCCTGATTTCTTTAAGGTGACAGCAAATCCCCCAGCAGAAGCAAGGACTCAAAGGTCAGCCAACCTATTACCTCATTTCCTGGCAAGAAGGCAAGACGAATATGTCTCCTCTCACTTCGAACTGAGAGCATAGCCCACTGCCTAGCCTGGCCCTTCATAGAGTGAGACACAAAATGATTGGCAGCTAATTGCATTCTTCCTTTGGGCTGAGCAAGAGAAGGGTTAATGGAAAATTGCACTGTGGTTACTGTAAGTAATTTGCTGGACTGATGGGAACTGCACATTGATTTTTTTTTTTAACCAGTCTTAGGTGGAAAGCCTGTTTTAGACAGTACAGTTTTCTTTTGGCTGACTATATTCAGGTGCTGCTGATGTTAATAGGAGGGAATTGGAAATATATTAACTCTCATCTAAAATATAAATTCAGAAAGAAACTACTTATGGTACCTTTTAAACTGAGTAAAAACATGGTCTTGTTATTTTTAGCCTCTTGAAAAGTTGAATATTTTTATTTTGCGAATTGCAGACAGTTACCAAATCCTCTCCAAAAATTAATTTTTAAAAATTCCTTAAAATATTATTTTGGGGATTTTGTTTTAGTCTCTGAGAAGACTCAGTAATAACTTCTCTTGGACCTCAGAGCATTTTTCTTTTAAAGCAAGGAAGTCTCATACCAACCTAATGGAGGTTATAGCTGAAGATTCATGGTGCCATAAACAGCCTTCAAGGCCTTTCTGCCGTTGATGTGTAAACCAACCCCTGTGGTACATTTCCTGTTATTTGTCAGCATTCATCTGCATTGTTGTGGGATTCTTTGTTGATGGAGTGTCACTGGGTGAGTGATGTCTTGCACACTTGGCATGTTTTAAAATTAATTACCAAGAAGTGTGTGTGAAGCCTAGTGACAAGCATCCCCTCCTCCTCTATGCTCGACTCACAGTCATGGCTACAATAGACAAACACATAGCTTTTTCTTTTAATGCTGAAAAGATCAGGTACAGAGCATGTTAGGTTCAATACATGAATTATCGTGAAATGTTACCCATGGCCAAAGTCACATTTAAATCCTGGTTGCAAGCTAACTTTGACTTTCTTTTACACTGGAGAGATTTATTTTATCTTATGCTTTATGGTGTGTGTGTGTGTGTGTGTGTGTGTGTGTGTGTGTGTGTGTGTGTGTGCAGATGTACATGCAGGGGTTAATAGAATGTATGCATATGCATGTCAATGTTAGGGAACAGCTTCAGACCTTCCTCAGATGATGTTCACCCCATAGTACAAGGGGAGCTGGGTAAGGAACACCAAAGCTATGGCTGCCATACGCACAGTGGGACTCTGATGGATACCCAGAAACCATTCACAAGAAGTAAGACTAAATATTTTTTTTTAACATGTAAAATTTTGAAAAGACATTATGATACATAGTGCCATTGACCTTTGGTCCTGGGCACTTCTGTGACTTGAAGTGTGGCTGTCTTGTGTATTTTAGGATGCTCCTGGACAAAAATCTCTGGCTTTTCATCCCAGCAACTACATGGTAGCTCACAACCATCTGTAATGAGATCTGATGCCTTCTTCTGGTGTGTCTGAAGACAGTGACAGTGTAGTCATATATATAAAATAAATGAATAAATAAATCTTTAAAAATGTACAAATTGCAGGACAGGGGTCCCAATTTTGTTCAAGTAAAAACTTCCTTATAGTTGATCTTGGACATCTCAATGTGTGTAACAGCGTTCCAGGTAAGATTTATCTTGAAATGCCTTGTGAATGGAAGACTAATGGAAGTTGACTAAAGTTTAATTTTGGCCAGAAGAATGAATTAATTGATTAAATTTCAGCTTTTAGAAGCCAAATCCAAGTTAAACACACACACACACACACACAGACACACACACACACACACACACACACCCTTCACTTTTTTCTAACTTTCTCTTTTAGTTAACTTGCTTTGGGTTCATTTTTATTGTTTATTCATGACCTCCAGCATGAGCTTCTTATGAATTGTAATGTAAACCTTACTCTTGTGTCCTCACAGAGAATGGAGTGTTATTTAGAACAAGGCTCTGAAATTCTTGGAGGTTAGAGGACCTTACACATGACAATTTGTTCCAGAACTCTGACTCCAGTGTAGCTCTGGTACTGCATTGCTTTCTTTTCATTTAACTTTAAATAGTATTTTCATTTTTGTGTCTAATTATGTTTCTTGCTTTGTTTGCAGAGAGCTGATTTTAGAGAGAGGAGCCTGGGCATTAAGCTTGATGCTTGCACAGGCTAGTTCTCTGAACATGAGTAATTTACTAAATGATGCTGAGTCACAATTTCCCCATCTGTAAAATAGGATTGATCTGAATTGCCTTGGGGTTTTGATGTAAAAGTATAATAATGGATTATTATGCTTTATATAATAAAGTATATAAAATACAAATTTATAAATTTAAAAGAACCTAGCATAGTATCTCGCTCAGTATGTTTATTTTAAATTAAACATTCTATAACAGTATGCCTTATACAGGTTTCGTTATTATTTACTGTTTTATCAGAATGGAATTAATTCACATGCCAATAATCTCTTTTCAACCCCGGGTTCTCCATTAAGTAACTCTAGAACTCAGCAGTCGATGGGTATTCATTTAAGTTTTGCTAAGTAAATGAATGGCTCTGTAAGAAAGGGAAAAGAAGAATTGCCCCAAAAAGCAGGCCAAGCAAAGTGAAGGAACTTGTCAAAGATACATGATACAAAATCAAAGACTGGAAAAAGATGGTACTGCTAAGAAGACTATAGCTGCTTAATTAAACGCTCATTTAAAAATGAACTTGTCATATATTAGGCCAGAGGCTGCATACAAACCCAGAATATCGTCTATGCAGTCTATGCCCATATTTCTAGCTTCACAGGGAAAACAATAAAAATAGCACCTAGATAAAGACATCACTCATTTCAAAACAGAAGAGCATACAGTGATTGTCCTAAGAAGAATATAGAAAACCTAATGGGGAATTTGGTCTGGCAAAAGTAAATGTGAAGAAAGCACCTTTTACCTATCTTCTGCAGGCTAAGATAGAATGAGGAGATATTAATGTGATTGTTGCTTGGTAAAGAAAGAAAGGAAGGAAGGAAGGAAGGGAAGGAGGAGAGGGAGGG
>NW_022196913.1:91962853-92001534 GCF_008632895.1 Mastomys coucha
ATACAGGCTTCAAATCACAGCAAGGAATCTGATGGACCAGCACATGGAGTGTGTTAAGGCCTTGGATTTGAGCTGAGGATGGAGAGCTGGCTGAAGGTAAGATCACTGATGATTTTGGGAGGCAGATGAAAGATCTTGTTCACTTTACAATAAATAATTGTACTGAGAGTCAATATAGAGATTTAAACCAGATACTGATGCAATGACATTTGTACTCAATCTTCCTGGTTTCTCACACACACAAAAACACTCTCCGTGAGGATGTAAGCAGTGCCAGGAAGTGAGAAAGACTAGCTGGAAAGTTGGAACTTTGCTGAGCTCACAGATCATGGTGGCTTCTACTAGAAGGGGTACTGATCAGGAAATGAGCAGAAAGATGAGAATATCCAAGCAGAACCAGAAGGACCAGTCAGAGATTTAGGACCTAATCATCTTGTAAGGGGATGTCAATTGTGGTCTATTTAGGAGATGATAAAAAGCCAACATCCATTTGCTGACACAGGAACTACTAAGTGAATAGGTATGGTATCAATTTGATCAAACACTTGCATTATGCTAATTAAGTCTCCCAAAGTACATGGGAATCCATACATCTGCACATAAGATGCTGAGGGACCCTGCCCCAGTTGGTTTTGACTGGTAAATAAAGTTGTCAGTTGCTAATGGCTGGATATGGAGACAGAGGGAGGAAGAAAGATATAGGACCACCATGCTGGGAAAAGAGTAAAGGCCAGGCCTGAGTAGTACGGGGCAGAGAGACAGCCAACATGTAAGAGGCAGGGAAGAGTGGCTCCAGCCCCTCTCTCTCACTGAGTCTAGGGCAACAAAGATGGAGTATTGATTTTTAGTAAGTAATAACTCAGGAATATCAGAGGGGAGTTGTTAGTCATGTGCAGGTTTGGGAGTAGCCCACGCATTGAGCTGTTTCAGGTATATTAAAATATAAGGCTGCACCTGTATGTGTCTTTCATTCAGGAAACCAGAACACTGGGGGCAGGTATCGAGGAACTTGCGTTGTCTGCTGGGTCAGTTTGTGTAGAGGTTAATTGGCAACTACATCACAAGTATAAGAGCAAATAGCAGGCACTTTAGTTGGGATGTGTACCATGAACAGCCCTTGCCTATGATATGATCAAGAGAAAGACAGAGTGGGTATACAGGTATATAGACTACAGCTTCAAAGAGAAGGCAGGTCTGGGTATTTTGTTTGGGTGACATCATGGTAGAATTGACATCTGAATCCACAACCAAGAAGAAACATAGTGTGAAATGAGAAGTCCCATGACTCACACCATGAAGAGCACCAGTATCGGCTACAACTAGACATATGGGTCAACCAGGATCTTTTTGAAGAGTAACTGGAGACATGGAAAGTCACCTGGAAGAATGAGATACTAGGAGTATGTGTCAAGAAACTGGCCCTTGGCTGAACGCTGTGGAATCTAGGATGGTGAATCACTACGGCATATTTTAAAGTTTAAGGTCCTACAAAGATGGAAACTCTGCATTTGTAGATTGTATGGCAGAGTTTTCTGTGTCCAGGTCACATGATAACAGCTTTTTCCCCCTTATGTGAGATATCTTTTGTTTGACACAATAGATAAAGGTGTCAGAAATAGAAATAGACCCTTAAACCTTTGACACCATCATTTTTAATATAATATTTTTTAAATAGTTATCACAGGTTGAGTGTAACTGCCAGTGATTTTTCGTTCTTTAATGTAATCTTTGCAGCCATCTTCTGAGTTGGTAAAATTATTTTTCTCATCCCTAAAATGAGTAAAATGAGGTCTGACAATCTAAATAATATGATTAAGATCACAAAGATAGCAAGGGACAGTAGGATTTCAAATTTTTAGCTTGCTAATAACAATGCTTACCTTCTCTACCCTCTTGACTGGCTAGCCTTTATCTGCACATACAAAGAGATGCTTTGGAAAGAAAAGAATTTTCTCCTCTTTTTTTATTTCTAGCCCTCATTAGGCTACCATCAATTCTATTTAAATACAGTTCTAAAGAGTGAAAGCTTTATTGGACAAAGTATTACAGTGATATTGGGAGTGATGAGTTGCAAAGAATGAGATGGACTAAAAGGGAACAAAGAAATGTTTTAAGTGCTAGACATAGTCATTACATTGATGCTGGTAATGGTTTAGCAGAGATACTCACAGACACAATCAACCACACTTAATACATGTGTGTTTCATTGTGCCCCAGCCATACTTCAGTAAGGCTGCAGAAAAGGAGAGAGAAAGTTGTTAAGAAAAATGTAGAAGGTAGGGGAAGGTGGAGGGAGAAAGGCCAGAGAAGCAATTAGATAACCAAGCCCAAATGAAATCACATTTCTCAACAATAAACTGGTTCTACTGATTGCTCATGGACTTCATGCTGCGATACAGAGCTTCCTTCTGGACTAAGGGACTAACCAGTTGCTTCCTTGGTAGTGTGCTCCCACCTGTTAGCCATTCCTGTAAGTTTCTTTTACCAAAAAGAGTCACCCTGGCCAAAGTTAAGTCCCTTTTCCTGAGAATACCCTGCATCTGTGACATGGGCAGAAAATGGTACCAACCTAGCCTTCTGGGTACCTTGTCCCAGTATACATCGAACTTTTAACATTTTTTCTTGCTACAGTTAAAATTCATTTTCATTCTCTGTACACATGGCTCCTGACCGAAGAGGCAGTGACTGAGAGAGGTATGCTGGATGGTAGAGTGGAACCATGGGGCTATCTTAAAACCACCACAGGCAACATGTAATGTTTATGTCAATGAATCTGTTGGCAAGTTTTTATTTACTGAAACTTCAGAGGATACTTCCAGCTCCAGATCTCTCCAAGGGGATGACCAATCCTTCCCAGTCCCTCTTCTGAATCATAGCATTGCTCCTTCCTCTGCCCCATCATGCATGTATCAACTTCCTCACAGGTGTGATGGATGTGGATACTTTATGTGATTATATTGATTGTCAACTTCACAGAATCTAGAACTGCTTTGTAGGCAAATGTCTGGGAAAGATTTTATCATAACTGATGTAGGATATCTAACTTCCAGACTGTATAAAAAGGAAAAGCAAGCTGAATACTGGAATCCACTGCTTTCCGATTTCTGACTATGGCTGCAATGTAATGTACTCACTGATAAGTGGATATTAGGCAAAGAGCATGGAATACCCATGATACAACTCATGGACCACACAAAGCTCAAGAGGGAGGAAGATCAAAGAGTGGATGCTTCAGTCCTACTTAGAAAGGGGGAGCAAAATAATCAAGGGAAGTAGAGGATGGGAGGGACTTGGGAGGAAGAGAAGAGGGGGAAGGGAAAAAAGAGGGGAAGAATCCGGTATGGGAAGAGATGTAGGAGACATACAGACAGTCAGGAAATTGAACAGAGATGTGTAGCAATTGGGTATGGGGAACTGGGAGTAGCAACCAGAAAGTCCCGATGCCAGGAAAGCAAGAGCTTCTCAGGACCCCAAGGGGATGACATTAGCTGAAATACCCAACAAAGGGGAGGGAGAACCTGTTGAGACCAAACCAGAGGTTAGGGATGGGGCCACTCACACATCTCCAAAATTTTAACCCAGAATTGCTCCTGTCTAAAGGAAATACAGGGACAAAGAATAGAGCAGAGACTGAAGGAAAGGCCATTCAGAAACCTGCCCCACCTGGGGATCCATCCCACATGCAGACTCTAAACCCAGACACTATTGTGGATGCCAAGAAATTCTTGCTGACAGGAATCTGATAGAGCTCTCCTGAGAGACTCTGCCAGATCTTGACCAATATAGTTGCGGATGGACAAAGCCAACCTTCGGTCTGAGCACAGGGACTCTTATGGAGGAGTTAGGGGAAGGACTGAAGGAGCTGAAGGAGCTTTACCTGGCATCAATGGGAGGGGAGGCCCTTGGTCCTGTGAAGGCTTGATGCCCCAGTGTAGAAGACTGCTAGGGCGGTGAGGTGGGAGAGGATAGGTTGGTTGGGGACCACCCTCATAGAATCAGGGTAATGGGGATGGGATAGAGGGTTTGCAAAAGAGAACCCTGGAAATGTAAACAAATAAAATACTTGAAATGTAAATAAATAAAATATCTAATTTACAAAAAAGAAAGAAAGAAAGAAAGAAAGAGTTGTAACACTGCCTTGTTGGGGTAGTTGTGGTCTTGTTGCAGTAGGTGTGGCCTTGTTATAAGAATGTGTCACTGGGGCCAGCTTTCAGGTTTGAAAAACCTGAGAAAAGCTCAGGACAGGTCTTTCTCTCTTTCTCTCTCTCTCTCTCTCTCTCTCTCTCTCTCTCTCTCTCTCTCTCTCTCTCTCTCTCTGTCTCTCTCTCCAGTTGTAGTACAGTACGTACTTGTGTAGTAGGTAAGTCATAATACATACATAAACACGTGAACATATGTACATTTCCACACATACGTAATACTTATGTAAGATATATTTGGCAGAAACCATGTTCTATTCCAGGTCCTGAGATAAAAACACTTGACATGAATTAGCCCATCAGGTTCTCACAAGTGGGCATAATTATTTTCTTCTCATTTTCTAGAAGAAAAAAAGCTACCCCCACATAAGTGAATATTAATATCAAAGACTTCCTAGCCAAAGGAATTAATGCTGTGGGTCAGTTGTAGGACCACCCAACATCAAATGCAATTCTTTTAACCACTCTATGGAAACAACATTCTTTTGAGTAAGAAGTTTTCGTACTCTAGAGAGTAACAGAGGCAGTCAACTTGTTGATTTCTCATTTGGTAAATATCAGTTTTTGTATAATGATTTTCTTTCCATCAGGAGATATTTGGCTATATATAAAAGTCATATGCCTCAAAGTGGTGTGGAGATTTAGCACTACCCCTTGCAGAAATCTGAGTCTTCTCCAAAAACGAAATGAGGTTGCATTTACAATGGAAATGTGTCTCCCTTTGTAGGCAGAGCAATGGAGCATAGCAGAACACAGGCCTTCAGAAAAAAAAAAATCTGTAAATCAACAGCCGCTGCACCCTGGTGTGGCTGTGAGAACATGAACCCTCACAAGCCAGGAGACAGCCCTGTCAAAGGAAGGGCTTGTTCCAATGAATACTGATCAGCTGCTAAAGACAGAACAGAGATTGAGAAAACAGCTTATAACTGATAAACGTATTGCTACCATAACATCAACAGCTTGAATTCAATGAAAACTATATTGGCTAAATTAAGTCCTCTACATAAAGATGTCAAATGTTACAACTTCACTATTACAGTGAAGAATAGCTTTGGAATGTGCCTAAACTGAAGAAAGAGGAGACACCATCTTTGGAATGACTTTACAGAATTGTTATGTCTGAAATCATAAATCTCTAATGGAACATCAAATCTTGTTTGTTTTGGGTTGGATTTTATACTGTCTCACCATCCTGATTCAAGGCATCTTGGACCATTTCTCTAATTCGCCTCTAATATAAAGAATATAACTGAAAGGAATACTCCTAGATCCCTCCCAGATTTATAAAAGGAAATGGGGTGCTGCTCAAAGTTAGAATTTATCACTTTTCATTCAGGTTATTGTTGATAGCAAGGTAATGATCTTCCTGGATTCTTTTGCTTTGGATCCTATGTCTTATTTCTGGATTGTAATAGTTCTGGGGTTTATCTAAAATATGACAACATTTAAAACATGTGAGGACATGCAAATTAGATCTATAAGAACTTGCCTTTTAAATGAGTTATGCCATGAAATCAGTTGTGAGCAGACACCTTTCGAGGATATGGAAACTGATCATGTGTCTACCAGATGTGTTTCACCTTGAGGCTCCACTTGTAGAAAATGTCCTTGTCACTTAGAAAGGCACTCCCCGCATGATCTTTCCGTCCAAATTTTAAGTAAGTTTTTCTTGAGCTGGTTTTACATTTCCTTTGTTTCTTCTTTGTAAATTACGTTTTTGATATACCAAACTACACTTTTTTGTCTTTTGATGTGAAACAACATATGTTTTCAAGATGAAGTTCTAAACAGTCTATTCTATTTAATCATGAAAACCTAGGCAACATATGGGAGTCACAGGGGAAGAAGGGTGACAGAAAGAAATAATTCAGTCTTACAAAACCAGTGAAATTAGACATAGAAAAGGCTTATTAGGTCATCTATCAAAGAAAACTCACGTATTTGACACCCTGATTGAATATGCCAGAGAGGTCGGGTCACCTGAGGTACCTCTAATCTTCTCATAGAGGAAGTAAAAGGGAACAGTTAAGGAGCAGAACCCTTAATCAAAGGCAAGTCCTCATAGATCAAAATATCAGAGAGAGACATGTAAGACACAGAGGCATGGCAAATGGAGAAATCGCACTGACACATCAAGGAGACAGAAGCATAGATGAATGTTTCCTAGCTCAACAGGCCAGACTTGTATAATAACCACACTGGCCAAATGCCTAGGGATCAAGGGCACTGTGACAGCCAAACAAGCCAGAGGGCCAAAGGCCATCGAGTGCCACTATGTGTGTAAACCCTGGTCCTTTCATCTATGGAATGTCATGGAAACCTTAGCAATCTCTGGTCCCGTTTTTCACCTAGTAAAAAGCAACATGTAGAAGCAGATGTCGAGTGTATACTGGGAAGGACATATGAGGTAAGAGTCTCTGTGTAGATAAACGACAGAGCAGTGGCTGGTGTCTGCCAAGATAATCAGAGCAAAGCTACCCCAAAACACTGTCTTCACATGGCACCCTATGACCTGTACTGACAAAATCCTTGGACAAAGCAAAGTCTTGTTGATCTTTTATTGCTTTTCTTCACTAAAGATATTGACAATAGTATCAATATCTTACTAGCCTCTTAAATCAGAGGCTATTGCAGGGTTACACAATGAGTTGGGGGAAGATGTTCTAGTGAATAGTCTCCAAAAATGTATCACCATCCCTGTCAAGTATCCACCTCCAAGCCCTGCTCTGTGAACTGGAGTCTGAGTTTTGCTCATGATTGATCACATCTGTCCACAGTAACACTAAAGGCAGCAGCTGCCTGTGCCAGGATCCCAGCAGCTATCCAACAGTCTGCCTCCTTCTCTAATGCAGCCCTGAGAATTCAAGAGTATTTGCAATTGTAGCCAGGTCATTGTTGCAACTGAACTGATAAAAGAAAAAAAAAAAAAGGAAAGGTGGAGGAGAAGCTGTACTAATTTATTGAGCAAATCAGGCAGGCTACAACTCTCAATGGAAATGGGGAACAGGGTCTTCAATCCTTTTAAAAATGCTGTGAATAATTTTTGCACATATAAAATAATTAATAGATTTTACTTAAGCTGAAGAATAAGAGTTCTGAACTAAAATGCTTTAGAATTAATGGGGGAACATTGAAGACTACATGAAGTGGTCTTATCCCAGATTTCTATATGTTAAAAAAATAATAAAAAGAAACAATGCTAGTAGTTTTTATTTAATAATGTTATGACACAGGTGAGGAATAAATAAGATGCTTTATATCTGTATATACTTAGAACCTGCCATTCAGGAAGGCCCTAAGAAGAGTGGCTACCATCAAACTAAAAACAAATAAAAATCACCAAGGAAGAAATTTCTTAAAACGAGTTGTGAATATTAAGACAAAATGAACTGATTGGGTAAATTGTAATGACTGGGACTCTCAAGTCTATCTTGACTTAATACAGTGAAGGGCATCAGAAAAATAAAGGAGGGTTTGGAAAATCCTAAGGTGGTGGAAACAACCTATATTCGCAGAGGAGAACCATGAACTTGCTCTTCAACCATGTGTTTCTTAATGACAGCATTGTCTCCTTGTTATTCAAATATACACAATATACTTAAATTTTATGAAATTAAGTCTCAGGGTGTTGTTGTTTGAGTTTTAATATTATCATGCTCATTATTCTATGACTTTCTTAGATCAATGTTCTGCTTTTTTTCTTAATTTGCAAGGTTCTTAGCCTCAGAAATAAAACTCAAATATTTCTTTTGTCCCATATGTTCATTTCCATCTGGAATGGCAATTATTTACACATTAAGCTTGTCAATATGGTAGAAAGTTCAGATTTTCTGAGGCAATCCCAATTTCAGAGCATCTCAACGGTTAGCCTGAAGTTATAGGTACCAGAGATTTAACCCACTTTTCTTAGTTACTATTTGAAATTTTGATATTTAAAACTGTCAACTGTGCTGAGCACACAAATCCCTATCTATGACTGAAAGCACTACCAATTTGACTTGCAAGTTGACTTTCTGGAATGGAATTCTGAATCCTGGGAGGGTGAAGCTAAGGTAGGTTGTCTAACAAATATACTTAAAATATACTTAGAGAACTGATATGCTTTCAACTAGTGTCCCTCTTAAAAGCCTGATAACAGTAATATCCACTTTTTCAGATATGATTTTCCATCCATCTGCTTCCTTTAACTTAGGAGTGACTTGTTTCACAATTTCAGCATAATGGCTGAAATCTGACATCACATTGAACATCACCTGACAATGGTAAGTCTTGGTAAGAGATAGAAGGGCTTTGTTGATATCAAAGTATAAACTAGAGTCAATACCTTTGAAAACTCTGGTTTATTTAAATGTACATAAGGCCAATGATATTATTTCTGATTATAAACATGAGCGCTGATTTTCATCCTCCAAAAGAATAGTTCTGTCAAGTTTGTTGGGAATAATTGAATGACACTTAGCTATAAGATAGAGACATTAGGATATAGTCATGCAATGGAACACTGTTTAACAATGCAATGTCAAATACTGTAGCTGTACTACATGATATGGATGACTTTTACAAAGAAAAAGCTAAAATGAAAAACCTAGGCCCCAAATAAAATTAATCAATGGTGGTGGGGATTAGGATATTGGTTACCTCTGGGAACATCAAGTGAAAGAAAGCACAGGAGAGAGAGGTAAGGTTCTAGAAATAGTCTCTGACTTAACAAGTAGAGATTATATAAGGGTATGCATGCTTGTATGTTATACTTAATTGTACATTAAGATCTGCATAGTTTTCTTGTATCTAAGTTAAATCAGAATGATAGAGATAGAGACAGAGAGGGGAAGCAAAGAAGTAAACAGGGTGGGTGGATAGGAGGGAGGAAGGAGGGAGCGAAGGAGGGAAAGAGTGTGAGTGTGTGTGTGTGTGTGTGTGTGTGAGAGAGAGAGAGAGAGAGAGAGAGAGAGAGAGAGAGAGAGAGAGAGAGAGAGAGAGAGAGAGAGAGAAAGAGAAAGAGAGAGAGAGAGAAAGAATATTGACAGGTGGTAAAAAGAGAAAAGGAAAACGAGAAAATCCAAGAGGAAGAGAGATGATATGGAAGAAGGGAAGAGAGACAGAAAAGTGGAGGAGGAAAAAAGAAAAAATAAAGCATTTTGTACTAGCATTTGAAAGTCTGAACAACCAGTCTGAAATCACTTTGGGTGTGTGCCACTTGTGATTTCATAGACTTTACTATGCCCCTGCTCAGCATCATATTTCAAAAGCTCTCAGAAAGCCTAGGTGGAGATGATATTTTCCATAAATAAATATTAACCACAGATGGGAATCATATGTGCAAACAGATAACAAGGCAAGTCTTGTTGACTTCATTTTGTTTTCTCTCTATGGTCAGTCATAAAAATATTTTCCACAGAGCAATACAACAAGGTTCAATGACATTGGGAGGCTGAGAAATATTGGTTTAACCAGGTTATACAAGCTGGAGGGAACCAAATCTAAGTATTTTCCCCTGACTACAGACAGAAGGGTCTTAAAGTGGAAAAATACACAAGACCTTGAAGTGCTTGTCTCCTGTTTTTCTTCTGAGGAAATTAGATTGAAGAAAACACTATGCATTCCATTTAAAACCTGTGAAAAAATCATGATTTACTGCTTTCATATACGTGTCTATGTACATATGTGCGTGCATGTGGCTCTGGAGGTCAGAGTTGATGGATGTTATCTTCCTTAGTGCTCTTTACCTAATTCGTTGATGCAGGGCCTCTCCCTAGTATTCTTGGAACTCACTGATTTGGTTACTGTCTGCTCACCCAGCTTCATCTCTTCATCATGGGAATTACAGGTAACCTCTGCTATGCCTGGCTTTCTCTGTGGGCGCTAAGCATCTGATCTCAGGTTTTTGTGCTGGCACAAGAAGCACTCTATTGACTGATCCATCTCCCCAGTCCCATAGTTCTGGGGCTTAAACACTGGATCCTGTGCATGTCAGACAAGCATTCTAGCACTGAATCACATTGTCTCTTTAGCCCAAGCTCTTTTATCATAATAAAGTATTTCATAGTATTGTTATTACAAAATATTCTCATTAAATTTGCTATGTCAACTGCTCTAATTTTAAAATGCTCTATTATTTGCTGATTTCCAAGTCCACTCATTAAATCATCAAGGATTCTTCTATTTTAAGCAGTGATCAAAAGCCATAGTGGCTTAGTAGAGTAGAGATAAAGGCCCCCGAGTCAGAATTTTTAATTTAATCCCAGCATGGTCACTGGTTTGCTACTTGGCCTTCAGCAAGAAATTTTAACTCATTTAACCTTAGCTCTCTCATTAAAAAGAACAAAAGAAGACAGAGCCTCTGCTACCTTGAGTTACCTAAATGTGGAGGAACATTAAGTTGCTTATGAAGCTGTTAGGAAATGTAAAATCTAAGATGTGAAGATGAAGCCACAGGCAGAAAGATGCAGAGGAAAGAGGGAAAAGCATGAATTTTCACTAATACAGAATGTTAATTTTTCAAACATCTGGTGCAAATATATTTCAAAGGAAAATAAGGCTCTGTAGTTTGAGTAAGAATGACTCTCATAGGCTCATCTATTTGAATGCTTAGGGAGTGGCATTAGGAGGTGTGGCCTTGTTGGAGTAGGTGTGGCCTTGTTGGAGGAAGTCTGTTACTGGGAGTGGGCTTTGAGATTTCAATGGCCCAGGTCAGGTTCAATGGCTTCCTCTCTCTCTCTCATCGTGTTGGAAGATATCTTTGGATTTGGATATTGAACTCTCAGCCACCATTTCTGCCTGCTTGCCTCTATGCTCCCTGCCATGAGAATAATAAACTAAACCTCTGAAATTGTAAGCAAGCCCCAGTTAAATGCTTTCTTTGATAAAAGTTGCTACGGCCATGATGTCTCTTCACAGCAATAGAACAGTGACTAAGACACCAATCATGTGCCATATTTTGATTACACAGCTGAGGAGAAGAGCAGCTGCAAGTGACTAGGGTTTCTACATTTTTTTTTTTTTGTTGGAGACAGAACAATTTCATTGTTCACTCAACAAACACTGAATGCCCATTTGGTGTCATTTAAAGAAAGCAAATAGATATTTATTGCATGTCTCCTTTGCCAGTCACTTTTATTATGCTTGGACTCTAAGGAGAAATGGCAGGTAACTTATGACAAGGTGGTGAGAAAATATTAGATTGCATGTTCACATATATTTTTCATCTAAAACAATAAGCATCTACTTGCTGGAGAGGCAATAAATACAGAACATCCCCAAAGAAAAACGGAGGTTTCTAGGTTTGAGCAGGCAGCACCACTATGCACATGCAACAGGCTCAGACTAGGACAAGAGGGCATAAAATTTACATGCACTTGTAGCTTCTCATTCTAGCTTCACCTCTACTGGCTCACTTAAAGGAGAACACAAAGTTAACACAGAGTTTGAAAATCAATATAATCATGATGCTGACACCTTTCATTTCTGAAAAGAAAATCATTTGATTAGATTCATTCTAAAGTAAAAGCAACAATGTAGAATTTTGATTAAAAAATGCCAAGAAATACTAATTTAAGTACTTATATTCATAACAGCTAACCTTGAAATTTATCTTCTTAAATACTTTTTCGTGTGTATATGTGTGCACCAAGTATGAGCACATATGTCCCTTGTGTGTACAAGACTCTGTCTTTGTAGGCAAGAGCACTTTGAGTCTGCTGGAATTGGAGTTGCAGGTTGGTAGTGTGCCTCCGTGTGGGAGCTGGGAACTGAGTCTGTGTCCTCTACAAGAGCAGTAAATGATACTAACCTCTGATCCATATCTCTAGCCACTAAATGTTATCTTAAAGTGCAGATTTTCCCCTTGAAGTATCAGCTAATGGTATGATTTGAAGTCATAACAATTAGCCTATCTAACAATGTTTTTTATTTGTCTTTATTGTTTGAAATTATGAAGTCATATATGAGGTCATTTGTGTATCAAATTTTTCTTCAGGTCTATGTATGTGTATTAGGGAAACATGCTCAGAGGCATCTCAACACAGAGGTGTATGGTCAAAAATAGAATAGACGGAAGAAGTTTTGGGAAATGAAGTTTTAAAGAAAGCAGTGCTATGTCTGACAGAATACAAAGAAGTATGGACAGTCTAGGCTCAAATCCCAAAATTTCTGCAAAACCTATGAGAAACATATGCTGTGGAATGTGGGATAAACCAATTGTCTATATTGAGAGTGTAAAATATGAGTATGAACACTTCAATACTTTCTATATTGAGAGGGAGGAACTAGGCTCCCTCCCTTGGATCTGGGTGGGTTCCTGTCTGTTTTGAACAAACAGACTTTGCTGTCAATAAAAGTTATTCTCACTTTAAAAGAAACATTAGATAAGTACAGAGAACAAGATTGTTCGTGGTACTTCCGGGATGCTCACTATGTTATGGGGGAAGTTCACTGCTATGGATGAGGTTTAATTGCCCTCAGGGAGCCATGCAAGAGGAGCCATGAGCAGAGGAATGATGCCTCTGAGCCTGATGCTCCCAGACACGCCTGTGAGTGAGCCCATGTTGTGCCTTCTCTCCCAGTCTATGGGCCATGCCCATACCAGCGAACAGTCTCAGGTAGTAGTAGAAGGTAAGCAAAGTCCCCAGCAGAGCTTTACTCAAATGTCTTTCCTATAAACGTTCTGAGATAGAGTCTTAGAGGCTTTTTTTTTTTTTTTTGAGTTCTTCTGTTATGTAGTAACAGATAACCAACAGAATGTGTTACCGAGAGTGCGGTGCAAGTGGCCCTGACTTTGAAAGACAGGTATCGCAAAGGGTTTTAGGTAGAAAGTATGTGAGGCAGCTTTTAGTGAAATATGTATGGGAGATGTCACCAGGAAGTGAGGAGCACACAACCGGAAGTTGGAAGAAAGGAGACTTATATGATGCAGTGTGGGAATTTGAGAAATATGTTCATGGCACTGTGAAAATATAGTGGTATGTATAGTCCTGGAGCCGGGGAGTTGGATACACTGAAGGCCCAGGGCTCGCTGGCCAGCCAGCCTAGTCAAATGAGTGACACAGTATCCCACTTTCCATCCCAGGCCTGTAGGGATTACATAATAATCAGTGTAGCCCAATTTCATATATATAATAGGTACTTGACACATATAAGAAGTAGGCACAGGATGGGCGATAGATTTTGAGAGGATCATTAGGCAGGTAAGAACAAGAGAATATATGTAATATGGTTTACTGTCATTTTTTCCCCTGTTGCTTCAAAGTTGAGAGAATAATAAAGCTCTTTATAGAACATAATTGAGCAATTTGGTGCAGGGTCAAGAGGTGGGGGGGGGGTAATCTGCTGAAATCTCAGGTGTTTTCAGAGAATCAGAGCTTTTATGGATAAAAAGATATTAAACAATGGCTGTCAGGCTTGACTATCTGCCAAATGACCAATCAGCATAGCTGTATTTCCCAACTTGCAAGTTTTGCAACTCCTTAACAAACTGCAACTCTTACCAGGTATTTTTTTTAAAGCACGCTTAAATAAAGAATTTGAAAACATTTATTCTCTACAGACATCTTCCCACTATAGTCTGAGTCAGAATACAAGAACAATTTCCCCCTAAGATTGTATTTTTCAAGGAAGGGCACTTTATTTTCAAGAATTTTAAAGAAAAAAAAATTACTATGAATTCATTGTCTCAACACTTTCCTCTAGAAAATTATGTGTGAGGTAAATGGTGAGGCTAATTGAGAACAGTTACCTGCCAAACATGGGTTTGGGATGATGACTTAGTTGGTGAAATGCTCGCCTAACAAGGACAAAGCCCTTGGTTCTATCTGAAACACCACATCCATGTTAATTCCAGCTTTGGGTAGCTGGAGTCAGGAAGATCAAAAGTTTAAGGACATTCTTGGCTACATGGAATACATGAAACTCTTGTCTTAAGAACATCATCATCATCAACAACCAACCTACAACATTTTAGTGACATTTTGGTATTAGTTACCTTTCTTTTTTTTTAAGAAAGAGGGGAGTGGGGAATACCTTTATAGTTTTCAGCATCAGTCTGGGAAATAGTCTATGTCATACCTAATCCATCTTAACTTAGCACACTGCGTAATTGGACTTTCCTCTTACTTTGGAAGAAGTCTTTGAACAGAATTCAACCAGCCTTTTCATTTACAAATTTTAGGCTAAATATATATTCTACCACTGAAAGTAGCTTTATATTAAAGGTATTATATTCATGGTATAGATGAGGAAGACCACCTGAGACCCAATAAAGGGGGAGAGTAATCCCTTCATATTTTCCACAAGTCTGCACTACTTATATGGTGGTGTAAGATGATAGGTAGGTTTGAATAGTTCTATCTCCATAAAATGTCCCAATTAATAGTACATACCTAAGGCTTAGCTTCTAGAGTGTTCTGGAGCTTGTAAGGACACTGACCGGTCAAATCACACTTGTGGCATGGAGAGGGACAGCAAGCTGATCAATTTAGATTCAAGTATGACTAAAGAGAAGTTTCTTTCTTTCTTTCCTTCCTTTCTTTCCTTCTTTCCTTCCTTCCTTCTTTCTCTCTTTCTTTCTTTCTTTCTTTCTTTCTTTCTTTCTTTCTTTCTTTCTTTCTTTCTTTCTTTCTTTCTTTCTTTCAGAATATTACTAGGGTCTCTCATCCTATCTCACGTAGCTGAGTGAGTGGTGCTGTTGGAAGCTGGTAGTTTTAGAAGGTGGGATCATGAGCCTGATCTTAGGTCACTGTCATGTACCCTCAAGGTGACTGTGGAACCTCAGTCTTGCTTTCTAGGTAAGTGATGAGTGGGTGCTCTGCCCAGTGCTTCCTATCCTCTGGTCTACCCACAGAAGATCAAAGCAATGGGTCTGCCTGATACTGTACTGGAATCTTCAAAACTTTGGGTCTAAACAAACCTTTTCTCGGCATATGCTAATTACCACCGGTGTTTCCCTACCCAGACAGAAAGCTACTACAAAGCCAACTCTACCGTTAGCTGGTGTAACTGCTCCCCCTGGAGGAGCTCAGGAGAACTGCAAGCTGCTCACCATCTGCTGTCCTGCCCAGAAGGCTGAGGAGTCCTTAGGACAAAGCAGGGAAATAATCCATCACAAACACTTCTTCCAAGGATAATTCCACAAACAGATTATGAATTACCACACGACTCTCTATTTAAGAGTTTTTATGTTTCAGTTTGTACCCTCTCAGAACAAGATAGATATAAAACTCCACACTGCCACGATGGCCATACTTCCATTTGCATTCAAACAATATGACAATATGAGGATAAACTACTTTAAGGATAAAGATAACCCTGCTTTCAGATGTCTCTCTCTTTCTCTCTGTCTCTCTGTCTCTCTGTCTCTCTGTCTCTGTCTCTCTCTCTCTCTCTCTCTGTGTGTGTGTGTGTGTGTGTGTGTGTGTGCTCATGTGCACACATGCACCCTTGAGTGCACATGTACACTATTAGGGATAATAAGTTGCTTCATGTTATGAAAATAACAGAAAAACAAAACCACTTTTTGACAAAAGGTGGTACTTAACTGGAAAAAAATTGAGTAAAGGAGAATTTGTAGATTCTGCTTTTGTTCAAGATAAGCATACCAGAGAGCTGACTTCTGATGAGGTTTTGCTAGCATTACATTTCCTTCTAGCCTACAGCTTTCAGTAACCCATTCTAGGATAAACAGTCTCCATTCCTAAGTATGTTTTAAGGATGAGCTGTCCAATCTGCCCACCCATGCCAAACAGCCAAGTCTCCTGGGCACATTCCATGTGCAGAAGTGGCAGCTCACACTGTCTGCCTGTTCCCTGTGAGACCCAAGAGAGGAAGAGAGGCCTTCCATGGCAGTCCTCACTCAGTGTCATCCATCCAATGTTCCCCTTTCCTTCTCCCTGGATGGCTTTTTAAATTAGACATTTCCCACTTCTCAGCGAAGCACAGACATTGGTGGACAGAGTTGTACAAGGACAAGGAGAATACAGTATTCTTTCTAGCAATTCAAGGAACCTGTGTTCACTAATTCAACAGTTCTACTGAAGTGGAGTCAAAGAGGCAGATAGCAATGTATATTCCTCATCTAAACCAGTGTGACGGCATTGAAAATGGGATGTAAAGAAAAACAGAAAATGTTATAAGAAAACATTAGTATCCTGGTTACTAACTACATTAATTGTTACTATTAATTAAACTAATAGACTGGGGAAAGAATTTTGACTAGACAACACTTCCATCCCTACTGCACCTCCCCCTCCCTAAATCGGGGAATGTCACTCAAATTCTGGTACAGGATAATCAGTGACATTGCCCTTCCATTCAGTTGCCTCTAATAGGCCGTTGGGAGTCAGCTGGATTCAAAGAAACCTTTAAACGTGAACAGAATCAAATAGCCAAGACTTGGCTTCATCTAAAATAACATAGAGCTTGTTGAGCTAAATGGTACAGCTGCCAAAATTCCAGATTGTAGAGATTGTCTTAAGTGAAAATCAAGCCACTTTCTGGCATACAAATTCACTCATTAAAGCTTGGCTAACCTGGCCAAGTGCTACTGAGGACAACCAAAAAATGATAGAATCAGAGGAGAGTCTCTCCGACAGTACCCTGCTTGGCTCGCCCACGATGCCCTCGCTGTGGCATCCATCTCAAATACATAACACCGCCTCAAGGACAGATCATCCATCTGCATTTGTGGAGCCATAACTGAGTACTACTTGATTATTTAGAACTCCAGTTTTACTTTGATGAGTTACTTACTGTGTTTGTATTTTTTCAAATAATTTGCATATTTAAAGAAGGGTTTTGAAATTTGGACAATGATTTATTTTGGGGGGAAAATGCTATGGATTAAAAAAAAAAAAAAAGAACAGAGTTCTGCAGAATGGGGTTAGTGAAGTGAACCATGGTCATGAGAGTCCTCCTAGCAAACATCCAGCTTCGGAATAGCTCCACCCTCACAGAATGAGTCCTGTCTCTTTCTTAGTCTCCTCTGTGTCTCCATTCTCCCGGAGCTGGCCCTCTGGTAATAGCTAGCAAATGTTTATTGAGTAAATTAATGAGCACTAATTTAAAGATAATTGAACAATTAGTAGGTAATGAATGATTTGTAAATTAGCAATTTATAATAAATTACAAATTATTTGGTTAATCGGTAAATAATTAAACTTCAATAGAAATAGCTATGAGATATTCAGTAAGTAAACAAATGGCCAACACAGAGGAAAAAATATCCTCTGAAAATCAAAGGACCAAAATACTGGATATTCACAATGAAAAGAAATGTTATTATTTTCTCACACTGTAAGACATAAGTAGATGCTGAAACAGAATTAGATAAATTAGTGTGAGTAGTGCAATTCACTGTATCATCTTGCATAATAACCTATTATTAACAGTGATTTATTTAATATTCAACTGCTAAATGCCCAATTTAGAATTTTACTGTTTAAACATCTCGAGAGAATTTTTTATTCCAACTGCACTGCTCTGCAGATGAGCAATCTGAGACTCGTTTTGGATGAACACCTGTCCTATGATGCCAGGCAAATGCACAGCTCACCATACTTTCAGTTGGTTCACTCTTTTACTTTATCCATTCTGCCCCCATGCCTCTAGTATTTACTGTGTACTTTCTATGAAGAAGGCCCGCTCACTGTGACTTCTGAATTAGTATTTATTAAGGTATACATGAAACATCCATTGCTTTAAATAACCATGTTTCAAAACTGGCCTATGATCTTCTGGATCTAGCATGGCTTTGCTCTTAGTAATTTAGGAATCATTTGTTTTTTGTTGACACTTCTTCCAGGGATCACAGTAGACATGTTCAGAAATCCAGTTTACTTTTTTAGCCATTCTTTTAAACTGCACTTTTGAGGGATGGCCAACTCAACTGTGAAAAATGAATGTGACGGGGAGATATGTGAATCACAAAACTTCCCAAGCAAAAGTCAACTAAGTAGTTCTTAAATCGTAAATAAATAAATGGATAAAGGTCAAGAATATTTTTATTATCCAGTGAATGCATACACTCACACATGCGCACGTACAACATGAAAGTGTGACACTTCAGGAAGAACTGCCTCTCCCATTGTTTCTAGTCTTTCTTGCTCTGATATTGTGTAAGCTATCTCAAAAAAAGGTGTCTAGATAACTTCTGTGACTT
The DNA here is from genome assembly GCF_008632895.1 of Mastomys coucha. Lineage (NCBI taxonomy): Eukaryota > Metazoa > Chordata > Mammalia > Rodentia > Muridae > Mastomys > Mastomys coucha. The sequence goes on from NW_022196913.1 coordinate 91,981,199, forward strand.
CTCCACTTGTAATTAAAGGAAGCAATTTCTCTTGTTGAATAGCAACGTTAGCATTACACACTCTCAAATGATGCTGGTTGAAGTAGGTCCATCACTACAGAGTACCAGCTCTCCTAGGACAATCCTTTCCTTGATATAAAATATCCTTCACCCCAAACTGCATATTAATAGCACAGGGCTGGCAGTTCTATGATAGGTAAATATTATTGTAGTGGGTATTTAACTAACAAAGGCAAAATAATGAGAGTAGAGATGACAGAATACTCCTTAGCATTAAAAAAAAAAAAAAAATAGAAAATTTATCCATGTCAGGAGAGCTCTGTACTGCCATCTACTGGCACTGAAGTGTGGGTCAAATTTACCCCTTTACTCTTTATTTTTTCCAATTTATTTCTTCTTATTTCTTTTGCCCTTTAAATCTCTTGACACTTCCATCTATGTATATGATTCATCTTATTTGCATTATTTATTTTTCTTCCCCTTTTCTTCCATTTTTTGCCTCGCGCTTTATCCTTCTTCTTCATTTTATACACATGAATTATAGACTATCTGAAAAGAGACTCTTACTAACTTCCTACCAATCGTGTCCTAAGGTCAGATAATCTGTGAATCACTACTTTATAAATTTCAAATGTGATACACATGTCAACGAGAGATTTCTTTATAGCTAACAAAACTCAGGAGATTCTGGGCACATTCTGAGAACATTTGCCAACCATGTTGAGAACTTGTTCGGGGCCCTAAGTGGTCTCCCTTGTACCTTGTATAGTGGCACTTGTCACTTGTCATCTCATCCTTTACATCTGTCTCCAGTTGCTTAGTCTGTCTGGGACTTAATGTGTGTATATTTTATAGAGATAAATTTATTTCCCCCTCTTTTTCTATGTGCTCAGCCTATCAACATTGTGAGGTTATTACTAAATGGGAGTCTTGAGGTTAAGATCGTTCTGGAAAGGCTATAGATCCTCCTCTACTTGCCACTGGATCTGCCTCATCACCCTCTGAAAGATTTATAAAGAAGGACACTGTATAACATGTGACCTTTAAAAATTGCTCATGGTCTGTTCTCCCCTGAAAGGAATTCTGATGTCCTTGTGGCTTATGTTACGGGCTGTGTACAATGACTAGAGAAAGACACTAAAAATTTAATGAATTTAAGAAAAGCTGTGCAAGCTTCTCCTTTGGAAGAGCCTTTGGGGAGAGGGACACAGACAGAAAAAGCACAGTCAAAAAAATTACACTGACCCCATTTTGGACTGAAGTTGGTGCTCATGCACCGATACAGCTGGATTCATTATTGTGGCTGGTCACAGATGTGGCAAAATGGAAGAAATCTGATCAATAAATACCACAGGGGAAAAATGCAACAGAAAGATAATCGTCCTGCTCCTGACACAGGGCTATAGATATGGTGGTTAGATCCAGGGCTAAAGATATGGTGGTTAGATCCATGGTCTTCAGAAGCTTTGCTGCATGGCATGTGTGTGTGTGTGTGTGTGTGTGTGTGTGTGTGCGCGCGCGCGCACGCATGCACACACACGTGTGCACACATGCTTAATTTAAGAATGAGGTAGAAATGTCCATAGTATAACTTAAGAATCCAAGATATGGCTGTGTCTGGGAAGAGTGGGTGGGATATTCAAGTTGTTGAGTAGAAAAATGAATGAGGTTAGACACATAGTTCATCTAAAAGTAGACACTACCCAGACAATAACTATAAAGAAGTCAAAGCAAATATATGTACTTGATAGCTAACATAGAAATGCAATCATGAGCTACTGTTAAACTGGAAAAGAGAAGACTATACCATTTTGTAAGGAATAATTGTACTCCTTAGGAATAACTATTTGTATAGAGAAACAAGCAGAGGGTGTATGTCAAATGTTTCTTTAAATGCTTACTTAAGAATGCTTGAATTAGCAGAATTTTAAATTTCCCTTCTATGTATGTAGATTTTACATTTTCTATATTGGCTGGACATCAAAGTGAAATATAGGAGAGGTTTATGAAAAAGCACGTCTTTTAATTTCTTTTACAAATGCCATTTTGCAACCAGAGAAAAAGTCAAAACAAGGTTTGGCAAATTGTAGGCTGCTTACCACATCTGGCCTGCCATTTCTTTTTGTAAAATCAAAGCTTCATTGGAAAATAGCTGCTGTAGTCACTCAAAGTCAGAGTTTAGCAGTGTGATAAAGTACTTGGCACGTGGATAGTATTATTATCTACATCCTTTAAATAAGATGCATTACTCTGCTATTGTGTCAAACCTAATGAAACTGTCACTGTCGGTCAGCATTGCTCAACATTGGCAACTTTACACTGTTTACACCAACCATACATTAGTCAGTTGCTCTTCTAATTTCCCTGTTTAGGTTTTACTCTCTGAGATAAATCATGATTATCTATTGTGGGCTAGGTAATCTGTCATAAAAGACCTAAAACTAAAACATAGGACTAATTCATCCAAATGTGTCTTTGTGGAAGAGGCACAACTGGTACGCTGGTGATCCTTACCAGATGTACCATGATCGAACAAACCTGCAAGTATAGTTCAGATCTATCATAGTTCCCAGCTATGGAATGTGGATCTTTGTGTACATGATGTCCTTGCAAAAGTGAGTATGCGTTAGACTGTAAACTGTACCAGCTGATAAGCAAGAATACCACTGCTGTGCATTAAACATTCCCAGAGTTGGTCATAGAACTAAAAGTTAAATTTATTGTCCATTATTTAAAAAAAACTGGTAACGGCTTTCCTTATTCCTGGAATCTTGGGTGAGGAAAAACACAAAAAGATGTTCAACAGTGGGGCTTTGTGTAGGACTGAGATGGTATCCAGGTCTTTGCACATGCTAAACAGACATCCTACATGCCTATTCCCAATATGATGCATGATGTATTTAAAAAATAAGTACATTGGAACTCAGGAGCCTCCTCATAGTCTCCTACCTGAAACTCTCCGCTCCAGCTTTGGGAAGGGCAGGAATTGGATGAAGCAGAAGATGGTGGGACTTTATGCCTCAGCTCTACGTTGTGTGTGTGTGTGTGTGTGTGTGCGTGTGTGTGTGCGTGTGTGTGTGCGTGTGCATGTGTGTGTGTGTGTGTGTATATGTGTCTACCCACCATCACTCTCTTTAGTCTTGGCTTTTGTATATGTAAAGTTTCTATCCCTCAGATTCCCTTCAGCTTGAACCTTTGGAGTTCCCTTTAACATTATCACACTCAACTGTTGTCATGTGTTCTCTCTTAATTGCCAGAGGACTCTAAGTGAGCCATCCTATCTTTTCCTCTTAAGGAATCTTAAGAGGAAATCTTATCTTTTTCCTCTTAATCCATGCCATCATGCAATGTAGAGCTTGTCTGTGGCTCAAGACCCCACCCAGGCTCTTAGTTGTGTCAGCAGGTTCCTGTGGAGTAAAAAGGTAGTTGTGAGCTGTTTTACTTAGAAATACGCATTTGGATGGGTGCAATGGCATATTTTGTTTATATTGTACTTTGAAACACAAGCAAATCAGGGATCATTGTCTTTAAGGTGTGGCAGATTACATATCTCTGTCCTTCTGAGCTAAAGGGAAGTGTTTCAGAGAAAAGGTGTTCATATCTACTCAACAAAATAGCACCTGACTCTAAAATTTTTGTCAGAGTGAGCTTGTACAGCACTTTGAATATCACTCCTGAATATTAGCCCAGTTCTAGACACAGACTGCCAAAACATGCAGCCCAAAAGGAATACATGAATCAGAGAACTGCAGAATTTGGAGAGTCTGTCAAGCCCATTTCTTTAGGCATGGTTAAAGATGGTATTGTGTGGCTTAGTTCAGATCCAGGAGTTCTCCAAAAACAGAAAACAGGACTTCCTACAAAGGCGACAGTAAGACACACTAGTATGTCAACAGAGAAGAATTTAAAGAAGCTGTGAACAGCAAAGGGTAGGATGAGATCTGAGGAAAGGAGGCAAACCAAAAACCTTAAGGAGAAGTAGTAATCCAAGTGTCCTTAGCCAAAAAGAAGAAAGCTATACATCCAGTACTAAGATCATCAAAGCAAGAAGACAGAATTAATCCCATCAGCATAGTAGATGACTATTTTATGCCAGGTACCAGGTTATCACAGCAAGATACAGTGATACAAAGAAGGCGCCAGAGGATTTGTATTCTGCTGCATCCTCCTGTTGAGGACCTGAATTCTCTTGGTTTGTCCAGGTCACTCAAAGAAACCCAAACCTCTGCCTGATTTCTTTTCTCAGTGCCATTAGAGTAAAGCTGAGGGAGAAAGTTGGCTTTCCCTCTCTACATGCCTGCATGTGACCCAAGAGACAGTCTCTTTTACTTTGGGCCTGTACTTTAGACATGTGGAATGGCTTTGGCTATGGGAACTATAGCTCCATCTTCCATATAAAGGTGTCACCACCAGGAACCAGAAGGTCCAGCTATACCTCTTTTAGTCAGTAACCTGTACAATTGGAAATCTCAGAATCTACCATCCTCAGAGAGAGAGAGAGAGAGAGAGAGAGAGAGAGAGAGAGAGAGAGAGAGAGAGAGAGAGAGAGAAATGAAAACAAAACCAAAAACCAAAAACCTCAGGCTCTCTACTTTCCTTGACATGTTTTACATTCACTAGCAAAACTTTGGATGATTGTCAACAGTTCCTGGCCCCCCTTTTCATGGCCGAGGAGAACAAGATCAAGACTGAGAATAGAAAAGTGGCCTTTCTACTCTTTCAGGCTGAGTATCATTTGAGGACAATACAGCCACCATAGAGTGGATTTTCCAATCTGCTTGACCTGACTGGGACCCCAGTACCAACAAAGGTAAGGAGGTTCTGGACAATTTTCACTAGGACCTGCTATGAGCATTGAAGACAGCTGCTAAAAAAAAAATTCTAACCTGTTTAAAGTGAGTGAGGTTACATAAGGGCCCTCCCCCCAAAATGGCCTGCAGGATGCCTGGAGAGCCTCCTGAGGCTTACTGATTGTTCATCCCTATACAGCAAGACAAAATAGAAAACCAGCAAGCAACAGTGCTGTTTTTTTCTAGGCAGTTGTCTCTCGATATTGGAAAGAAACTTAATAAGTTTGAACGGTTTGAGGGTATGAATAGGTTGCAGTTACTGGAGATTGCTCAACATCTTTAAAATCACTGTGACTCTGTAGACGACCAGAACAAGAATCTTATCTGAGCATTGGTGCCAGCCATTGAGGAGATTGATAAAAGGGATACCAAAACAAGGACGACCAAGACCACAACAAAGGAAAGGCTAGAAAAGTACCAATGTGTTTATCATATGCAAAAAGCAAACTGGAGGAATGAATACCCATATCAGAAGAGGAAAGAGGGGTTCCCTTACCTTCATCTGGGTGAGGACTGGCAGGTCAGGTCTTCTTCCACTGAGCCTGAGGAGCTCAGGGGAACATTAAAGGTAGGAAACAAAGCCAGTCAGTCCTGACAGAGCTGCTCAAACCACTGATGTCTCTCTTGATGGATGACCATTCAAGGGACAAAGAGACAGATTGTTCTTTCCCTGGATGACCTCTAAGAGGGTCATCCCCTTGTCCCAAGTACAAGGTACTGTGATCCACTCCTTTATTATGACAGACTTTCCTTATCCCTTAATTGGAAGAGATTTCATACTAAATCCATGGTATAACATATCCTTTGGAGATGCTACTGGTCACATACTTTTTTTACTCAGCTCCCAACCCATATTCTTATTTCCTTCCCCTGGTGGAGGAAAACCTCATTCAACCAAGTCTGGTACCTGAAGATGACAGTCACGTCTTGGGATACCTGCAGAATTTGCAACAGAAATACCCTGAAGTCTGGGCTGAGGATTATCCACCATTCACCAAGTGCTAAGTATTACCAAATTATTTGACCATCCAAAAGGTGGTCCTGTAACTAGTGCAGCTCTTCCATATCTTGGTTACCCTATGTATACCCAAATATTCCAGCACCGGAACTGTACACAGGGAACTACAAATGGGCAAAAATAGAAGATGCCAAATAGGAGGCAAATGGATGGTGGTTATTCCTGGTCAGGAGACCCATCCTCCCTGCTATGTGAAGACAAATGGTCAACATACTTCACCAGGCTACTCACCTAGGGGCATCTGAAATGGCTTTATTACTTAGGCCCAGATATTACATTCCTCAACTAGACAAATTTGTTGAAGACTTACCAATTGTGTACAAGTGAATCCCAGAGGAGGAAGAAAAGCCCAAGAAAGGAATTCATACCCAAGAAAACATCCTCAGTGAGCAATAGGAAGTAGGCTTTACAGAGATGAGCTGCATAGTTCTTGCATTTGTTAGTTTTCATAGATACCTTCTCTCAATGGGTGGAAGCCTAACCTACCCATATGGAAACAGCCTCAGTGGTCACCAAGAAACTTCTCCAAGAGTTAATTCCTAAGTTTGGATTGCTCCTCTCCCTGAGGGTTGACAATGGCCTGGCTATCATGGCTAATATCTGGGTTCCCAATATCTAGCAAAAGTCCTAACTATTGATTGGAAACTATATTGTCCCTATAGGTCACAAAGCTCAGGACAGGTAGGAAGGACAAATAGGACCTTGAAGGAAACTTTAACTAAATATAATCTTGAGAATGGCAAAAATGGGCCAACCATTTGTTCTCCTAAAGGCCAACTGGACTCCATATAGTGAAGGTTTCAGCCTACCTGAAATTATGTTTTTTGAGTCCCTCATAAGGTAAGAGGTGTTCACAAGACAGAATTTCTAAGTTGTTCCCCATCAAATCTTTACAGGTCCTGAAACAAGCCCATAGGACAATACATTAGACAATCCTATGCACTGGATCCTTGTCCGTGCCTGAGCCTACTCACAAGTTCTAACCAAGAGACCTTATGAGAGTAAAGAGGTTCCTGACCCAGAGCCTGAAGTCAAAATAGAAAGACACATACCCAGTGTTCTCCAATATTCCTACAGCAGTGAAGGTCTCAGGTGTCACCCTGTGGGTTTACCACACTCAGCTAAAGGAGATTATGGAGGATAGATGAGTCATCACATGATCATCACCAACCTACTAATGATAAGATTGACACAGGCCCTATGGCTATGATTGTCCTATTTGGTCTTTGTCTCTTTGTGGAAAAAATTCCATAACTCCATAAGCCAAAGCTTGGTATGAGAATTATGAAAAACCAAAACCAGGGAGCCCATAGCCAATCTATCCACTGAGCTAGAACCCACCTTGCTTTTTCGCTTCTGTAGTTAGACTTCTTAATAACTGAAGTGTTCAACCAAGACATGGCTTTTATGCATAAAAGACAAAGAGCTGTAAGGCTGCACGATTTGGGCAAGTTCTCTAAGTAGCTGACACCCAGCAACAAAGACTTTCTTTTCAGCTTTAATGGTGGTCGTCTTTGATAGCCTCACCACACAAAAATATCAGCGTGTTTAAGATTTTTTTCAGCTATGCATAGAGCTCCCTTCCCCCACTCATTACTAACTGGGTCCTATCATTACTAGGTTCTGAAGGAAACCCAAGAAAAAAATTTCTTTGGCCCTTAAAATCTTCTGCAATGTCACTGAATATGGCTCCTCCAATCTATCTTCTCTGCTTTTATTTCTCATCTCAGGACTCAGAAACTCAAATGCTGCTGGGTCACAGCATGGGAAGGGACAGAATTTGAGGCAACAGAGAGTGGTGAGCTCAAGTGTTTTCATATTTCCTTTTTAAATTCTCTAAGAAATATTACATACACAGAATTTGGATTTTGAAGTGCATTATCTCCTAAAAATCTTATGTAGTATAAATGTAGTTACCCCTGAAGGGACCTCCGTATTAACATCTTCAAATACATCCTTTCCTTCTCAGTTCTTCTTCAGGTCTTACTTCCATGTTACAGTGCCTACTTGAACTTCTATAATGCTGTCTTTCACCATGTAGACTAGGTAAATACATGAAGTAAAGATTTGGACAACTGAGTCTAATATTATGCCTTTGTTACAAAAGACTTATGTGGCATAAAAGCAAACAAACCAAAGAAATACCTAAGTTCTCCAGTCTTCCTTTTTCTCAAGTGTAATATAGGAGTACTGACTATATCTACCTTTACAGTGCTGTAGTAAACATATAATTTAAGTATACATGGTACATTAACTTGAGTACCTGGCATATTATCATTTAGTAGATTCAAAGTATGTGATTTTCAACATGATAGTACTTTAAGGAAGTATTATAAGAATTTGTTGCATGTTGAGCTACTAGGTGAATGTCTTGGGAGTTGGCTATACTAAATGTTTGGGATATAAAGTCATTTATAGAAATCACCATTATTAAAATACATTGGATAAAGCAAAAATTCAATGGACTATGGAAACTGGAGCTGATTAGGAAGTATAAGAATGTTGATCAGAGTACTGATACATGTTTTAATACAGACAAATTATACATGGACTTCTAGAACCTTTTAATTGGTGTGAGAAAATAGTGGAAGAAATAACTCAAGGTGTGGAAAATTTATTTTTTTACCTCACGGCTTCACAGGTCAAAGGTTATGGTCCCTTGACCCTTTGCTTCCCAAACAATGGTTAGTGAGGTAGGACATTATGGTGTAGAGTATGCAGTTGATCATAGTGTGGAGTATGCCTACATGGTGGATTGTAGGCACAGAAAATGAGGCAGAGAAGGCGTAGAAATCAAATACATCTTCTAAAGATACACTGTCATTTTCCTGCTTCCTCAGCTAGGCCCCACATTTTCCTTGGAGATTTTAATATATATCTTACATTTATTATTTATTCCCCCATTATCTTCTCTTATAACTCTCTCAGTCTTGCCAAATCTTTTCTTCTTGCCAGCAAATATGCTACTCCTACTTTCATGTCTGTTTTTGTGAACCACACATTTACTTAGGGATTCTTGTATGATGTTGTTAGAAGGCATTATGTACTGAACAGTTTACCCATAGCTAGACCATTGAAGAGTATAACTCCTCTTACCTGAATGGCCATTAACTGTGGGAAGCTCTTCAGGAAGAGGTACATAGGCTTCACATTGTAATAGCTTGAATTTATCAATAGATTAACATATTAAAGAGATTAATGCATTTACGATCTAATTGCCTCTCTGTAGCTCTACCATCTGTAGACCAGGAATCCAGCATGTGTACAAAATATCTTGTACACAAGAAATATCTTGTGTACAAGATATTTCATATCCAAACCATAGCATGTATATATAGAAATGTATACATGTATGAACATACACTTAATGTATTTAAAATAGACCTTTACTACATGAAAAGTGGTTTGCTTCACACAAAACTTTGTACAAAGTTCATACAAATACAGACCATGTATAAAAAAAGCAGATACAACATCTGTGAGACACATTATATAATCATATTTTTAAGAAAAGAATACCCAAGACCAAGAAAGATTTGGTCAAGGTCACATCAAGTAAACCCTCAGTAGAATGGACAAAATTGCAGATTCTTCAGTCCATTCTTGCTCTAGTTATTCATACCTATCAAAAATATAAATCTTGTCAAGCTTATCCTAACAGTAACATTATCCTAAAGCTAATAAGGTAATTGAAGAGAATATCAATGGGACATATACATGTTTCAACAAATTGTTGCTTAGAATGTTGCTAGCTAAGACCTCTTGAAGACAGTTACACGTTATTATGCCAATTCCCTAGGATTTTAGGTCTAATTAGCTCCCACATCTGGGCTTTAGTGTCTCTCATCAATAACACATATAAGGATTATTACCACAAATGATGGCACACAGAGGAAGAAAGTCATTGGTTTAATTCCTAATCTGTCTCCAAATGCCTAATCTCCGACCCCAGTAAGGTACAGTTACAGAAGTTCTGGCTGTGTATTGCGAGGCTCCAGGTGGATGAGCATGGGGTGTTTCAATTTACAAACAACAAGAACAACAACAACAAAAACAGAAAAGGCAGAAGAAAATTTTCTATTGACAAAATCTGGCTCTAGAATTTTCTCCCAAACATGCAAAACCCAAAGAGAACAAATCTACAGTGTAATTATCACGGTGACTGGCATAAAAACAGAATCAAACAGAAATGACCCAAAATGCAAATGGGGACAGTAAAGGCACCGCATGCAAAATGGATTTAATTTCTCAGAGAGGGAGGAAAAGTCAATATTCAACATTTAACTAAAGGACACAGAATTGGTGTTATTTAATATAGTATCCCGTGGGGCTTAAAAATGGGTCAGCTGTTCTTCCAGAAGACCCAAGTACAATTCCTAGATTCCACATGGAAGCTCACAGCCATCTATCTGTAACACCAGGATCCAACACCCTCACACAGACATACTTGCGTGCAAAACACTAATGCACATAAAATAATAAAATGAACAAATTACATTTAAAAAATAGAGTATCCAGTGGCATTCTGATAGGAGACCATAGATAATGTAGTGATGGAAAAACCAGGATCTCCTGTGAGAAGACTAAGTCCATCTTCCTAATAATACTAAATACTAAAAATACTAGCACTCAGGAGGCAGAGACAGGCAGATCTCTATGAGTTCAAGGCTAGCCTGGTCTACAAAATGAGTTCCAGGATAGCCAGGGCTACATATACAGACCTTGAATCAAAATTAAATAAATAATAATGATAAAACCGTGTAATATTTACTGCCATCTCTAGTATGTGCCTGGCACCCTTCTAGTCATTTTCTTTGTTTTTGCCATCCGGTCCTCACAACAAGCTGGCACTGGGGTGTGTGTGATAGCTACGTGCTCAGCTAGCTCGTCCTTACATTGAGTCATTACTGAATACCAACCCTCCATTCCTTACCAGTAACAACAGGCAAAGTTGTTAAGAGCTACTCATTCTTCAGCACTGTACAGTGGATTCTGGGCACTAAGTTAGGTAATGACACAAGGTTCTCTCAGTGCTCAGCAAAGAAGCCTGCACATAGTCACCTAGAAACAACTGCTATTATGAAGCATGTCAGAGAAATTCTAAAGCAGGACAATTCCTTACCACACCGATTCCCTCTGTTCTTAAAACAAATAGCTCCAGTGGTGACGCCTTTCCCTGTAACTTGCCAACCATTATTACTAATATTAAATGAACCTTGCATTTGGAAAATCAATGTGTCTCTTTGGAGCAGCAGTTTCTGTGTGCTAGTGGTGGTGCTCTATGATTAAAACCAGGAGAAATAAAAATGATGTGTGTTTTTCTTAAAGCCAAATTTATTGCAGTTTTAAATCTTGGGTTTTGTTTTTAAAATAACAAACAAACAAAAAAACCCCAGTTTTCTAAAATGACATGAGAATATTTTTTAATTTAAAAATATTAATAGATAAAATATGAAGGTGACAATTGTATTTTCCAGAAAATATGTTTTACAATTTAACTCATCCATGGTATGTAAAAGGCTTGGCTACACTGATGCATATCCAGATGGACAGAAGTGCAGAAAGGCAGAGCTGGTCTTAGGCGGTAGTTATCTTCCCACAAATGTCAAGACGACACCTTTCTTTGTAAGAATGATTTTTGTATCTTCAGATGATTCTTTTCAGAGGACAAATAAGGCATAAAGTGGATTTGCAAATTCAATCTTGCTGTAAATAACTTTATTACACAGAGATGAATCTAAAATCCATATCCACTCAATTTGATTATAAGTGACACTATAGGCAGGGTGGGAGCATGTAAGATAATACTGTCATTTTCCCTCTTAAATCAGCAATCCCATTTGAAGTTTTAGGGAGGCACATCCTTTCATAAACACCAGCTTCCTAGAAGACTGGAACAATGGCTCGGCAAAGGAAACTGGCTGCTATTGCACAGGACCAGGGTTTGTTTTCCAGTACCCACATGGAACCTCACAATCATCTGTAACTCCAGTTCCAGGGCATCTGATGCTCTCTTCTGCCCTATATGGCCCCTAGGCACACACATGGAACACATGATACATGTTGAGAAAAACATTCATACACATAAAGTAAAAAGAAATGAATATTAAAAACCCAACTTCATGTATACAAACCTTTTACATTCAATAAGTCCCACATATTTGAAGTAGCAAACTGAAGCTTCTGAAAAAGAAAATATTTTCACCACTGGAGAAAGCTTCTTTGCTTTTGCAGTCTATTCCTGTCTATTCCCTACCCTGCGAACTGCAGACATGATGACTATAGGCACAGGTGAATCTTTTCTGTTGTGGAATTTCATACAATTAGAATGCCACACTGTGTGTGCATGCGTGTGTGCATGCGTGCATGTGTGCATGTTTGTGTGTATGTGTGTTAAGCTCATCACATTCAATACAATGTGTGCTTAATATATTACATTGATTTGCAGGTGGTTTTCTCTCTGAGTAGTTCCTTTAGGGTGACTGTTTCTCTTGGTAGGCATAGGGTTGGTATGACTGTCTCTCTACTCTAAGTATAAAGCTCTTTCAAATATTCTTAATAAACTCAAACGTTTATTAAGAATTATTTTCATTTCTCTTGAAGAGATATCTCAGAATGGCATTGAAGCATCCTCTTACATTTGGGATTATCTTTCAAAAAGCTAAAGCTGCCCATCCATGTAGTACTATAGTATATTCACAAACTGCCCAAAAGATTCATTTATATGACATCCACAGCAACCTTTGGTCCTAGCTTAGCATCTGAACTTTTTACTATATGAGGTGTAAGGTGGCATCTTGATGCAGCCTTGTTTCCATTTCCCTCAGAATATTGCTTATGGTCAATTTAAGTGTCAGCTTTCTGGAAGTATCTTTTGTGCAGAGTCATTGGGTTATTTGCCTTTTTAAATTTAAAATGTCATTTAAGTATTCTGTCTATAAGCCCCCTTTTGACAGGAAAAAAATTGAAATTAAAATTTTAAACTTAGCACACAAAGGGATGGGCTTCCCTCTGGCACTTTCATGCACATACATTATTTTACTTTGTTCTTTCTCTCCCCTTGCCCCACTCCCTCTCCCATCCTTGTGTCCTCACCTGGTCCACTTCCTCTCTTCAAAGAGTCTTCCCTTCCGCTAGTGTGTCTCATGAATTGAATTGTAAGTACTCTTTAAAAAATACTTTCTTCTTGTGTGTGACTTGGCCTTTTCATTGCCTTGATGAATGCTTAGAAGAACAGGAGGTCTAACTTTGATAAATTTGTCAGTTTCTCCTCAAGTTGTGCTTTGGGGGACTTGGTAGTGAATCTGCATCTATCTTCAAGGACATAAAGATTTTTCTCTAGTGTTAGTCTTCTAGGAATTTTATAGATTTAGGTTTTGCATTCAGGTAATATGACAGAGGTTGAAGTTTACTTACAGTTTTTCAAATACCAATTATTAATAAAATCAGTCTTTCTTACTGACTTTGCTATCCTCTTTGTTTCTGGGTCTCTATGTGTTAGTGTATGTGTACGTATGCACACACACACATGGAGGCCAGGGTGTGACATTAGGTATCTTCTCACTTTCTACTTTTATTTTTTGAGACAGTGTGGTTATTTGAATGCACATGTCTCCCCTGGGTTCAGAGGTTTGAATGTTTCGTCACTTGTTGGTGGCACTGTTTGTGCAAATTTAGGAGGTATGGCCTTGCCAGAAGTGTGTCCCCCGAAGTTTCAAAGCTCCCTGCCATCCCCAGTACCCTATCTCTGCTTCTTATGGTTTAAAATGTGAGCTCTCCCTCTCACCTGCTGCAATACTTGGAAGAGCTGACCCTGAACCTTCCCTGAGCTGCCTAGTAGAGCTGGAACTGGATGGGGTGGTGGTGTGTGGCAGGTGAGCTGGCCCTGAGGGTGTGAGCACAGGAGAGCTGACTCTACCTCTCATCTGCTGCACACACAGTGGCATGAATGATGATAGACACCTTCCTCCCTCCTCTTGTCCTTTGGCATCTATGTCAGGTGTGAGAGCTGGCTTTGTGGTCTTGAGAGTGGGAGAGCTGGCTATGTCCCTCACCTCCTGCAACATGTGGGAGAACAGGCCTACCACTTCATCTGGGTGGCAGGGTGGAGCTGACCGTGGTTGCTGGGGTTGCTGGTGAGCTGGGGTGAGCTGGCCCCAAGGGCATGAGAGTTGGGAAGCTGGAGGACTGACCAGATCAGATACTCAGGTCCAGATCCAGGGATTTGAATTGACCTACCGCAGCATCTATCCCACGGATAAACTGCTGGAGAGCATAAAGAGGTCAGCCCTACAAAGGCAAACTAACTTTGATAAATTTGTCAGAACTACAGGATGTTCATGACACAGGGCAACAACAGGATAGCCCAGAGGAGTCCCAGCTAGGATTCTGTATTGTTAGAGTAGCAGAAGGCAGATGCATCATTCCAGGCCAAGGCATTATTACAATGAAGATTAGGCAGGCAAAGAAGTGTAGTCAAAAGGCAATACTGTGTGACATACTACAGCTTCCACAATGAGATCTGTTTTCTCTGTTCAGGGCATAGGTAGCCAGCGTGGAGGGCAGATACGGAGGGAAGAGGAGATGACTGAGATTGGGGTGGCATAGTGTGGAATTCACAAAGAACCAATAAAAACTTAAAACAAAACAAAACAATGTGGGCTCTCAGGCTGCTTGTTCCTGGCTCCATGCCTAGCTGCTTCTCTGCACTGGTGGTGATTGACTCTTACCACTTTGTTTTCCTTTTTTTCTTTTTTTTATTTTTTCAAGACAGGGTTTCTCTGTGTAGCCCTGGCTGTCCTGGAACTCACTCTGTAGACCAGGCTGGCCTCAAACTCAGAAATCTGCCTGCCTCTGCCTCCCAAGTGCTGGGATTAAAGGCGTGCGCCACCACCGCCCAGCTGACTCTTACCACTTTGGAATCGTAAGTTCAAATAAAACATTCTTGCTCTAGATCACCTTGTCCATGGTGTTATATCACAGCAATAGAAAAGTAATTTCTCACTCATTTGTCTAGACTTGATGGTCAGTAAGCTCAGGGATTCTCCTGTCTCTTTCGTCCCTGGAGCTGGGACTGTGGGGATGTGCCACCCTGAATGGCTTATGTGGGTCCTGGGAATTAAACTCAAGTCCTCAAGCTTAATAAATCAGCAATTTACTAACTGAGTCACCCCTCTCTCTCGCTCTCTCTCTCTCTCTGTCTCTCTCTCTCTCTCTCTCTCTCTCTCTCTCATCATTTTTGAAAGTCACATGGCCACACATATGTAAGCAAACTTCAGATCTTCTATTCTCTTCTATTGGTCTACAAGCCAGTCCTCATTCCAGTACTAAATAGTTTAACTTAGTGAATCTTGAAATTAAGTGGCCAAGTCCTCAAAACCTCTTTTTAAATTGTTTTCACTCCTTCAGCGTCTTTGAATTCCTACACACATTTTTAAATCAATGTGTTTATTTCTCTTAAAATATCTGCTGGGATTTTGAAACATACGTGCATATATGCACACATACACACACACACACACACCACCTTGAAGAAAATAGGTGTTATTTAATGTTGAGAATTTTAATACACAAATGTGGTATATGTGGTATATGCCATTTATTCAGATTTTCAATTTTCTTGGCAATGTTTTGTAGTTCTGTAAATAGTCCTGTATATTCTATTTATTTTTATGTTAATCTTATTTTCTGTATGTTTCTTAAATTATTAATTCTTGTGAGATTTTTCTCTCAATTATTTATGTCCTTCATAATGTCAATATTTATGTCTTTGAATAAATATTACTAAGAAGGTATCATCAGGGAATAAAACAGTTATACTTCTGCCCTTACAATCCTGTACCTTTAATTCTTTTTTAAATTAATTAATTATTTTACACTCCATATTTTATTCCCCCCCATGTCCACACTCCAACTCTACTGCATCCCATACCTCCTCCACACCGCCTTGTCTCCACGTAGACGTCCTCAGCCCCAAACCCCATGTGACCTTTAAACTCCCTGGGGCCGCCAGTCTCTTGAGGGTTAGGTTCATCATCTCTGAATGAACACAGACCTGGCAGTCCTCTACTGTATGTGTGTTGGGGGCCTCATGTCAGCTGGTGTATGCTGCCTGTTTTGTGTCTTTAATTCTTTTACTTATTTTATTTCCCATTTATGATCTCTAGTATATATTTCATAGAAAGGAAGAACAACTGTACTTCTTTTGCTCTGAGTTATAGAAGAAAAAAATCTATTTTTTTAACTATTAGTTAAAGGCTTATTGTAAACACCTTTTTGTAAAGATTTTATTTATTCTATAGCTGAGAAACTTTATCATGAACAAGTGTTGAATTTTGTCAATTTCATTCTACATTTGTTGCACTGAAAGTATATTTGTTTTGTTGTGCAGCACTGAGAGATCTTCAACAACCAAAGAAAACAGAGGGGAAAAAAGAAAGAGGAAAAATGGCATTTCTACTTATTCTACGGGAGTAGAGCTGTAGTATTGTCTCCTTGTCCTTCCTTCACTAACCTCAGAAACCTGGTATTTCTCCAAAGTCCTTTTCCCTGTGGACTGCGTCCTCGATGGATGCCTGTATGGTGTTTTCTATAGGCAAGATTAAATTTACACTTTGTCAAGAATTTTTAGATATATATTGATTATATGATTACATATAGTAGTATATCCTGTAGCATTCTTATACCGTTTCGTGTTTTGATAATAAGTATTCTGAGAATTGAAGGGTCTCCTTTTCCTTGTACTTCCTGGAGTGACTTGCCAATATTTAGTGTTTGAATTTACCAAAAGAACTTTCTGGGTTTAGATATTATTTTGTGAAAGATTCTAAGCATAAATTTAATTTACTAAAAAATATTTGGCTACTTATCTTGTCTATCTTTTTTGAGTCAGTTTTAACGTAAGAATTTTGGGGAAGTTTGCACATTTCCTTTATGTTATTAAATGGATTAGCATAGGCATGTTTTCCCATTTCTCATATGCTACTACATATATTGGAATAAGCATATGTTACAATATCATATGATAATAGCACATTTACTTCATCACATAATCATATGAAATTATCTTCTAAGGTATAGGAATATTTAGTGATAAATCACTTTCTTGATTATTGTACTTTTTCTTGTTTAGTCTAGTTAGGCATTTGTCAATTTTGCCATCTTTTCGAAGGACTAATTATCTTTGTAAATTTTTCTGGTATACACATTTTCTGCTTCATTATTTTCAGCTCTCTTGTATGATTTCTGTCCTACTCGGGCATTAGTTTGTTCTTTCTTAACTTCTTTGATGGAAATTTACCTTTTTAAAATAACGTCTTTTTCTTTCCAATAGCTACAGGGTCTAAGGCATGTCTGGCTGAAGCAAAGCCAGAAAGGTTGCTTGTAGAAGGAAGCAAAGGAAAGCTTTCTGCAAGCAGAGAAGTGAGAAGCACACAGATGAGATGGAGTGGAAACATGTCAGAGAAATCTTATCTAACACTCCATAGTGTCTCAAAGCACCAGAAGGAAGAATATCCCTAAAGAAAGGACTGCAACCTGCCATTACCCTCTCTAGGCCTTCTTCTCCCCACCCCCAACCCCAATCTCTTTTTTCTTTCCTAGTGTCTGCAGTTACTCCAGGTTATACAATTACCTCTAAAGATTTGGAGCTTGGAACCACAAGTAAGGAACAAACTTCTGTTTGTCTCTCTGGGTCTGGGTGCCAACATGGATGGGGAAAAATTTCATAAGGGCCCATACCTAAATGAAAGACTGTGGGTGATTAGTGACTGCCGAGAGACGGGTAATGTCTTTCCAAGGGATTAGGCCTCCAAGTTGTTATTCAACATCAAGAGGTCATTTCTAAAAGCATATACATGTGAGCAACAGTAGGTGGAAGTAGGGAAACTGTGGGAAGGGAGAACTGGTTAATGATGACAGAGAACTAACGACCAACTACCATTGTCTGTTATATACATGTATGGAATGCCATTACAAAATCCATTAGTTTGTACAGTCAATAAGTGCTAGTAAGAATGAAGAAAAGATAGACAAGGAGCTTGGGAGGAAGCTTTTGGGATAATCAACAGTCCACCAAGAAAAAGTAAAGATTGAGAGATATAGGTGATGGTTGGTAAGTTATGAAGATGAATTTGTAAGCAAGATAGTCATCCATGGCTTTCTCAGGAAAGGGAATTGTTGGGCTGTGAAAAGAAGTCTGTGTTCTAGGTTGAGTGAGGTTTACTTCTGGTGACGGAAGTAAGGGGACAGAACAATAATGCCATGCTTTCCAGAAATGGCTGACTCCACAAGTCCTCCAACTCCATTATCCTGTGCTATCTATCACATAGACAATGCCCCAAGCTCCCAGCATTCAGGCTTGACTCCACCCACAGTCAACTGACCACAGCCAGGTATGCCCCACCCCACAGTCAGGTAGCACAGCCCATCATATAAGGGGCTGTTTCCCCCCGCTCCTTCTCTCTCTCTCTCTCTCTCTCTCTCTCTCTCTCTCTCTCTCTCTCTCTTCTCTCTCTCTCTCTCTCTTCTCTCTCTCTGTCTCTCTGTCTCTCTGTCTCTGTCTCTCTCTCTTCTCTCTCTCTCTCTCTCTCTCTCTCTCTCTCTCTCTCTCTCTCTCTCTCTTCTCTCTTAACCTATTACTTTTGTCTTAACTCTCCCTTCCCCCTCTCCCCACCTGGCCATGGCCAGCCTCTACTTCTCTACCTTTTCTCTCTCTATCTCTTTTCTATAACAAAACACCTTAAAAACATGAATTACCTCTTTTAACTAGACTTGTCATCATGTTGGTCCAGCGTTTGCAGCCACAAGACCAGACCGAGAACTCCTGTGCTCCTGCTCGAGCCCGAACCACTGGGCAGCCGCTTACCCTGCCTGTCCCCTCTCTCCCTTTGGCCTCAGAGCCAACTGAGCTGCTCTGAGGCCTCCAATTCATTCTCAGCTCTTCTGCAGTATCCATTGTTGCCTGTGATGCCCAGGAGCTAGAACCTACCATCCGTGGCCTCTGTGAGACCCAGGGAGCCCTGCAGCTGTCCCCCTCTGCTCCCCTTGGACTGGGATCCAGATGCCCACTTGGTAGAGTGGGTTGCATGAACAGACACCCCTCCCTGCCCCCACAGAGTACTGGACCTATGGCAGAACGCAGGCCCTTCTTTCCCATCCCTTTCATTCCCCACCGCCAATGCCCAGGGCCTGGTGCAGCCGCGGCACCTAGAGGCCAGGCAGGGGATAACAGTTGAAATGTAAATAAAGAAAATAATCTAATTTAAAAGAAAAAAGAAAAAAGAAATGGCTTCTAAACTGGTAATCCAAACTAAGATCAGGAGTGTGTTTCAGTTAAACATGAGCAAGAAGTTAGTAGTACATTAAGTGTTTGGTTGTCAATCTTTCTAGCCATAGAGACTATCCAGAGAGTCTCTATGCAATATCTAATGTAAATGATACCTAAGCAAGGTTTTCTGTAGCACATGGTATCTCAACCTTAGGCAGAAAGCAAACTGGAATTATCCAGGCAGAGGGAGGTTTAGTATAGTAGAGTGGATATGACACCCAAAACCCAATACTGTTTATCATGCCTGCAGTTTCCAAGATCTTCAGAGCTAAGGAAATCAAATTCTGTAGCCACCATGATCAGAACTATCAGAAAATTCAAATTGCTAAATACGTGCAGGCTGTTGTTTCAAATGATAAAACGTACATCCCAGAGGTGTTCAAGCAAAGACTGGCTGGTCATCCATCATGGCAGTGGGAAACAAGAGGCTGGGAGTTACCTGGAAAGATTGTTCGAGGGACATCCATCTCTACTTTGATGATGACAGACTCCCTGACTAATGTTTCTGGGCTTTTTCCTGTCCTCTAGCTGGCATGTGATCAGACTAGCAAACCAGAGTCTGTCCTGGTATGTGTTTTGAGACAATTTTTTTTTTTTGGCCTGGAACTGAATTTCTGTGATTAGAAGCCTGATTTGGAGGAAAAATCACCTTAGGAATTAATTTATCTAAAGATCCAAATGGCAGTCGATAAAAAGAATTAGAGATAATGTCAATATTTTGATGTCTGTTTTCATAATTCCTGTCTCATCAA
Source organism: Mastomys coucha (assembly GCF_008632895.1). Taxonomy (NCBI): domain Eukaryota; kingdom Metazoa; phylum Chordata; class Mammalia; order Rodentia; family Muridae; genus Mastomys; species Mastomys coucha. The sequence continues at coordinate 92,001,146 of NW_022196913.1, forward strand.
AAGAGTTTTTTTTCCATTGGCTTAACAAACTTTGGATGGCATTGAATGTCTTTTCCAACTTGAGAACTCTATTATAAGTTCCAAATCAAGAAACATAAGTCCAGCACTCTTCATTTAAGAAAGCTTAGAATTTTTGAAATGTCGTTGAATAAGTAGAGAGTAAACCTTCTGTTTAAAAGAAGTAAGATTAAAAATAAATGCTATTATTGAAACATTATAAGGGATGGAATGAAGTATACACATTTTGGTCTTCCTTCTTCTTGAATTTCTTGTGGTTTGTGGATTGTACTTTGAGTATTCCGATCTTCTGGGCTAATACCCACTTATCAGAGAATGCATACCATGTGTGTTCTTTTGGGATTGGGTTACCTCACTCAGGATGATATTCT